>NC_030822.1:22573416-22886416 GCF_001704415.2 Capra hircus | reverse complement strand
ATCTTCTGCAGGAGGTTTCTTTACCATCTGAGCCACCAGGGAAACCCTCTATGACTGACTAGAGGATCATAAATCAATTTGGTAGATAAAAATTTAAGGTTTAGTGTTTTAAACAATTGAAATGTCGTATGTTAGAATAAAATGGGAAATATAAGAATGTATTGCAAATAACTAGATAAGTATTGCTTTAAGAAACTTTTATTTTAATTGTGTGTATGTGTGTGTGTGTGTGTGTGTGTATACTTGTCTGTGAATTTAAAGAAATGTGTGTTTTCTGATTTTTAGTCAAAAAAGGTTGAAAACCACTTCCTGGAGCTATACTAAGGAACTTGTGGGCAAATATTGCAAACTGTGAATAAGGAAAACTAAACAAGATTCTTGCTTAGATTGTTGCTTATAAACTGGTTAAATCAGGTTATTATTTGTTGGTGAAAATTAATTTACTTTTAAAATAGGTTAGATCCTTCCTCTGTAGAAACAGCTAAATGTGTCCATTGTTGGTTCAGGATGCCTCAAGTTTATATGATAAGTCCAAATTTCTGCATATAAAGCCTTCATTTCTCTTCATCTCTGTATAAGGAAAGAGACTGGGGGGAGAATAAATGTAGTTCTTTGAAAGTGACTGTATGTGTGAATGCATGTTCAGCTGCTCAGTCAAATCTGACTCTATGCAACCCCTTGGACAGTACTCCACCAGTCTCCTTTGTTCATGGAATGTTCTAGGCAAGAATACTGGAGTGGGTTGCCATTTCCTACTCCAGGGTGTCTTTCCAACCCAGAGATCTAACCTGCTTCTCTTCTGTGTCTTGCATTGGCAAGTGGATTCTTTAACACTGCATCACCTAGGAAGCCCTTGAAAGTGACTGTGTGCTCTGTGTGAAGTCACTTCAGTTATGTCCAACTCTCTGTGAGCCTGTGAACCATAACCCACTAGACACGTCTGTCCATGGGATTCTCCAAGCAAGAATATTGTAGTGGGTCTTCATTTCCTACTCCAGGCGATCTTCCCAACCCAGGGATTGAACCCAAGTCTCTACTTTTCCTGCATTGGCAGGTGGGTTCTTAACCACTAGGGCCACCTGTGAAGCAAAAGTGACTAAAGGTCGTTAAAAGTAAGGTTAAAAAGATGAAGAACATAGCTTCTGTTTTATTTTTCTGAAAGGCTATTTCTGCTGGATCTTCCATTTTCTGAAATAATATAGTGCACACTCCATATAAGCATTTATAAATGGGGATCTTAAGGTAAATTTTGGCATCCTTGGACCATAAATAATAATAAATGAAACCTGTCCACTGAGTTAAAGGGGAGGAAACATTGGTGAATGCCACATATAGTCGGTAATGTTCCTAATGGACTTTTCCACTTAAGAAAAAGTTTTAAAAGTATGACCTGAGTATCCTAGGTTGAAAAGTAGGTGTTTCCTACAATTAGAAGAAAAGTCTAATAAGTTGGAAATCAATGGCTTCCCAGGGGGCTCAATGGTAAAGAATCTGCCTGTGAAGCAGGAGATGCACCTTTAATCCCTGGGTCAGGAAGATCCACTCGAGAAGGAAATGACAACCCACTCCAGTATTCTTGCCTGGAGAATTCCATGGACAGAGTAGTCTGGAGAGCTACAGTCCATGGGGTCATAAAGAGTCAGACTTGACTTAGCAACTAAACAGCAACATGACTTTAAAAGAATGGACAGTCGGTCTTTGCAAATACGAGACCAGTTCTACACAAAATTCAACTGACACAGAGATACTTGTAAAAAGTAAATATGAATTAGCTAATGATGATCATTCCTTCATGCCTTTATGAAGTTTATCAAATATATACTGACTGCCTACTATTGATGCCTGTCAGGCACCATGCTAGATCTAGGAATTGCAATAATAAATACAATAGGTAAATTCTTTGCTCTCATGAAGTTTGCATTGAAATTTCAACTGTAGAAAATGATTATGAGAAGCAATTCTCAGACAGTATTTCATGTGTTTTTATACCTCATCTCTTTATTCAGATAAATTTTCCTATCCACATATATTTGCTTTTTTAAATTTATTTTTAATTGGAGGATAATTATTTACAGTATTGTGTCAGTTTCTGCCATACATCAACATGAATCAGCCATAGCTATATATATTGTCCCATTCCTGTTGAACCACCCTCCCACCTCCCATCCCATCCCACTCCCTCTAGATTGTCACAGAGCACCGCTTGAACTCCCTGCATCATACAGCAAATTCCCATTAGGTATCTATTTTACATACAGTAATGCATATGTTTCTATACTATTCTCTCCATTTGTCCCACCCTCTCCTTCCCCAATTGTGTCCACAAATCTGTACTCTATGTCTGTGTCTCCATGTCTGTGTCTCCAATCTGCCCTGAAAATAGGTTCACCAATATCATCTTTCTAGACCCCTTTGCTGTTGTTCAGGGACTCAGTCGTGTCTGACCCTTTGGGGATCATATGTAGATTACATATATATGAATTAATATATGATATTTGTTTTTCTCCTTCTGATTTATTCACTGAGTTTAATAAGGTCTAGATTCATCTGCTTCATTAGAACTGACAGACATACATTCCTTTCTACGGCGGAGTAAGATTCCATTCTTTATATGTACCACAGCTTCTTTAGCCATTTATCTGTGATGGATATCTAAGTTGCTTCCATGTCCTAGTTATTGTAAATAGTGCTGCTATGAACGTGTGGGTACAAATGTCTTTTTCAATTATGGTTTCTTCAGTGGTGAGATTGTTGGGGCATATGGTAGTTTTATTCGTAGTTTTTTAAAGAAATCTCCATACTGTTATCCATAGCGGCAATATCAATTTACATTCCCACCAACAGTGCAAGAGGGTTCCCTTCTCTCCTTACCCCCTCCAGCATTTATTGTTTGTAGATTTTTTGATGATGGCCATTTTGATCAGTGTGAGGTGATACCTTATTGTAGTTTTGATTTGCATTTCTCTAATCAGTTCAGTTCGGTTCAGTCACTCAGTCTTGTCCGACTCTTTGCAACCCCATGAATCGCAGCATGCCAGGCCTCCCTGTCCATTACCAACTCCCGGAGTTCACCCAAACTCATATCCATTGACTCGGTAATGCCATCCAGCCATCTCATCCTCTGTCATCCCCTTCTCCTCCTGCCCCCAATCCCTCCCAGCATCAGAGTCTTTTCAAATGAGTCAACTCTTCATATCAAGTGGCCAAAGTATTGGACTTTCAGCTTTAGCATCATTTCTTCCAAAGAATACCCAGGACTGATCTCCTTTAGAATGGACTGGTTATATCTCCTTGCAGTTCAAGGGACTCTCAAGAGTCTTCTCCAACACCACGGTTCAAAAGCATCAATTCTTGGCATTCAACTTTCTTCACATTCCAACTCTCACATCCATACATGACCACTGGAAAAACCATAGCCTTGACTAGACGGACCTTAGTCGACAAAGTAATGTCTCTGCTTTTGAATATGCTATCTAGGTTGGTCATAACTTTCCTTCCAAGGAGTAAGTGTCTTTTAATTTCATGGCTGAAATCACCATCTGCAGTGATTTGGGAGCCCAGAAAAATAAAGTCTGACACTGTTTCCACTGTTTCCCCGTCTATTTGCCATGAAGTGATGGGACCAGATGCCATGATCTTAGTTTTCTGAATGTTGAGCTTTAAGCCAACTTTTTTCACTCTCCTCTTTCACTTTCAACAAGAGGTTTTTTAGTTCCTCTTCACTTTCTGCCATAATGGTGGTGTCATCTGCATATCTGAGGTTATTGATATTTCTCCTGGCAGTCTTGATTCCAGCTTGTGCTTCGTCCAGCCCAGTGTTTCTCATGATGTACTCTGCATATGAGTTAAATAAGCAGGGTGACGATATACAGCCTTGACGTACTCCTTTTCCTATTTGGAACCAGTCTGTTCTTTCACGACCAGTTCTACTGTTGCTTTCTGACGAGGTTTCTCGCGAGGCAGGTCAGGTGGACTGGTATTCCCATTTCTTTCAGAATTTTCCACAGTTTACTGTGATCCACACAGTCAAAGGCTTTGGCATAGTCCATAAAGCAGAAATATATGTTTTTCTGGAACTCTCTTGTTTTTTGATGATCCAGTGGATGTTGGCAATTTGATTTCTGGTTCCTCTGTCTTTTCTAAAACCAGCTTGAACATCTGGAAGTTTGTGATTCACGGCACTGAAGCCTGGCTTGGAGAATTTTGAGTATTACTTTACTAGTGTGTGAGATGAGTGCAATTGTGTGGTAGTTTGAGCATTCTTTGGCATTGCCTTTCTTAGGGATTGGAGTGAAAACTGACCTTTTCCAGTCCTGTGGCCACTGCTGAGTTTTCCAAATTTGCTGGCATATTGAGTGCAGCATCATCTTTCAGGATTTGAAATAGCTCAACTGGAATTCCATCACCTCCACTAGCTTTGTTTGTAGTGATGCTTTCTAAGGCCCACTTGACTTCACATTCCAAGATGTTTGGCTCTAGTTGAGTGATCACACCATCATGATTATCTGGGTCATGAAGATCTTTTTTGTACAGTTCTTCTGTGTATTCTTGCCACCTCTTCTTAATATCTTTTGTGTCTGTTAGGTCAATACCATTTCTGTCCTTTATCGAGCCCATCTTTGCATGGAATGTTCCCTTGATATCTCTATTTTTCTTGAAGAGATTTCTAGTCTTTCCCATTCTATTGTTTTCTCTATTTCTTTGCATTGATCGCTGAGGAAGGCTTTCTTATCTCTCCTTGCTATTCTTTAGAACTCTGCATTCAGATGTTTATATCTTTCCTTTTCTCCTTTGCTTTTCACTTCTCTTCTTTTCATAGCTATTGAGCAGCAAAAACAAGGCAAGAGCTGACTGTGGCTCAGATCATGAACTCCTTATTGCCAAATTCAGACTTATATTGAACAAATTATGGAAAACCACTAGACCATTCAGGTATGACCTAAATCAAATCCTTTACGATTATACAGTGAAGTGAGAAATAGATTGAGGGGAACTGATAGACAGAGTGCCTAAAGAACTATGGACAGAGGTTTATGACATGGTACAGGAGGCATGGATCAAGATCATCCCCAAGAAAAAGGAATGCAAAAAGGCAAAATGGCTGTCTGAGGAGGCCTTACAAATAGCTGTGAAAAGAAGAGAAGTGAGAGGTAAAGGAAAACAGGAAAGATATAACCATTTGAATGCAGAGTTCCAAAGAATATCAAGGAGAAATAAGAAAGCCTTCCTCAGTGATCAATGCAAAGAAACAGAGGAAAACAATAGGATGTGAAAGACTAGAGATCCCTTCAAGAAAATTAGAGATATCAAAGGAACATTTCATGCAAAGATGGGCTTGATAAAGGACAGAAATGGTATGGACCTAACAGAAGCAGAAGATATTAAGAAGAGGTGGCAATACATAGAAGAGTTATACAAGAAAAATCTTCATGACCCAGATGATCATGATGGTGTTATCACTCACCTAGTGTCAGATATTCTGAAATGCAAAGTCAAGTGGGCCTTAAGAAACATCACTATGAACAAAGCTAGTGGAGGTGACGGAATTCCGGTTGAGCTATTTCAAATCCTAAACTGCTGCATCCAATATGCTAGCAAATTTAGAAAACTCAGCAGTGGCCACAGGACTGGAAAAGGCCAGCTTTTATTCCAATCCCAAAGAAAGGCAATGCCAAAGAATGTTCAAACTACCACACAATTGCACTGATCTCACATGCTAGTAAAATAATGCTCAGAATTCTCCAAGCCAGGCTTCAGCTATGTGTGAACCGTGAACTTCAAGATGTTCAAGCTGAATTTAGAAAAGGCAGAGGAACCAGAGATCAAATTGCCAACATCCGCTGGATCATCAGAAAAGCAAAAGAGTTCCAGAAAAAAACATCTATTTCTGCTTTATTGGCTATGCCAAAGCCTATGATTGTGTGGATTACAACAAAACGTGGAAAATTCTGACAGAGATGGGAATAGCAGACTACCTGACCTCCCTGTTGAGAAATCTGTATGCAGGTCAGGAAGAGACAGTTAGAACTGGACATGGAACAACAGACTGGTTCCAAATAGGGAAAGGAGTACATTAAGGCTGTATATTGTCACCCTGCTTATTTAACTTCTATGCAGAGTACATCATGAGAAACACTGGGCTGGAGGAAGTACAAGCTGGAATCAAGATTGCTGGGAGAAATATCAATAACCTCAGATATGAAGATGATACCACCATTATGGTAGAAAGCGAAGAACTAAAGAGCCTCTTGTTGAAAGTGAAAGAGGAGAGTGAAAAAGTTGGCTTAAAACTCAACATTCAGAAAACTAAGATCATAGCATCTGGTCCCATCACTGCATGGCAAATAGATGGGGAAACAGTGGAAATAGTGTCAGAGTTTATATTTTTGTACTCAAAAATCACTGCAGATGGTGACTGCAGCCATGAAATTAAAAGATGCTTGCTCCATGGAAGAAAAGGTATGAACAACCTAGACAGCATATTGAAAAAGCAGAGACATTACCTTGCCAACAAAGTTCCTTCAGTCAAAGCTATAGTTTTTCCAGTGCTCATGTATGAATGTGAGAATTCGACTATAAAGAAAGCTGAGCACCGAAGAATTGGTGCTTTTGAACTGTAGTGTTGGAGAAGACTCTTGAGAGTCCCTTGGACTGCAAGGAGATCCAACCAGTCCATCCTAAAGGAAATCAGTCCTGAATATTTATTGGAAGGACAAATGCTGAAGCTGAAACTCCAATTCTTTGGCCATCTGATGTGAAAAACTGACTCATTGGAAAAGACCCTGATGCTGGGAAAGATTGAAGGCGGGATGAGAAGGGGAAGACAGAGGATGAGATGGATGGCATCACCAACTCTATGGACATGAGTTTGAGTAAACTCTGGGAGATGGTGATGGACAGAGAGGCCTGGCATGCTGCATTCCATGGGGTCATAAAGAGTAGGACACGACTGAGTGACTGAACTGAACTGAACTGAATAATGAGTGCCTATCCCCATGTATTTTCCATCAAAATGTCACCAAAAGTTACCAGGGTAAATACTGCAGATATATTGTAACAGACGGTTGTTTTCATGTTCAGTTCAGTTCATTTCAGTCGCTCAGTTGTGTCCGACTCTTTGCAACCCCATGAATCACAGCATGCCAGGCCTCCCTGTCCATCACCACGTCCCGGAGTTCACTCAGACTCACGTCCATCGAGTCCGTGATGCCATCCAACCATCTCATCCTCGGTCATCCCCTTCTCCTCCTGCCCCCAATCTCTCCCAGCATCAGAGTCTTTTCCAACAAGTCAACTCTTCGCATGAGGTGGCCAAAGTACTGGAGCTTCAGCTTTAGCATCATTCCTTCCAAAGAAATCCCAGGGTTGATCTCCTTCAGAATGGACTGGTTGGATCTCCTTGAAGCCCAAGGGACTCTCAAGAGTCTTCTCCAACACCACAGTTCAAACGCATCAATTCTTCAGCGCTCAGCCTTCCTCATAGTCCAACTCTCACATCCATACATGACCACAGGAAAAACCATAGCCTTGACTAGACGGACATTAGTCGGCAAAGTAAAGTCTCTGCTTTTGAATATACTATCTAGGTTGGTCATAACTTTTCATGTTAAGAATATGAAATATTTTATGTAAAATCAATCCATTATAAGCAAAATAATTATTAACCCTATGCACCAGAAATCTTAACCAAAGCAGGTTTCTATAATTTTGACTATAAGTCACTATTGTAAAACCACAAACATTAAGATGTCTCTGAGTCTTACTTTCTTCCCTAAGGTCAGGTATCTTTTATTACCTTTTAAATTGTTGGTTTTGTTTTGTTTTCTCTTTGAAAGAGGAAGTGTTGGGAAATGATCAGATGTCTCTTAGTCATGTTTAAACTGATTATATAATTTATCTCAAGGATAATCTTTGACAGAATTTTGTTAAAGAGAAAGGAGTCCTGTTGTTCCTTATTAAGAATTAATTGCTTTTAGAGTTTATATCCAAAATATGCATGTGCATGTGTATGTGTGTACATGCATGCTCAAAGAGGGGCTGAGGAGGGGGGAGGAGAGAGAGGAATTCACTTATTCTTCTTGTGTGTTAATTTTGAAGATGATATTGCTAATATTGCCATTCTTTCTGAGATGCACGACAATTAGTACCAATCCTTAAATACTTAAGACTGCAAGTCATGTTCAATTAACCAATAGTCCACCCTCACTAATCTCAAACACATCTGCTGCTGCTGCTGTTGCTGCTAAGTCACTTCAGCCATGTCCAACCCTGTGTGACCTGATAGATGGCACAGGCCCCGCCACCCCTGGGATTCTCCAGGCAAGAACACTGGAGTGGGTTGCCATTGCCTTCTCCATCAAACACATCTACAGGATGGTTAATGAACACAGTGATCTCACTTCTCAGTTTGCCTAGAAAAACTCTAATTTACACATTAATATTCCCAGAGTAATTATTAATTGTATTTCTTTTAGGTCTCAAATTGTCCTCAATTGGTCAATAAATTCTTACTAGAATTTGCAATAAGTGGTCGCCTTACTCGAGAGGGGCTGCAAAAAAATTTAAATTCTATTTGATAGCTTTTCTATAAGATAGAAGAAATTGCTGATGAGTCACAAAATAATCGTAGTTACCTGAATCTTAATCTTGACAGGTGTTTCCTCAGTAGAAATCTTAGATTGAAACTCCAATCTATACAACAAGGGGCTGCATTTATTTTGGTGAAAGCCCATCACTTTGAGAAGAGAATCATGTGAGGGCATACTTTGGGGATTATTAGTGCTACATGGATCAATCTGATAACACAGCTGATATACCGTGCTTCTCTCCAGACAAAATAAAACAAAATCAAAAGTTACACTGTTGGATTGGAAAGTCTTCTCAATCACATTATGAGGCAGAATGATGAGATGGTGATGGTTGAGGATTCACGGCCTGGGATTTAGTCCTTACATCACTGATGACCGGAAGTAGGGGTGGGTAACACTGGAAAATCACTCATCCCTTTGGCCTTCAATTTCATCATCAGTACCTGAAGACGTTGGATTCTATCTGGAGTTTTCAAACTTTTTTGTTTACGTGTTTGTGTGTGGTGGAAGGGGTTCTGGGGAGAGATGTCAGTTAGAACATCCAGAAGCTTTTTTTCCCCCTCTAATTGTATCTCAGGGGGAAAAATAGTATAAAAAACAAAAGTACACGCAAGTGAACTACTTAGGTTGAAAGGGATGCAGAGGGCCCTGGAGCTCTGTCAATTGGACTTACCTCCTGTAGTAACTTGTAAAAACTCTGGGAACACGTATTTTTTAAAAGTGCTAGGAAAGATCATGACTACAGTGCTTTCTTCATCAAAAATTCACAAGCATGGAGATTTCATTCCATGCTGGCACCTTCAAGGTGTTTTCCTGTGTTATTCAGGTGGCACTTGTAAGGGCCAAGGCAAAAAAGGAAAGATGACCTCAACAGAAGTAAGTTACCTTTATTCAGGCAAGGAGGGGTGACAGTTGACCTAACGACCAGGCTGAGTGCCGGGAGGGATCAGGGAGGCTCCATGCTTCTAGGGAGGTTTGCGGAAGTGATAAGGGAAATGTTAATCAGGTGGGATATTTTGGGTATTCTTTAGTTGAGATGGCAGTTTTAATTGGGCAGGGGTGGTGATAAGTCTTCTGGGCAGGTGTAGGGGGTGGGAGGTTTCTGGACAGGGGGTAATAAGTCCCAGATAGATGCAACCAGCCAGGAGCATCAGGGCAGGACCTAAAGTTCTGTTTTGCTTTCTCTGAAGTTAGATGATTTAGCAAGGGCCTTTGAGACTGTTGTTTTCTTTTCTAGGCCCAAAGACTCCTTCAGCACTGAGACTTCAGTTGCTACTCATCCTTTCAAAACAATGGTGAGAAATTAACAACTCTGCAGTGATTAGCAATAATGAGGCATTGCATGTATCTAGCACTGCAAACTACTTCTTATAGTATACAATCCCTTTGTTGCACCCCAGAACATCCATGGATGGTTGACTGGGAAAACATGATTATTTCTGCTTTACCAACAAGGTAACTGAGTCTCAAAGATAGTAAGAAACATGTGCAAAGACTTTTAAGAGATGAGTATAGTTCATATTGCTTCTCTATCAAACACAGCACATTTCATATTCAAAACGATTCAAAAAATGAATGTGATTATATTATTTATAGACCTTAATGATGTAGACTTAAATATCTTCTTGTTTAGAAACATGATGAAAAAAATTCATGCGACTTCTAAAATTTTCTTTTGCAGAAAATGTAACATAAGGAAGAAGGTGTAATTGATTATTAATTTGGTAGATAAAGAGGTCATATGGAGAAGCACATTGCCAGGGGAGTCAGTATTAACTTTAACAAAAGATAAAGTACCAAGAAACAGTAGTGGCAGAAGTTTCTCATTGTGTTTGTTACACAAAATTTCTGCTTCTATGGAAATAGAATTAAGCAAAGGAAATGCTATCAAACTCCTTTGTTAGGAGAAAACAGAGGCAGAATTAATGCTGAAGTGGGAAAAAAACAATGCATTGAAGACAGAGATATGTTTTGCCACAAAGTAGACTAATACTTTGGGAAAAAATTTCTCTCCATTTATCTAAGTCTTAATTCTGTTATCCAAACCCAGAGAATGTTGGACTTAATAATTTTTGATTCCTTTTTAGCACAAATATTTTCCCATTTTAGAGTCCCTTTAAGTTGATATGAACATTGGGAGATCCAGGAGGAAAAAGCTAAGAAGTTTCACTCATACTATAGATTCACTTAGATTCCCTGAATTCACGTAGATTAGAGCATTTTGACTTTATGCTGTCATCATTTTAATCAACCATTCTCACTTGGGGAATGAAGTACCATAACTGACCAGGCTTCCCAGGTGGCACTAGTGGTAAAGAACTCACCTGCCAATGCAGGAGACATAAGAGATCCGGGTTGATCCCTGTGTTGGCAAGGTCCCCTGGAGAATACTGAATGCAACCCCATTCAGTATTCCTGCTTGGAGAATCCTTTGGACAGAGGAGCCTGGTGGGCTACAGTCCACAGGGTCGCACATGTCGGACACGACTGAAGCGACTTAGCACACAGCTGTATAGATTCACCTATTTGGGGGGGAAAAAAATGAATCCATGTCCTTATCTCCATGGCATGATTGAGATGCATGCTTCATCTGTCAGGAAGTTATCCCCATCCTCATTACACTTTTGCTTGTCAGGATTCTGGCCTTTTGTCAGGCAAACGAGAGAAAGTCCAAGGCAAACCAAAGTAATAAATAAAGGGAACCTACTGGCGTATACAAACAAAAATGCCAAAGGTAGATAAGGCTTGAGGTGGAAACTCATATGTCCTAAGGATATAGTCTTGACTTTTGACTCTACTTTCATTTATTTTCAGGTTCTAGGAGGTGTTAACATGGCTGCCAAAATCTTCAGGCATGAGTCATGCCACATCCAGATTCCCCAGAATCTTTCCAGTACCTCCAGTACAGTTCCCCGAATTCACTTAGATTAGAGCATTTTGGCTTTACGCTGTCATCCTTTTAATCAACCATTCTCACTTGGGGAATGAAGTACTGTAATTGACCAGGCCTACTAAAGAAACAAATATTAATTCCCACGGTGTTGACTGTTACTTATCTAGAATGTGTCAGTTTCTCAAACTGACTTAAAATGGCCATAGCCCCCTCTCCATAAACAAAGCACTTTTATGCTTTATTTTTTTTCCATAGTACCTACCACTATTTGATGTGCTTATTTTTACATATTTATTTGTTTACTCTTTATTCCTGCTCAACTAGAATGTAAGCTGCATGAGAGCAGGGATTTTTATCCCCTGACCTAGACAAGAGTGTGACATTTAAAAAGGGCTTATTAATGAATATACCCGTGAGAAACATGTTTTTATTTACCTCATATGGATAGGAAAGGAAAATAAGCACAGAAATGTAAAAGTGTCCAAAATCATATCTCTATTAAGTAGCTGAGCTGGAATTCACATCATGAAGTCTGTCTCAAGAGATCACACACTTAGTCATTATACCAGTTGGCAGAAAAACTTGTTTTTACATTATAGCCGCCATTTGTTAGCATTCTGAAATTATCAGTGACTTATGGACACTTGACCTCGGATTTCCATACTAAAACGAGGTCCTAATATGGAATGTATGTTGTTTTGATAAAAGAACAATCCAACTTCCCTGGAAATTAGTTCCAATACTAACTCCATTTGCACATCCAAGTTCAAAGTGAATATTTAAGCCAAATCGGTAACATTAACTTTCACTTGATTGAGCTCAGACATCCCTAGGTAACTTTCTCAAACTTCTCCCATTCATAGATGACACAGCTGGGTAGAAATTAGTCTCTAAAAATACTTTCACACAACCGGCTTGTTTTCTACTCACTGTCTGCTTATGTGATGCTCATTCCATCTGTCAATAGATGTGAGTCACACATTTGACCTTTCAGCTTCACTTGTGCACATAAATTTCTTCCAATTTCCTGTGAAACAAACACTTTTAACTCTTTAGGGTTTTGTAATTTGTATACAGGTCATTCAGGGATGATTCAAAGAGCAAAACAAGTCCTCGACTTTGTGACAAATTGGCCTTGAACTCTTTACTGCAGGAATACGTTTCTTCTTTTACTGTTTGGCTAATAAATGTAGGTCTCTGTATGGAGACAAATATGTGTATACAATTGTATTTGTATATATTTCCATTTACTTGTAACAAAACCTTCCCGTAGCTTTCCATAACGTGGGATAACCAAACACAGAACAGTTTTAAAGAAGGCATGTGTTCCCACTCGCAAATTCCTGCTTACCATCCCTCCGTCTGTGTAGTCTTTTCTCTCACAGTTTGTGTCAAAGAGAACTTGAGCTTTCAAGTGAGAAAATAAAATGTATCCCTGTTTACCTGTGATCATGACTATTTTATCAAATTTATCTAATCTTCTTTTTATCTGACTACATCAAATATCCTAAGTTAGAAAGACATGTTCACAGAAACACATCTCAATTTTGAGAAATTTTATTTGATGGAATTTAAATGGAAAATAGTTGCATGATATAACAAAATCCACAAGACTCTCCCCAAAGTCTTTTGTGATAAATAGCACACAATAACTGAATAGCAAAATGATGAAATAGACAAAGGTAGCAAAAAAAAAAAAAAAATGTGTTCTTATTTAAAAAGCTGTTCTTACCCTGGACAAAAGAAGAATAACAAAACCTTTTTTCTTCTATTTCCTCATTAGTTACCAGTCCCAGAGTGGCTGGAGCCTTGAGGTGGGGGTGCGGAGGGGTTGGGTGGGCGGAGGAAGCCGTGGAAGGAGCTGTACCTCTAAAGGTCCTAGAGACTAGAAAAGAGATACTCTTTCTACTTTTGTGCCAAAATGTTAAAGACTATCCCTCCATTCCCATTTCTATTTTGCTTTTTTGTTTTCCCTGTTTCTTGGCGGGTCTATTGTCCTCAATAAAACTTCCAGACTGCACTTCTTATATCGTGAATACAAGTTTAGGACCATAGTTACTCAGAAGGTCTATTGTTGTTAGTAATGTAATCAGAACACCTCATCTGAGAACCAGGGAGCTGATGGGACCTCCCTTGGCCATGCACTCTGGATGTAGAAACCAGAAATCCTGATTTACTGACTGGTGCTCATTGGGTTCTGCCACATGATCCCCGCCACATGTCTGTGCCAGTGGAAGTGGGTGCTCTGACTAATCGTAGCAAAGAGGATTAAACCACAATATATCCTTAATATATAATTCACAAATCCTGGTGTGGTCACTCCTGAAAAATTTTTGTGTTACTTTTGTAGTTAAGTTTGAAAGGTAGAAGAGGGCAAAGTAGGCAGAAACCTAGAAGCAACTGGGTTCAATGACTGCTCGGGGGCTTCGGCAACCATAGGGCAGTAGTGGGAAATGAAGGAGATTTTAGTGTTGACAAATACATGGCACCCATGGAGGGTTGAAGGCACACCCCATCCATGTTTGCTGGCTCAGAAGTAAAGAGGCAGAGCCCCATATGCTATCGTGGAAATTAACTCTGTCTTTGAAACAAGGCAGATCTGGAATCCAGCCTAACCCCAGTGACTAAATGATTTTGCACTCTCGGCTCAATTTCCTCAACTATGAAATAGAAAGAACAGGGGACAAGTTGGTCATAATAACTATCTTGAATTATTATGAGGATTAAATGACATGGGACCCTGTCTGTCTTATTCACCATTGTATCCCCAATTTCTTGGTATTGTCAAGGAATTGCCCCCCCCCCCACAATTCCCTGGGTTTGGCACATAGTAGGAGCTCTCTATAGATTAGTTGTTTCTGTCTGCTCCCTCTAAACTTCTTTTTTTTGTCCAAAAGTAATGGGTCTTCTTCCAGTTTTATTCAGATTCATCATCTTGGGAATATGTGAGTAGTGAAAAGACTAATCAGTTTATTACCTTAGTCTATATAAGAAACAGAAGAGTCTAAATGAAGGGCAGTTCTGGAGCACAAATGAGAATGGAGATGTCGGGGAGGTTAAAAAGAAACATGTAACATGCGACGAGGCAAACAGCCACAGAGTCTGTTGTTACAAAAGAAATAGCCATAATATACCCCAGATAGCGTTGACGATGCCAAGCCAAGAAAGTATGTATTTCATTTAAAAGACTAACAAAATTGATAACCAAGAGAACAACACCAAAGTCACAAACTAAAAAGAAAATATTCTACATAGAAAATGCATGCAAGTAGCAGCAGCAGAAGGGCCAAAATCATGTGAAATCTGATTTCAGATCTATTAAAGAGGGGTAACCATGATGATGATCAGCCTCTTTCCCCAGGTCCCCAAAAATAATCCAGGGAGATTTAACCAGAATATGAAGAAAACAAAATGTTGGTTGAAAATAAAACTTCCTGGCAGGAAAATCTATCAAAATCATGACTCTTTCCAAGAAGGTGATTCAGCCACCCTCCCAGGAGGCATATGAACCCAGGTTGAAGAGGGGAGCAGAAAGTACATCATGGTGAATAGTCTGCTCCTCCAATTCCCTGGGCATGCATGGGCTGTACCAATGAAGTCTTTCCATCTTGATATTCTGTGACTTCAGCACAAATTGCTTTGGGGGGTTCCTGACCCCTGCTGGAGCTTGTGAAGTTGCCAAAAGGTGACTAAATCAGTGGAAAAGAGAAAAGGAAGGAGGCTCCTGAATTAGATTACTGTGTAAGTATTAGAGATGCTTCAGCAGGCTGGCTTCTGATTCAAAAAGCAAATTTGTTCTGCAGGTATCCGTGTTCATGGCTCTCAGCCTACTGTCCAATCATTGGTGTTTTGAACAAATACCTTTCCAAACTTCATTTTGTGACATCTGAGTCATATTGCAAGGTGATTCTCCATCAGCAGTGAGTCAAAGGGAGGTGGCAAACAACAGAAGCGATTTTGGAGCCACTTTCCTTTGACTCCGTGGGGTCACAAAGAGTCGGACATAATATGACATGAGACAGGCTTCAGGTCATTTCTTATATATTTCTGTTCCCCTCAATTGATATTCTTGAGAGTCTATTTATACCCTGTTTGGAACAAGCTGGGATGTAAATAAATCATGAAAAATGATCCTATTCTAGTAAGGAAAACCAAGACAGCAAATTATCAACAAGCATAGGTCAGAGAAGTCAGTAACCTCATGCCAATTATGTGGGATTCTGATCCAGAAAATCTCTCACCAAATTAAGACTCCATAACCCTGAACTAAACTGAATTGGTGCACTGAAGATAGCAATTGGAAGGCTGAATGCACAATCAGACATTTAGGTTTCAAATTATATTTCCATTCTTCATTTTATCCATTGTGTGCATTTTAGTGAGATTGCTCCAAAGGTAATTTAGATACAGCAAACCCCATTTTCCTTTGATTATCTTCTATAAAACTGGGGCAAAAGTCACAAATGAAATGAATCTCAATTCAAAAGTAGTGGTGTAGTTGAAATGGCTAGCCTTGTTGCAAATTGGGCATTGGAATCCTAAAATTAGAACGTCTAACAGTCTGTAAAGGTCTTTACAGGTGGAGTTCGTATGCAAAGCTCTCTTGTCTTTACATAAAGGAGAAGCTAACTGTCACAAAACTTAAATAAAGTGACCAGTCCAACTGGATCCCAGAATTTGGACCTAGAGCTGGTCACAGAAGACAGTTTACCCAAAAGACCAATCTCATCCCACTCATGTGCAGGTGACTGGTTTTCCTGTGGCATCATTTTGAACCCAACCTTTCTGATGTCAGTGGTGCTTATATATATACATGGTTTAGTCACTAAGTTGTGTCTGCCTCTTGACCCTATGAACTGCAGCCCACCAGGCTACTCTCTCCATGGGATTTTCCAAGCAAAAATACTGGAGTGGGTTGCCATTTCCTTCTCCAGGGGATCTTCCCCTACCAGAGTTCAAACCCTGGTCTCCTGAATTGCAGGTAGATTCTTTACCGACTGAGCTACCAGAGACCCCATTTTATTTATTTATTTTGGCTGCTCTGGGTCTTCATCATTTTTCGTGGGCTTTCTCTAGTTGCAGCGAGTGGGAGCTACTCTCTAGCTGTGATGCAAAGGCTTCTCATTGTGGTGGCTTCTCTTTTTGTAGAACACAGACTCTTGACACACGGGATTCAGTAAAGTTACAGCACTCAGGCCTGGTAGTCGTGGCTCCCAGTTCTAGAGCACAGACTCAGTAGTTGTGGCACACAGGCTTAGTTGCCCAGCAACATGCAGAATCTTCCCTGACCAGGGATCGAACCCATGTTCCCTACATTGGCAGGCAGAGTCTTACCTACTGTGCCACCAGGGAAGTCCCACTGGTGGTGTTTTAATCCCACTTTGTCATTCCAGATGACAGCTATTTCAAACGGCCCCAATAAGTAAAATTTCAGAAAGGAATACAGAACAAATACTTTGGGGGCCAATGATTCATGTCCATCAGCTTATCTGATTGCTCTTAACTGTTGAATCCTTACTTCTCTCAAGATCGACTCAGACTTGGTTGTCAGACAGATGCATATGTAAATCAATGTTTAGCCACTTAATTGTGGGAAATGTACTGACCTCCTCTAAAGCGGGCATCATAATAATTACTGTTAATGGTTGTTTTGAAGATTAAATGAGTGCTAATGCACTGACAGGCATATCATTGGAAATAAATGTTTTCCTCTTTGACTCATTCACCACTTTCCCTTCCCCAGATCTACATCTCCCAAATTAACATAAATGAGATCTTCCCACAATACACTGCCTTACTCCAATAGCCAATGCTTACTGTAAATTGAGGCCCCATTCTCAGTTTACTTAGAAGCAAAACCCAACCAGGATATAAATTGCTTTGTCCCAACAATCTTGCTCTAGAAGACACAATATTTATCATTTTATTGTGAAATTCTATCTCACATACCAAGAAATGCAAAGGCAAAAAAAGAAAAGTACAGAATATTAATAATATTTATGCTGCTGCTGCTAAGTCGCTTCAGTCTTGTCTGGCTCTGTGCAACCCCAAAGACGGCAGCCCACCAGGCTCCTCTGTCCCTGGGATTCTCCAGGCAAGAACACTGGAGTGGGTTGCCATTGCTTTCTCCAATAATATTTATAATGCAAACAATTTTGTAATTAACATCTGAGTCAAGAAATAGAATACTGTTATCAACCTAGATGTTCTTGTGACGGTAAACTTTTCTTAGACAGTCATTTGCATACATAGAAAGAAGCTGTAGATATAGGAGAAAAGACGTAGATTGTAAAACCGCACACACGTGGGCTTAACTGTTTCTCCCTCACTTATAAGCTATGGGATTTTGGTGAAGTCACTTAATCATTTTAACCCTCAACACCCACATCTATAAAGTGGGAATGTTAAAACCTGCATTTCCGCATGGATCTGAGGTTGATTTATATACACAAACGCATATATGTGTGTGTGTGTGGATGATGTATAGAGTTCTTCAAGGAACAGAAACTTTACCATTAGTGATTTGTGTATTTTGAAGATATCATGATATATATTGGCTTCAATACATGCAACTTCACTCATTTCAATAATTTAAATTATGACTATTTCCCTTTTTTAAAAGTTCCCTGCAATATTTACAAATTTGAAGGATAACGATTACTTAAGCAAATGGATATTTTACATCAGAGTATAGATTTATTTTTAAAACCTTTAGGTATTGTTTGCATGCTCTGCAAGTTGAAAGCATTTGTTAAAATATAACCGGCAGAATTTCCAATTATACTATACATTATTATTTACTAAAATATTAAAAAAGTGTTCTAAATTCAGACTAATTGACCAAAATAGTCATCCTCAATTAATCTGACTTAACAGTATCTTGGTAAATTATGACTACATTTGTATCAAAAGCCCCCATGTAGTAACAATTTTTTAAATATCATGACTAAATTGAATGGATAACATTATCTCTGTACAGAATAAATCTCATATCAGAATATTCTAGCATGCCAATCTTGGGAAAATCTATACATAAATAAAGATAATGAAAGAGGTGGTCCCAGCTTCTCTAGAATTCTCAGGAACTACACCATTTTTGCATAAATTTCTTTTGCAACTGTGTTCATAAGAACAACAACAAAAAAAAAATTAAAGGGCTGTTGGGGAATATATTTAGATGATTAGTCTTTAACCCTTTATGTTTAGTTTTGACTTTTGTCCTCCACCTGAGAATACATTCACAGACAATTTTATTTTCCCCAACATTGATTATGTGCTCTTGTTCTGTCTTGGGTTTGAGTCTCATCTCTGAAACTCTTCATATTTGATATTGAGTGTCTGTTTAATATCTTTTAACTTTAGTTTTCTTACCCTTAAAAATAAAATAACAATGCTAGTTGTACCTATAACATAGATTTGTATTGAATGTCACCTGAAAGTGTATGTAAAATATACTTTAAAAAACGAATTGATATACTAGTGGAATTATGATTATTATTTTCTCATCATGTCAGAGTTTAGTTCATCCAACTTTTATGAGTTGTGATGTTCTTGAGATGGACTATTTTACAGATCATACTTCACTATTTACCTTCCTTTGGGGGTGTCTTCTGAATATAAAAGGAAAAGTTATGTTTATGGCTACATACTTTGTGGATTAATAGTTCTAAGAAGAATCTCAGCTTTATCTTTCTGTTAGTTTCATCAAGTGTAATCTCAGCACTTAGGAATGTACTAGTTATGATTCAAAATTTTCAGAATTCACTTTCACATTAATCTAGATAAGACTCATTATTTTAACTAAGACTTGTAGCTAAGATTATTTTTTAAATCATCTGGCTACAAAGAGAGGAAGCAGCATTAAGCACATATATGTCCATCAAAGAAGTTGCTGTAATAGGGTTTCCTGTTCATGAAAGGTGTTTACCCTTCTTTTCCAGTTGAAATCTGACACATACATGCACTTCTGAGTTCAGCTCTGGTAGTGGTTTAGTCGCTAAGTTGTTTGAGATCGCTGACTCTTGCAATCCCGTGGACTGTAGCCTGTCAGGCTCCTCTGTCCATGGGATTCTCTAGGCAAGAATACTGGAGTGGGTTGCCATTCCCTTCTCCAGGGGATCTTCCCTACCAGGAACTGAACCCAGGTCTCCTGCATTGCAGGCAGATGATTTACCAACTGACCTATGCTCTCTTTTCTGTAATAATAATTCCCCAAAGAGAATCCATTTATGGCCAGTCTTTGTTTCCAAACATTGCCTCCTTTCTACAACATATCTGCTGCCTTTCTCATCCATTGGATCCTGGCATCCTTGAGGCCAGGAATTTAGTCTCAATTGTTCTTAAATCCTTTAGGTTATCATAGTGCTTTTATCTTTTCTCATTGTTGCAGTGAATGCTTGCTTCCTCCGATTATCTGTTATCATCTTTTTCCTATTTTTCATTTGGGCATATGACTGGCCACAATAATGACTGTATTTCTCAGCCTAGGTGGGCCTTGTGGCAAAGTCCATCCAGGTAGTGATCTAACAACAGAAATGATGTGAAAAAACTCTGAACTGTGCCTCTCAAAGGGAAAATCTGTATATTTCTCATTTTTTTTTCTCTTCTGTTGAGTCTTCTTGAAACATGAAGAGGAGGGGGCAACATTCTAAAGAGCAAGGAGCAGCAAGATACAAGGAGACCATGTCTTCAACATTGTGCATGGAACAACCATCCCCATTCAGGTATGCTTAGACTGTTAGACAAGAGAAAATCAAACTTCCACCATGTTTAAACTTCTATTGCTTTGAGTCTCTATGATGGCAGTCAAACTTACACTGTAACAAGTGTACTTCTACACTGGGGATGCAAATAATCATATATTAACAGAGTAATCATGTTTTCAGTTCAGTTCAGTTCCGTCACTCAGTTTCATGTCTGACTCTTCGTGACCCCATAGACCACAGCATGCCAGGCTTCCCTGCCCAACATCAACTCCTGGAGTTTACTCAAACTCACGTCCATTCAGTCAGTGATGCCATCCCACCATCTCATCCTCTGTTGTCCCCTTCTCCTACTGCCAATCGTGTTTTATACAGTATAAACTGGATCAGTAGTCTAATTTTTACAGCCACATTAAAGATCCTCTGAGCATTATTTACTGCTATTTGTTCTTCTGGTTTACAAGTCTTCTAAGTTTGGGGGTAAAAATATATTGAGGTTATTATATCACTGACAATTTCTGTGATGCTTCCTGGCAGATTTTTTTCTTTGCAAATAAGATTCCAAAGACAATGGCAGAAAGAGTACCTTTGACTCTCTGATGACTGTGGATCTAAATCTAGAATGTATTGCAGATTGTTTTGTTGTCTTCTGTGTCTTCACATAAGCTCTTTCCATTTTCTGGAAAGCTTCTATAATTGGGATTACTTTTGAAGCTATCTATTCTTTTTATCTCAGCTTAAATATTATTTCCTTCGGGAAAGTCTTCCTTAACCTTACAGAATTGTTCAACATTAACCTAATATGGTATCACATTTTCTAGCATGTAGGTATCACATTGCTGCAATTATATAACACTTTTTGTAAGTTTTAATTGATTGCCTGACTTCCCTACCAGACTGAGTTCCATGAGGGCAGGGAGAGCATCTGTAAAATTTAAATGAAGTATCCTAAGGGCCTGGAATATTGTGTGTATTTAATAATTATTTGTTGATGAAAGGAAGGAAGGAAAGGAGGGAGAGGAAGAAGGAGAGAGAAAGACAGAAAGGAAGAAAGAAACAAGAGGAAGGAAGGAAGGAAAGAGGACAGAGAAGCAGAAGGCAGGTGGGAAGGAAGGGAGAGAAAGAGGAAAGCTACCCAGCCATGAAAAGGAGAACTCGAAGATACTAGGGGATCTGATTATTTGAAAACCCATGTAATAGAGGAAAATATGTTTCTAGATAGGAGGGGTTTCAATCATTACGATTCATTTCCTCGACATTCCTCTTCATTTCATGTGAGTAGTTACAGTAGGAAAGGAATGAAACCTATCTTCCCCTCCGTATCTTTTTTTCAATTTCATTCCAAATCCAAGCAAACCAAATCTTGAAAAGTGTGCATATTTGCAAATCAGCAGTTAACCTCCAAAAAAATTCTCTACAGCATCTCGGGATTACTGCCCAGGGCCCTCCATTCCCCTCATTTCTTGCATAAGGACTTGCCGAGAAGGATCTGATCAGGCCCACCTCTGGTGCTGCCAGCCTGACTGAATTTCCTGGTCCTCTAGGTGGTGTTGGAAATGTCACTGCCGGGAGCCCTGCCAAGTTAAAAAATGACTGCTTATGACTTCACATGCGGATCAGGACAGGTGTCTTCCTCTGGCTGCTGGCAGTTTCTGTACCATGAAAAGTTTATGTGAATAAAAAAAAATCTATAAAATTTCTTTTGAAATCAGGATTTTAAATTTCCAACACATTTCAATCAAAGGTATTTGAGAATTGTTCTTCCTGTCCATTGATATACTTTCTGCACTTGGTGTCCAGGATGCCACATTCTGCAGACTTTCTTCCCATCTCCCTGGTCACTTCCTGTTGGTCACTTTTTCTCATTAGGATGTCTCATACCTCACGCCTCTAAGGTCACTTCTCTTTCTTATTTTCATTTCCTTGGAGATTGCATTCACATTCACAGTTCCAAACATCATCTTTGCTGATGTATCCTGATTTTGTACCCCTGGCTGTACTCCAGACCTGTGTATCCAACTGCCTTCCTGACAATTACATCAAACTGTCCACAGTCATCACACAAATTCACCACATCAAACACAGAATGTCTACCCCACCTCCAAACTTGAGTGATCTCAGTTGATTAAAACTCCAGCTTCAAGTTGTGAGGGGAAAAAATGATGACATGAGGATGTCAGCTGTGATACTTCCCTTTCACATTTCCCTGCCAGTCCAGCAGAACAAATTGTGTTCCCTAACTTCAAAGTGTCCCCTCACTTTGGACATTTCTCAGTACTTCCCCAGTCACCAATCTGGACTGGACCCACGTCATGTCTTTTTTATTTTTAATTTTATTTTATTTTTAATTGGAGGATAGTTACAATATTGCGATGGTTTCTGCCATACATCAACATGAATCAGCCATAGGTGGGGGGAGGTGGGAGGGTGGTTTAAGAAGAAGGGAACATGTTTATGCCACATCATGTCTTGCCTGCATTACTGAAAGATCTCCTGTGTAGTCTCACTGATTTTACAAATTCTTTGGTCTCTGTCATGAATTCTTCAAATAGCCATCAGAGTGATCCTTTTGACTTGGAAGTTGGATAATTTTGCCCTTCTCTTCAAATACTAATGGCTCTCCGTTCCACACAAAGTTACAGCCAATGTCCCTTTCTCCAGGGCTTTGTGTGGTCTTCTCCCATGACCTGCCTAACCTCATCTGCTCTCTGCTTGTTCACTCTGCCTCAGCCACAATGGCCTGATTACTGCTATTCAAATGCATGGGGCACACCCTCATATCTGAACCTTTACACTCTTTCCTCCAATATCCATACAGGTAAGTCTCTAATCACCTTTGGATCCTCCACTCAACATCACTTCTGCACTGACTTTTATCTTGCATGATCCCACTAATGCCTAATACTTCCAGCATTTTGTTTATTCTTTGCTGGGCTTTCTTTAATCATATAGCTTCACCTTATAAACTCTTATTTATTTTGCATACTAAAATTAAAAGATGCTTACTCCTTGGAAGGAAAGTTATGACCAACCTAGACAGCATATTAAAAAGCAGAGACATTACTTTGCCAACAAAGGTCTGTCTAGTCAAGGCTATGGTTTTTCCAGTAGTCATGTATGGATGTGAGAGTTGGACTATAAAGAAAGCTGAGGACCAAAGAACTGATGCTTCTGAACTGTGGTGTTGGAGAAGACTCTTGAGAGTCCCTTGGACTGCAAGGAGACCCAACCAGTTCATCCTAAAGGAGATCAGCCCTGGGTGTTCATTGGAAGGACTGATGTTGAAGCTGAAGCTCCAATACTTTGGCCACCTGAGGTGACGAGCTGACTCATTTGAAAAGACCCTGATGCTAGGAGGGACTGAGGGCAGGAGGAGAAGGGGACGACAGAGGATGAGATGGTTGGATGGCATCACTGACTCAATGAACATGGGTTTAGGTGGACTCCAGGAGTTGGTGATGGACAGGAAGGCCTGGCGTGCTGTGGTTCATGGGGTTGCAAAGAGTCGGACACGACTGAGCGACTGAACTGAATGGATATAGAAAGGAAATGGCAGCCCACTCCAGTATTCTTGCCTTGAAAATTCCATGGACAGAGGAGCATGGTGAGCTACAGTCAATGGGGTTGAAAAGAGTTGGACAGGACTGAGCATTCACCCATGCATGCTAGGTGTATTATGTATTATGCATCACTCCCATGAGAATATAAGCTCCATTAATTCGGGGAATTTTCTATTGTTATATTTAGAAGTAACTAAAAGGGCAGATTTTATATAGATATATAGATATCATAGACATCTATATAGATATATCTATATATTAATGTGAAGAATGAATGAATGTGAAGTTACTCGGTCATGTCCGACTCTTTGCAACCACATGGACTGTAGGCTACCAGGCTCCTCTGTCCGTGGGATTTTCCAGGCAATAGTACTGGAGTGGATTGCCATTTCCTTCTCCAAGGGATCTTCCCAACCCAGGGATCAAACCCAGGTCTCCCACATCGTAGACAGATGCTTTACCGTCTGAGCTACCAGGAAAGGAGGCCTATATATTAATATATATATTTAATAAATAATTTTTCTTCATACCAAAAGTAACCAAATTTAAAAAGAAACAGTAATGGAAGAAAAGGATCCTATTTGCAATATCAAAAAATGGAATAAAATGTTTAGGAACACATCCAATATAAAAATCTCAGGGTTTACCATAAGAAAACTATCAAACAGAACATTGTAAATACATTGAGTTCAGTTCAGTTCAGTTCAGTCGCTCAGTCGTGTCCGACTCTTTGCGATCCCATGAATCGCAGCACCGCCAGGCCCCCCTGTCCATCACCATCTCCCGGACTTCACTCAGACTCATGTCCATCGAGTCCATGATGCCATCCAGGCATCTCATCCTGGATCGTCCCCTTCTCCTCCTGCCCCCAATCTCTCCCAGCATCAGAGTCGGAGCATACCAAATTTACCAACAGGAAAGCGTATTATTATAGACAGAAAATATTCCCATAGTAACTGATGATCTTAATACATTGAATCAAAATATAAAAAGGAATTCATAGAATTTGAAAATTTATTTCAAGTTCAAATATAAGAAAAATAATTGTTTATTCAACAACTTTTACCAAAAGGTAATATTGTTATTACAGGAATAGACCAGATTCATGACATTTCAAATCTCTTGGGAAAAGATGGACTATTAAATAAATCATGCAGTAATGATAATAATCACACACATAATTGTCTGTTTATTAAGAAAATAATAAAGTAAGGCTATAACTCAAACATACACCAAGCTCAAATTTCTGATGAATCAAAGACCTGAAACTAAACCATATAAATATTATGAAAAATGCAGGAGACTCTCTTATAATTTTACAGTAAAGCAGGGCTTCCTTAAGAAACATAGAAAACCTAGAAAGTCAAAGAAATTAATTACCTCCTTTGCCATCATCTAAATGAACACAAACAATTTTTAAAGATAGGCTTAGCAAAGGTATCATTAACATTCTCGATCAACATTCAGGATGTATAGAAAGCTCCTTCATTAGGAAAAAAAAAAAAAAGGCAAGCCTCCAAGCAGGCAAAACATATAGAAATATAGTTTATAGACAAAGAAAAAGAGAAATAAATATAAAAACACTTAATCTCACTGATAATCAAGGAAATCCAAACTGCAAGAGAGAGATCATTATTTTACACATCTAACATGTAAAAATGTTTGAAAAGAAATAGCCAGGCTGGAGTATCAACAAAGATATAGAGAAATAGGAATATATCATACATCCCAGGATAATCAGTGAAGACTTTTTGAAACGATTTATTTAATGACTCAACTCCCCTGCCACTCTCTTTTGAATATTGCCTATACACCCAGAAGGCTCAAAAGCTCCTGTTTTTGTTTCATTTTTATTTCTTTATAAATGAAAGGAGAAAGAAATTGAGAGGGCTTATCTATAAAAAAAACACTTTTCTCTTTCTGCCATTCTCTCTCCTTGATTCCAATTATTATTATCAATTCAACCAACTTTTATTGACTACTTACTGCTTCCCAATTACAAATGCTATAGCAAAGAAAATAATATGTAAATATAATATTTTTAAAAAAAGAAAGAAAACAGTGAATCAGAGCCCTGTTAGTTTTCTGGACTTCACAATCTATTGAATAAGGAAGATCCTCTTGCATGTATTTCTTATTCCAGATACATTGTTAAGTGCTCTGATAAAGCCAACACCAAGTGCTAGGGGACTGGAGGGGAGGAAGAGATTAATTGTTACCATTATCACATTTTTAAAATCAATTTATCAGGATCCCTACTTTGCAATTAAAGGAAATTTGCTAAGGTACTTAAAACAAAAGGATCTGTATGTAATTTTCTCTCACCAACCCTCTCTTCTAGGCCCTTCCATCCCGTGGGTTACATACAATCAGTATGATTTTTTTTTCTTTCTTTTCTTTTCTTTTTTTTTTTTTTTTTTACTTGCTAGTCAAAGTATGACTCAGAATAGGAGACTGACTTTGGTTACTGTATTGATGCCTTATATGGCTGCACTCTTGCCATTTGTAATCTCAGAAATACCATACAATAAAGGTCATTCATTCTACCAGCATGACAAATAGCTTGGAGGGAAAAAAAATAACTGCACGTTGGAAATTTGTGAAGTCTTTGTATTCTAAAATTGCGAAGGATTTCTACCAGTCATCTTTTTGGGAGCTGTTGTTCCGTTGGTCATTTCTAGTTTCCTATTTGTTACAAATTATGTAATTTATCCAAATTTATGGCCGAGCATTTAGAAAATAAATTGAGTACAAGAAATTAACTTTTGTCACCAAACTACTAATGAAATTTCTCAGTTTGTATTCACGTAGTCTTTCAACAAATGTTTGTTGAGCACCTGCTAAGCTCAAAGCTCAGATGCTGTGAAAAAAGAAATAAAATTTACTAAGTCATTGAATTCATAGGGCTTGTTGAAACCAACTGGAAACATAAACCAAGCACAATTTCAGGTAGCAATAGATGTTCAAAGGTGCAGGAGAGGTGATGAGAGAGATGGATTTAGGCGACAGCAAGTGATAGCAGAAAAGACTATATAGATTGGTAAAGGAGGAGTGATATTTGAGCAAAGTTTAAAAAAGTGAGAGCAGAACTGTGTGAAGATATGAAGAAACATCATTCCAAGGAGAGAAGCTCACAAGTGCAAAGGCCAAGAGGAGGAGTTAGGTGCGTTCCAAGAACTCTTGTGAGAGGGAAGAGAAAGTGCTCCAGGGTGCCAAGGACTGATAGGGTTCCTGGGATGTTCATGGAAAAACGGGGATAAATGAGTCATCCTACTTGGAAAGCTACTCTGACCAGAGTGGATGAAGAGCAGACCAAGTTGTGAGACGTGAGTTTAGCAAGGTAAGCAGGGGTCAGGCAAAGAGGAACCTTTAGATTTTGGTAAAGAGGCTGCATTTTTCAGTGTGACAGCAACCTTTGGAGGTTTAGAATCAGGAGAACCCTGCCATCTGAGTGATTTGTTGTTTCAAAATAAGTAGGCATGCCCTTCATTGAGAAGGCTTACTATCTTCTCTCAAGTCAGAGAAACATGGAGGACTGGACTGCCTTTCCATCAGTTCGAGCAGTGCTGAAGATCACAGTCAGAAAATTCTGGGTAGAAGATTCACTTGCCTTCAACAGTATTTCCAAGGCTATGTTTAGAAATAAATTTTGTAAGGGCCTTCCTAAGGACTTCTCTGTGAAGAATCTGGAGCAAGCAGCCTTTGCAAGAGGGAAATGTTGAAATAAATGACAATGCTTTTGTTGTAACAGGTAAAAAAATCCCAGACTCTGAACATGACCCATTAGTCACTTCTTAGCCATTCTGAGCCAAAGGCACCAAGGTGATCATGGATATCATTTGAGCCCAGAAGTTCTTTATTTAGCAGAAATACTGAAGGTTTCTCTCACTACACTTTCTGTGTTAATGTCTCTTTTTTTATATAGTGTATTTCCTGGAAAGTCTCAAAGCAATTTCTCTATGCTATGAAAATGTCCTTATCTTCTGGCCTAAATGGAGACATATACCTCTGCACAATAAATGTCTACCTCTAAATGGACTGTTGTGTTCAGATTGTAACAGCAAAATGCCTAAAATCCAAGTCTCTTTAGTACCCTGCTTCTTCCAACTCTGCTTCATTTTGTCTGAGTCACAAACGCTGTGAAATTATTTAAAAAAAATTAAAATGATTGCAAAAAGGGAGAAAGAGATGGGGAGATCACAAGCCAGGGAGTAAGAAAGAAAGATGGAAGGCAAGGAAAGGATTCCATTCCACGAGGATACGGCTAAAGCCCAACACCCCCACCCCCCAATTTTGGAGATTATAAAGGGCCTGGACATTTCCAAATTTTTCTCCAACTGAAATTTTTCCCTCGTGACATTTTCTCTCAAAAAAGGATGAGGTGATGCAAAAGGTAAAGATAGCAAAAAAGGAAATAATTTATAAACACAGTGTTTTCTTAATGTCCCTTAACCTCAAGTCTTCCATGAATCAACCACTACCTCTTTCTGATCACAGTGTAAACTTATTTCTTCTCAGGAATGGAGAATGGAAGAAAAATAAGAAAATTTAAAATATTAATAGTAATATCAAAACAGTTTACCAGAGTGGAAGGAATATTGGTGAATCCTTTCATTTTAATTTGTTTCTATGGCTTTATTAACTATTAATAATAAGCAATATCCCTTATTAATAATTAATAATAATTTATTATTATTAAATATATCCCCAGTATTTATTATACTGATAACATATATATCAATATAATATCCCTTACTGTACTGAAGAGAGATCAGTATACAGAGAGATACAGGTAAATGGAACCAAGTTTATTGTTGAATTTATCTACTTTAAATTTAGTTCAATTAAATGGATTTGTAATTAATGAGTTTTAACATAGGTATATGTAACATAAAATACACATGACACGGGTATGTATAACACAAGATTATATGTGTAAAACCTCATTGAGTGTACAATAAATTTCCCACTTATCTATATAGGGCATTTAAAAATCCTAACATTTGGAATGTTATATGAAATATTCATGTCCTCTTTAAGAAAAGAAGTCCATTTCACTAAATTTATACACCCAAATTAGAGCAGATAGACTATTTAGAAGAATATAACTCTAAGGTGCTTATCATCAAAGTCTTACACACTGAATAACTATGGTTTCAAAGGTAGGCAGATAAGAGTAAATATAAATACACTAATAATAGATAATCAAATGTGTAATCTTAAGAGAAGAGTTTATATTGGAAGAAAAGTTATAGGACAATCACTAAGTAAAGTATCTCAAAATCAGATATGTCATGTTTTGGGAATTAGAATAGAAATCTGAGAACACAGGACTGAGGCCAAACTTGACATGAGAGGAAGCCTGCCCAGAGGACTCTTCTGTTTTGATTGCAAAGTATTCAACCAGGCATGTGCTCAGCACCAAAGAGAAGCAAGCAAGGGAGGGGTACTGGGCCTGGAGAAGCTCTTTTAGAGGAGAGTAAACCAATGAGCATTTATTGAGCAACCTCTATGTGCCCAATACTGGTCATTTTTCAATGTATTATCTCACATTATTCTGTTAGAGACAATCAGGGGCCTGTCAGTTCGGTTCAGTCACTCAGTCATGTCTGATTCTTTGCGACCCCATGGACTGCAGCACGCCAAGCTTCCCTGTCCATCACCAACTCCCAGAGCTTACTCAAACTCATGTCCATCAAGTCAGTGGTGCGATTTAACATCTCATCCTCTGTTGTCTTCTTCTCCTCCCACCTTCAATCTTTCCCAGCATCAGGGTCTTTTCCAATGAGTCAGTTCTTCGCATCAGGTGGCCAAAGCATTGGAGTCAGCTTATTTCAAATGAGTACTGTGAGAGAGATCATCAGTACTGACTCCCACCCAGTTCCCATCTCCTTCTTGGCACCCAGGAAGACTCCAGTCCCCAAATGCCTTGCAGAGAGAAGGGCTGTATGACCAATTCCAGCCAGTGAAATGTGAATGGAAATGCAAAGAGCCACTGTGAGAGCAAGGTAGGATGAACTTGTATGACACCTCCAGACCACTTTTTCTTATCTGCACATATTCACAGGCCGCAGATGAAGATGGGAGAGACACAGGATGGAAAAAACCTGAACCTCTGAGTCATTGTTTGGGAGTGTCTAACCCTCAAGGGCTGCCCAATCCAATTAGACCTACTAAGAGTAAGAAACAAATCTTTCTTTCACTGAATTTCTGAGGCTTCAGGATTTCTTTACCGATAGAAAGGGAAAGACAAGCGATCTCTTCAAGAAAATTGGAGATGCCAAGGGAACATTTCATGCAAAGATGGGCTCAATAAAGGACAGAAAAGGTAAGGACCTAACAGAAGCAGAAGAGATTAAAAAGAGGTGGCAAGAATACATGGAAGAACTGTATGAAAAAAGTCTTAATGACCTAGAGAACCACGATGGTGCGGTCACTCACCTAGAGCCAGACATCCTGTAGTGTGAAGTCAAGTCAAGGACCTTAGGAAGCATTATAGGAACAAAGCTAGTGGAGGTATTGGAATTTCAGCTGGTCTATTTCAAATCCTAAAGGATGATTCTGTTAAAGTGATGTCCTCAATATGTCAGCAAATTCAGAAAACTCAGCAGTGGCCATAGGACTGGAAAAGGTCAGTTTTCATTCCAATCCCAAAGAAGGGCAATGCCAATGAATGCTCAAACTGCCAGACAATTGCATAATTTTCATATGCTAGCAAGTTAACACTCAAAATCCTTCAGCCTAAGCTTCAACAGTACATGAGCTGAGAAATTCCAGATGTTCAAGCTGGTTTTAGAAAAGGCAGAGGACCCAGAGATCAAATTGCCAACATCCATTGGATCATAGAAAAAGCAAGGGAATTAAAACAGAAGAAGTCTACTTCTGCTTCACTGACCACATGAAAACTTTTGACTGTGTGGGTCACAACAAACTGCGGAAAACTCTTAAAGAAATGGGACTACCAAATCACCTTACCTGTCTGTGAGAAACTTGTATGCAGGTCAAGAAGCTACAGTTAGAACCAGATGTGGAACAATGGACTGGTTTAAAATTGGGAAAGGAATACGTCAAGACTGTATAATATCACCCTGCTTTTTAAACTTGTATGCAGAGTACATCATGCAAAATGTCAGCCTAAATGAAGCTTGAGCTGGAATCAAGATTGCCAGGAAAAACATCAGCAATCTAAGATATGCAGATGATACCACCCTAATGGTAGAAAAGAGGAACTAAAGAGACTTTTCATGAAGAAGAAAGAAGAGAGTGAAAAAGCTGGATTAAAACTCAACACTCAGGAAACAAAGATCATGGCATCCGATCCCACCACTTCATGGCAAATGAATGGGGAAAAGGTGGAAAAAGTGACAGATTTTATTTTGGGGGGCTCCAAAATCACTCTAGACAGTGACTGCAGCCATGAAATTAAAAGATGCTTGCTCCTTGGAAGAAAAGCTACTACAAACCTAGATAGCATATTAAAAAGCAGAGATATCACTTTGCCAACAAAAGTCCGTATAAAAGCTATGGTCTTTCCAGTAGTCTTGTATGGATGTGAGAGTTGGGCCATAAAGAAGGCTGAGCACCGAAGAATTGATGCTTTCGAACTGTGGAGCTGTATATGAATCTTGAGACTGCAAGATCAACCCAGTCAATTCTAAAGGAAATCAACCCTGAATATTCATTGCAGGACTGATGCTGAAGCTCCAATACTTTGGCCACCTGGCGCAAAGAGCCAACTCATTGGAAAAGACCCTGGTTGGGAAAGATTGAGAGCAAGAGGAGAAGGGGACAACAAAGAATGAGATGGTTGGATGGCATCACTGTCTCAATGGACATGGTTTTGAGCAAACTCCAGGAGATAGTGAAGGAAGAGGAAGCCTGGTGTACCTCAATATGAGATACAAAGAGACAGGACAACAAAACCAACAGAAAAGTAGGACCTATCCTTACTGACATATAGAATATACAGTGGGCAAAGTGTAAAAGTAGATATTGAAATCTATACTTGCCAAGCTTTTCCATTCTATTATCCTGCCTCTGATAAGCAATGTAAAACCACTGCTGGAGGAGGTAACTAGGACTATATATTCTATAGTCCTTGCTCAGATGCTCAGTCATGTCTGACTCTTTGTGACTCATGGACTATAGCTTGGCAGGTTCCTCTGTCCATGAGATGCTCCCAGCAAGAATACTGGAGTAGGGTGCCATTTCCTTCTCGGGGGGGATCTTCCTGACCCAGGGATTGAACATGCATCTCTTACATCCCCTGCATTGGCAGGCGGATTCTTTACCACTAGTACCACATGGGAAGCCCCTTATGTTCTATTATCTCGGAATAAAGTAGATCTCATCTTTAACTCAGAGTCCTGATTGCAAGGAGGTGGGCTTTAACTTGGATCTTGAAATTAATGATGAAGAAGAAAGAGGACCTTCAATGAAAAGCAAGAGAAACTATGCGAAACCAGGCCTTTGAGGCGGGCATGAGAAGGATTCCTTTGAGGAGATACATGTGTTGGAAAACCAATGCGTTAGGAAACTGCAGAATAAGATTAGAATGGGAGAAGGAGATTTTCTTGAGAACCTCCATGTCATACTGAGGAACTTTGATTTAAGGCAGAAGAAAATTAAGGAGAAAGCCCTGGGCCAAGAGTCAAGTTTTCCCTACTATTGTCAGTAGCATCATCTCCATTTATCATCAGCACCTTCTTTTGTTACATGTGAAGTTTATCTTGAATAGTTTCTAAGATGCTTTCCCGTTCTAGTTTCTTCAAGTCTACATCTTGAAGTTCCTTTGTCTGGATTAATCAGTTGTTCTATTTAGGGGAAACTGGAACCAATGACATTTGATAACCATCAGCTTTCTAATGAAGTGGCTAGTAGTCATCTAGAGTTAGAAATTTTCCCTTACTTAGACCAGAACATATAAATATTATTACACTGATTTAGCCACAAAGCATAATGTCAGAGGAATGATTCTACTGCTATGGGAATAGATATCAATATATCTTTGGTCTAAATTAAGTAACTATTTTTTTCCATCACAAGTGGGTACTGCTGCCATTGCTTTTTATTGGACAAATTTCCAGTTGTTTGACTACTGAATACTCTGTCTTCTAGTTCTTATTCCATCCCTCTCTAAAGTATTTCCCTGTACAGAAATCCTTCAGTTCAGAGGCAGTGGGAAAGGTGGCGTATATGACTGCATGTGAGCATAGGCAAACATTGACTGTCCTATAAACGCTAGCAATCTGTTGAACACTAAAGATTATATAAATCTTAGCAGCTTTACTGATGCTTCATACACAAGCAGCTGTTGTTTCTTGGTTGCCTGATTAAATATGCTGCAAAATTTCTCCCAAGAAAATCTCACCAAAGTTGATTCCAACAAATCCTTCATAGCATCTCTGCTGGCAACTTCAGTTTCTAAGCAATTCAAAGAAAAGACCCAATCAATAACAGTTCTTTCAAGGGGGCTGCTCTTTTTCCTTTCAAGACAAGGCATTTATAACACCAGACCAGGAGTCTTAGTCTTAGCTCTGTCATTAACCAGCAGTCCCTCAACATTTCCAGGATGAAGTTTTGACTATTTCAGAAAGAAATTATGTGGTTTGAAATGTGTTTTTTGACAATATGTCTCTCTATATATATCTTTGTTTCTATATCACATATATATACATATATATCCAAGTATATATACATATACCACATATATATCAATAAGTGGAAAAATTATGGGCTATGTATGTAGAAATAAAGTCAGAAATAGGTCTCTAGCCAAGCTTATTAAAAATCAACATTATATTCATGAAATTCAAGAAATTAACCATCTGTAAAACATTCCCTCAGGAAACATATTTTAAAATCTACCTAAAGTATGATTTTCAAGACTGTTGTTCAGAGGTGTTGGGTTCTGCCTCAGCCAATGTAAGAGCTTTGGGAGCTACTCAGATGCCCAGTGTTTAATATACCTTCACATCTCAACTTAGAGTCACTTCCTCCAAGATGTACCTAATGTTCTTCAATCTGGGTCACATGCATTTTAACAATGTTTCTATTGTTCCCCATAATTCCTATCACCTTGTATGTTTGATTTTGCATTCAGTTTTAAGAAATGTACCATTCTGTCTTGATCATTGTATCCTATGTACCAAGCATCACACAGTGCTTGATACCATAGTGTGTTCTCAATTTGAAAAACAAATTGTTAAATAAATTATTGGAAATTGACATGTAAAGTGTATTATTATCTTAGAAGTTGTACATGTAAATTGTGATGTCACATTATAATTACAGGCTTTTAGTGAATGAACCATCGTTTCTCTCTTGCCACAAGACTTTTATATATTCAGTTCCCCTAAGCCTAGAATTCTTTCCCCAGTGTATTCATGAACAGCTGCTGCTTCCCATACCAACACCTGGTAACGTGGCACCTCCTCAGACAACCTTCCTTGGTCACTCAGAAATCCAAATCCTCCTTTTGCATGCTCTTGTGTGTTTACTAATATCTCCCACAACATTTTGAACATTCATACTTTTATGTATCATTGTATATATTTTCTTTTTTAATTAATTGATTTGCTATGGCTGCACTGGGTCTTTGTTGCTGCTCAGGGGCTTTCTCCAGTTGTAGCGAGTGGGGCTAGTCGTCTTTGCGCTGCTCAGGCTTCTCGCTGTGGTGGCTTCTCTTGTTGTGGAGCATGGGCTCTGGAGTGCATGGACTTCAGTAGTTGCGGCCTGTGGGCTCAGTAGCTGAGCTCACAGACTTAGCTGCAGTGCTGTATACGGGCTCTTCTTGGACCAGGGGTCAAACCCATATCCCCTGCATTGGCAGGTAGATTTCCTAATCAGTGGACAGACAATATGGACATCCCTCATTCATATACATTTTTAATGTATTTTCTCCCATGATGAGAGCCCTTGAATGGTCTTGCCAATCACTGTATCCTCAGGGTCTAGCAGAATGCCTCATTTACCAAAAGAATTCAATAGTGATTTGCTGAGTTAATGACTAGTAACTAAGTTTTTATAAATAAAACAAGGGATTCAAGAATAAAAAAATTGCCAAAATACTCAAATATTGTTCATGGGAAGGATATAGTTCATTTATAGATAATGATTAGCTACTTAGAAATGTAAAAGGAAATTCACTAGACTTTTAAAATTGGTAAGAATGATCCATGAAGAGTATTCTTGTTGTTGTTGCTATTGTTATTTGCTCTAGTTTCCTGGTCACCTAGAGACCTTCTGATTTGGAAACTGATTGCCTTGATTAATATAGATAGCAAGCAAGAATATCCTGTGCAGATACCCAGAGCTGAGTATCTGCCAGAAGCATTATTGATGATATATTAACCGATTTATAAATCAGTTCCTTGAGTTTGGTTACTGTGAAACAATAACAACCAAGTCAACCGTATTTATTGGCATATCCATCCATTCACACATTCACTCTTTCTTCCTGGCATTTCCTGAATACCTACTAGGTGCCAACATTGCGCAGTATTACTTTGATGTGCTAATAGTGTGTAACACTGGGCTGATGCAGAACTGAGAACTCAGTGTCTGTCTTCTTGCTGCACCGTTTCCTTGGAAACTACAAAGTTAAGATAAATGTGGAATGTTGAGTCTGCCTCATCTGCCGTGTGGAACTTCATCTGGATTAGGGCAGCTGAAATGGGGCACACATGCCCCAGCCTCTGTAAATAGAGATATATATAATTGCTGGAAAACTAAGGAGTTTCTCTGAGTCAAAATGACCCACACACTTCTTGACTTTTAACAGAGACAGCTCACCCGGTATGGGTGCGGAGACGAAAGAATCTGTGAACTCAGAGAACTTCAGACCTTCCCTTGAGATGAAGGTGGAGTGGATGCTGAACCTCCATTCATCTACAACAAAATAATCTTGGATTAGATTGAAGCCAGTTTGTGTCTCATGAGGCCGATTGCCTTTTCAAATTTGTAACAGTGCACTGATACAAAATCTAGGGCCCATCCTCTGAAGCCAGAACTATACCTTCACCTGAAGCAACTCCCTGTAAGATACCACTTCACACCTCACTAGCCTTTCTCTTTTGCTCTGTCCACTTAACATCCAATACTATTGGTCACTTATGGTGATCAGTATCATAGAAGGAGAGAGACTCAAATTCTATCTCAGCCCCACTACTTTCTGACTCAGTGGCCTTGACAAGTGATTTCATTTCTTACATCAGTTTTTTTTTCCTTTTCTGAAAAATGAGTCCACATTGGTGAAACAGTAGAGCAAATTTTTAAAATACAATTTTGGCAGTCAAACTGCCTAAAATGAACTATTATCAATAAATAAATGGCTGTGTGTCCATGGCCAAGTTACCAAACCTCACTCTTCTTTATATTCCTTAAGTATAAAATGGAGAGAATAATTGCATGTATATTATAGTGTTGCTCTGAGAACTTAAAAAGTTCATGTATAAATATATATGTGTGTGTGTATATATATATATATGTATATTTGGTACAATGCCCAGCAATATAACATAGCAATCCCTCAATAAATGCCATCTATTATCTATAATTATAATTATATTCAAATTACAACATTATGCTTATTCTTCCAGTATTTCTACTTCATCAAAAGCAATGAAATAATAGGTTATCAGCCTGGGAAATTTAAATGGTAAGAGAAAGGCTATAAATTCTTAATATGCCTGAGAGAAAGCAAAACGCAACTAATCTAGAGTGGTGGCTTTTCTTCTCTGAGACTGGGGAAACAATGAATTATGGTCACATGAAATAGCATAATTCACATGCAGCAAATTAATTGAAGAAGAGCAAGAAGACAGGGGCATGTGCAAAGTCCCCACAGCCATCCAGAGCATATCATCTCAATTGGCTCGATCTATTTAATATTTATTCTTGCTTGCTTCACCAGGATTTATACAAATGGATAATTGTCGTCCTTTCTCTGGGAGTCTCAGTTTTCTATAACATGAGTGGGTTGGAGGACATGACTTCTATGGACATGACTTCTTTGCAGTTCTAAGTTCCTATTACCCACTCAAGCTAAAGAAAATTAAGCTAACTCCTTTCTAGTGTGCAGTCTTGCTGGGCAAGAGTATGCATTTTATTGCTGTTGTTGTTAGCAAAAGAATGTGATTTAACTTTCCCTTTAATCTATTATCCTAAACAGCTTTTTTTTTAAATTTGTCTACCTTATATCCTTTATCTGTTTTTTTAAGTTTTGTGAAGAATTTCCATTTGTCTATGTGGCAACTGAAAATCAAGCCTCTCTCCCAGAATCTAAAGTCATGTTTGTCTCCCACACAGTCCAATTCTGAAATGTTTTCATGACATTTTCATTGGTTCAATAAATTACTCAGCAATATATACTTGCCTTGCCTTTCTTTCCCCAAAGGAGAAATAAATAAATAAGTAAATATAAATGAATCTGGTCTCAGCTGCAGAGATTGTCCCAGTCGCCTCCCACCCACGCTTACCCACCTCACCTGGCAGCTGTTCATAGCGTTCATTTCAATTAAAGCAGAAATCACTTTCCATCAGGGATGCTGGTTGGCTTTGTCTGATCTATCTTGTGGCAAAGTTTCCTCAAATTCCACAGATGCACTGTAGATGATTCAAACTCCTTTGCCATTCATTATGTTCATACAAGAGTTTAACATGAGTGGGCTGGTTTAGAAATAATTGCCTTTCTACAGCTGGGGAGGAGTCCTTCAGCTTCTGCTCTCTGGGGCTGAAGGATGCTGTAAGAATGTTCTTTGCCACGCCAGTCCAGTGACAGTTCACAGACACCTAAAAACTACAGGCTGGGAATGCTCAGGTATAATAGGGCTCCATACAAACATCCATGATCATCACAGCATTCTCTGTTGGGGATGGACCCAGAATTGGGAAATTTAACATGATGCCAGGTGTACACTGCCAACCTTCATGGAGGTCAGAAGTTACAACGTTACATTATTATACTCTGTACTTTGGAAGTTGAATGATCTCAGTTTAAGAGTGTCCTTCACAAGTCATGTACTTAATGTCTTTGAATCCCAGCCTTCACATCTGAAAAAAAGGAGGAAAATTGAATGTAACTGATTGGATTTGAATGAAAAGCAACCATGCTAATTCATAAAAGTGGTTAATATCATGTTTGATACCTCATATTGGCACAAGGAATACTTTTTAATAATTTTATTTACTTATATTTTTGGCTGTGCTGGGTCTTCGTTGCCGCATGCGCTTTTCTCTGGTTGCAGCAAGTGGCTGCTCGTTGCAGTGGCTTCTCTTGTTGTGGAGCATGGGCTCTAGGGAGCTCCAAAGCTCCAGCTTTAGTATTTGTGGCACATGGGTTCAGTGTTGCGGCTCCTGAGCTCTAGAGAACAGGATCAATAGTTATGCTACACAGGCTTAGATGCTCTGTGGCGTGTGGAATCTTCCTGGATCACGGATCAAACCCATGTCTCCTGCGTTGGCAGGAAGATTCTTTACCATTGGGCCACCAGGGAAGCCCACAATGAATGCTTCTTATCATTCTTGCTCTTAAGTCTGAAACATGAATGTGATTCTTATTGACTTAATTCATTGTGCTAAAACACACATCCAACTTCCAAGCATATGCATTTGAGTCTATGACAAATATGCCAACAGCGTCAAAAATAATTATCATGCTCATTCCTGCTTCCACAGAGACATCTGAGATTGGATATTTATTTCTGGGAATGATTTAAGGCATCATTTTAATACACTTTATAATAATGTGAAGAACAATGCGTGGCATTATGTCCATGTAAAAACAGTGTGGAGGTGATGTTTGAAAAAACAGCTCCAGATATGCTGGGAAGAAATCTTCAAGTGACTTTTAAGGCCAACAACTGGGCTGTAGTTTGGGATAGTTTATTACAGACCTCACCCTAAAACTTATCAGAGATAAGGATGTACTATGATGTCATTAGTATTTTATGCACATATGGCAAAGCACTGCTGCTGCTGCTGCTGCTAAGTCACTTCAGTCGTGTCCGACTCTGTGTGACCTCATAGACGGCAGCCCACCAGGCTCCCCCAGGGCACTAAGTGAGTAAGTAAGTAAGTGAAGTCGCTCAGTCACGTCCGACTCTTTGCGACCCCGTGGACTATAGCCTACCAGGCTTCTCCGTCCATGGGATTCTCCAGGCAAGAATACTGGAGCGGGTTACCACTACTTCAACATAGTTAACACTCTACAAATGACAGCATAATGGGGGAGACTTTTCTCTTCCAACCATACTGCTAGAGGTGCTTCTAATCATAGGCTGCTTACAAAGGTCCATCCAATCAAGGCTATGGTTTTTCCTGTGGTCATGTATGAACATGAGAGTTGGACTGTGAAGAAAGCTGAGTGCCAAAGAATTAATGCTTTTGAACTGTGGTGTTGGAGAAGACTCTTGAGAGTTCCTTGGACTGCAAGAAGATCCAACCAGTCCATCCTAAAGGAGATCAGTCCTGAATATTCATTGGAAGGACTAATGTTGAAGCTGAAACTCCACTACTCTGGCCACCTAATGCAAAGAACTGACTCATTTGAAAAGACCCTGACGCTGGGAAAGATTGAAGGTGGGAGGAGAAGGGAATGACAGAGGATGAGATGGTTGGGTGGCATCACCAACTTGATGCACATGAGTTTGAGCAAGCTCTGGGAGTTGGTGATGGACAGGGAGGCCTGGGGTGCTGCAGTCCATGGGGTCACCAAGAGTTGGATACAACTGAGCGACTGAACTGAACTGAACTAAAAAGATGTTCAACAAAATTTGTTAATCATTCATAGAAATAAATAACAAACATTTGGTAAGCTATCAGAGATACCTGAGTATTCACATAGTTTTAAATATAGCAAAACAACTCGTATATAGTACATGTTAGGGGATCTAGAGCATTGTGCTTTTTTATGATTTTCAATATTTGTTTTTTTTAATTGGAGGATAATTGCTTTGCAGTGTTGTGTTGGTTTCTGCTGTTAAGGTATTGATAAACTTGAACATCTATGAAAATGTCAAAGCTTTCGTGGAATACCTCCATCATGCCATTGGCTGGAGAAGGCTAGTAGAGCCCAACCTCTAAGTGTGAACTTATACATGGATAGAAATAGAACAATGATACAGAATCAAGGACCCATGCACTTTAATATTAAACATCATTTTATTAGGACACAGAAAGATCTGTTGAGTACCTCTATATTCAAGATGCTGAATTTGGTACCTATATATGTTCATTTAATTTGACATTAATCTCAAGTCTGATATGTTATTATTCCCATTTTAAGGATGAGAGAAAGTAATGCTCAGAAAAGGGAAACAACTTGCTGTGATCTCTTAGCTAAAATGCCAGAAATGGATTTTAAATTCATTAACACACTCTTGATCTCCTCTTTCCTAAATTAAAAGAAGGATAGGATTTGAGTAATGGGGTCCAAAGGATACTAAAATCCTACCTTGCAGAACTCCTCCTGGAAGCAGGAAGCTCTTCCAACATTGAAACAATCTCAGAATAGGAGTGGTCTTTTCTTCAATCATACCTTTTTTTAATGAGTGCCTACTATTTGTCTAGCATTGTTTTAAACCTGAAGAATACAGAGAGAAAAACAGAAAGGGAAGTGATGTGGGGGGACAAAATTATCTCTTTTTTAGATGCTTAAAATAAAAAAACCCATCTAAAGAGCACCTGTAGAACTCTGTTATTTCAGACCAGTGTTTGATCCAACAATAAATCTTTGGGCTTACGCTCCTTTTGGAAGCAGTTCTATGACCCACAGCATACACTGCTAAGTACACAACCTGACTAGTCCTCCCCAAAATATAATTGAATATTATGATGTTGGAAATATGCCAGGGGTTTACAGAATGAGAGTAACAATAATACCTTTTATGCAATCTTGCTATTGAATAAAAGAAATGGTTGTTTGAAAACCAGTCATTAAATAATAAATTACCACATTTAAAACTGCCAATTTGGTTTACCAATTAAATCATTTGAATGATAACCTATAAATCATCCATTTTGAAAAAAATAAATAAACCCACTTAACATCACGGTACTCTTGCCTGGCAAATCCCATGGATGAAGGAGCCTTGTAAGCTGCAGTCCACGGGGTCACTAGGAGTCGGACATGACTGAGTGACTTCACTTTCACTTTTCACTTTCACGCATTGGAGAAGGAAATGGCAACCCACTCCCGTGTTCTCCCCTGGAGAATCCCAGAGATGCGGGAGCCTGATGGGCTGCCGTCTCTGGGGTCGCACAGAGTCGGACACAACTGAAGTGACTTAGCAGCAGCAGCAACATCACTGAAAGCTCTAAGACTGGGGAAAAAAAAATCACTACACCATGGAAACAACTATCAAAATAAGTCTGAGTGTGTAGACTTAATTGCTGACTTTTGTAAAGTATGTGTATAAATAGTTTGACTTTAAATAAATGCTGATATCTGACAGCTATTTAGTAAAATAAAATGTTACAAAGTTAAGTTTTATTTAATTACATGCTATAAATAACAAACAAGTCCAGAGAACCACCTGAGAATCACTCATTTGATAATGAAATTGCTTCTGCCCTTACTAGAGGGATATGAGTTGCTTTCTATTGCTGTTTGTGTTACCCTGACATGGCATGTTTCTAGGTTTCCTTTTCTAGATCACAACGCTGATCTTTGTTAAGACCATATTACTCCGTTCACTTCCAGGGATTCCACATTGAAAAGATAAGCAAGTCTTTTTTTTTTTTTTTCTTTTTTCTGCATAGGCATTCCAGACCTTTTAGGATGTCATTAAACTCACTTCAGCATGATCTCCTACTCCCCCCTTCAAATGTGGCCTCTGATTTGATATATTGCTATTTGCTTATGCTGTTCTCTCCACATGCGGTTGTCTTCAAAACCTGCTCATCCTAAAAGGCAGTGACAGAACCAAAGGATAGTTCCAGTGAGCCTGAGCACAGTTATCCATAACAAACACCCATTAGCTCCCGACTGCTGTGTGCTGTGCTCAGGTGTGTCCTACTCTTTGAGACCCCATGGACTATAGCCTGGGATTCCCCGATAGTTCATTGCTAAAGAATCTACCTGAAATGCAGTAGTTGCAGGAGACAGATTTGATCCCTGGGTCGGGAAGATCTCCTGGAGGGAGAAATGACAACCCACTCCAGTATTCTTGCCTGAAAAATCCCATGGTCATAGGAGATTGGCAGGCTACAGTCCTTAGAGTCTCAAAGAATTGGACATGACTGGGCACTCATGCACTGACTGTAGCCCACTAGGCTCCTCTGTCTGCCGAATTTTGCATACATTTTTCATACATTATCTTGAAACAGTTTAGGAATAGTTTAGAAGTAGTGATCAGAGTAGAGAGTGATCAGTAGTGAAGGATTAGCAGAGAGGGTATGTTATCTAATAAGTTGTTTTGGGATTATGTTTGCTTAGCAAGTACTTGTTATTTTATTTACAAAGTGGGTCACTGTCCAACTGGTGATAGGCTCAGTGGTGCAGTTAGAAACACAGTGCTAAAGTATGTATTTCTGGTTAAGTATGTAGGAAGGTTAAATTAAAATACCAAAGATGTGGGTCATTCTCTAGGTATATTCATTTCCTTTCCTGCAGCTGAAAGTAACCTTCCCCTCCCAACCGTCAAGAACTCCTTGGGTTGTTTTCTTGGGTTCTCACGTTCCATGAAAACCATTGTAATGTGTGTCTCATTTTCTTTAACAGACTGGCAGTTCCTTGAGAACAAGGGTTCAGCTGAGATTCATTTTTATGCTTTCCCATTTGCTTAGCATAATGTTCTTCAAATGTATGTGCTGTGCTAAGTCGCTTCAATCATATCTGACTCTTTGCAACTCCATGGATTGTAGCCCACCAGGCTCCTCTGTCCATGGGGATTCTCCAGGCAAGAGTACTGGAGTGGATTGCCATGCCCTCCTTAAATGCATGAATGGATGAAAAAGCAAAAAAAAAAAAAAGTCACATCCAATATCACGAACATGAGCATATCATGGCCAGGAGACTTATTGTGACTTTTATTAAAAGAACAAAATAGGTGAATAAATGTATGTTGATTTACTTTGCTGCTTGGTTTGAAAAAATCATTCTCTTTTTTTGGATATCTGTGGTACCTGGATACTGACTCCTAGTCCCCACCAGCATCATGAAGAAAAAAGCCGAGGAGAAAGTCAGATGGTATCAGGTACCCAGATGACAGAGACACTCTTGGAGTAAATACACCTTCTTGGCCCACTATTAGAAGAATCAACTGAGAGAGAACCATTTCTGGGTTTAAAAAAAGTGAAATAGGGCAAGCTGGACTTTGCAAAATTCTCAAATAAAACAACATAAGAAATATGTTTCTTCCAAAGGGAGAGAGAAAATGAAAGAACAAGAGATGAAAGAAAATAACTGTTTCATCGATTTCATTGTGAGATTTATGCACACACTAAACAGAAAGGAAAGGAATTAACATCTAAAGCAAACAACTGTTCTGGGCACTGAAGGCAGTTGCTTATGGAGTAAGATCCTCCTGACAACCCGTGAGGTCTCCATCTCACCAGCAAGTGTGTCCAGAGATAGACTGTAACCCACCCAGGATCGTGTAGCTTCATGCGGCAGAGCTAAGATCCAAATGTAAATCTCTCTGACTCTAAAAGCACATACTGTCTGGTCTCTCTTGGCTGAGCAAATATGATGCTATTTTGTAATAATTACTAGAGAATGGCATATTATGCAATGACTATTTAAGGAGAAAAGTGAAACAGTTCTGAGAAACTAAAAATAGATTGAGGCTGGGGAGAGGTTCCAGTGCCAGAGAGGTTAATTAAAAGTAGATATTTAATAAAGTTTTCGTTGAAACACAGAATGGCAGCTGTAATCAAATCCATGAGAAGGGTGAAATATACAGACTCCCACCGTGTGAAGGACAGAGCTATTTCTGAAATCAAAACAGTAACATGAAGAGATTACAGTTTGACCCACTTCCTGGCATAAGAACTTGGTATTTCCAGATTGCTTCTGAACACCAATAACCTTACCACAGCTTGAAAATATTAGTTAGGATCAACAGATCTGCAGGCGATGTTGAGAATGGATGCTGAGGCACTTGAAACATATTTATCTATTACTTAAATTAAAAATGTTATTAATGTCTTATATGCAGAGGTGGCCTGGAGGCCAGATGGCTGCACAATCCCATATTCTAAAGCTCACAAAGCACATTTGATTTGAGTTTTGAACTTACAGTTTCCACATTAAAAAAAAATTATTAAAGCTATGTAGAGGCCCCATTCTTTGTTATTAAAGATGACTTTTAAAGACTTCTAAAACACTTGTAGTAGACAGAGAGCACAGATTTACTTCTAGAATGATTTGTGAAGGCAGGTAAATGCCGTGAATGGTTACTTTACCCCAGCATTTTTATTCTCCTTCCATCCTAATCAAGGGACGTTAAAACGGTTTTAGCAACTAGGAATCGAACCCTGTTTTTAGAAACAGCAGGTCACTGTTTTCTAAGAAAAATAAATTACTTTAGAAACAAACAGATAAATTATTTGATGTATAAAAATGACAAACCATTCTGATGAAGAGTGAAAAATGCAATTTATTGTTCAACTATTTGGAAATTTCTAGATATTTGTCTAAGTATGGCGTCTTGAAATAACATTATATTTGGTTTTATGTATGTGAATTATGGAGAGGTTTGTCTGAAATTATCACGTTTATCTGAGTTCATGACACCTCCTGCTTTTGAAAAAGTGGGTTCAATAATTATATTATAAAAATTGTCATAAAAAATAAAGAAATGGAAAATTTAAGAGACAGTGAGTGCTGAATAGCTTGGGTTTTTTAGTTAGGTAGACCTAGGTTTAAATCACAGTCTCACCATTTAATAGGGTTTTGACTATAAGTAACTTATTTAACTTATATGCAGAGTACATCATGAGAAATGCTGGGCTGGAAGAAGCACAAGCTGGAGTCAAGATTGCTGGGAGAAATATCGTTAACCTCAGATATGCAGATGACACCACCCTTATGGCAGAAAGTGAAGAGGAACTAAAAAGCCTCTTGATGAAAGTGAAAGAGGAGAGTGAAAACGTTGGCTTAAAGCTTAACATTCCGGAAACAAAGATCATGGCATCTGGTCCCATCACTTCATGGGAAATAGATAGGGAAACACTGGAAATAGTGTCAGGTTTTATTTTTCTGGGCTCCAAAATTACTGCAGATGGTGATTGCAGCCATGAAATTAAAAGACGCTTACCCCTTGGAAGGAAAGTTATGACCAACCTAGATAGCATATTGAAAAGCAGAGACGTTACTTTGCCAACAAAGGTCCATCTAGTCAAGGCTGTGGTTTTTCCAGTGGTCATGTATGGATGTGAGAGTTGGACTGTGAAGAAAGCTGAGTGCCGAAGAATTGATGCTTTTGAACTGTGGTGTTGGAGAAGACTCCTGAGAGTCCCTTGGACTGCAAGGAGATCCAACCAGTCCATTCTGAAGGAGATCAGTCCTGGGTGTTCTTTGGAAGGAATGTTGCTAAAGCTGAAAGTCCAGTACTTTGGCCACCTCATGTGAAGAGTTGACTCATTGGAAAAGATTCTGATCTTTTGGGATTGGGGGCAGGAGGAGAAGGGGATGACAGAGGATGAGATGGCTGGATGGCATCACCAACTCGATGGACATGAGTTTGAGTAAACTCAGGGAGTTGGTGATGAACAGGGAGGCCTGGCGTGCTGCGACTCATGGGGTCGCAAAGATTTGGGCACGACTGAGCAACTGAACTGAACTGAATATATTTTCACTCTTCTGATATTTAATTTTCTAGTTTGTAAGATAAATTTAAATAAAATAATGCATATAAAGTGTTTATGTAATATTTAAAAATAGAGTAGTTTTTCTGTAAATGTTAGCCATTTGGGCTTCCCAGATGGCTCAGTGGTAAAGAATCCGCCTGCAGTGCCAGAGACTTGGGTTCAAACCCCGGGTTGGAAAGATCCCCTGGAGAAGGAAATGGCTTCTCCTGGTCCATATTCTTTTTCAAAGCTCTCTTGGAATGCTAGTCTGAATATTTTCACACACAGAAGGAAAAAGAAAAAGTATTTCTAAAATTTGTATACATTGTAGACTCATCCAGTTTTTCATATGTTTTGAAGCCTAGTGGTCAGATTCTATTGGGGGTACTTAATGGGAAAATATCAATGAGATCCAGAGAATAGAAGAAATATGTATTTAAATTAACCCTGCTAAGGACAAGGTGTCTCCTAAAACCTTGGAATAGCCTAGAATTCCCATCCCCTCTGCCTACTCTCTTTAATGTTCTTGTCACATTTATGTTCATTCTATCTTTCAAGTAGAAATGCATGTCAATTCACAAAAACGGATGTGTCCTTGAGATCATTGATCATAATAAAACATTCTGCAAACTGAATGTTTTTTTTTCTTACATTTGCTTCCAAAATATAAGGTTTTCCAAGAACCATACAATGCCAACAGACACACTGTACCAGCCTTACATTCACACACACAATAAATACACATCAGAGATAAAGGAAACTGGAGTATCAATAGAAAAATAAAAACACGTCTCTGGAATAGGCTCCAGGACTTGGGACTTGTTTTCAGGTTCACCAGTTCATTCACTCTTTACTTTCTTCATGTAAGGTGTACTGAACGTCTTGCAACTTGGCATACAATTGTGAACAAAAACATTAAAAAGTTGCGCTTTCATAAAGTTTCCTGTCTGGAGAGGGAACAGGTGACAACACTCAGTTAAATAAATACTTCAAACTAGAATTAAGTGTTATGCAGGAAACAAACAATGAGCTATGAAAGAGAGCTTTTTCTTTGAAAGGTTATGAATTCCTTCCTGAAAGAATTAGCATTTGAGGTGAAGATGATGAATGAAAGAGTTAAGTAGGAACAGTTGAATGGTGAAGTGAGTTTCAGGAAGAAAGGAAAGAATATCCAAAGGCCATGAGGCTGGAAAGAGAATAGTTTATATTAGAATCCGAAAGGTCAGAGTGGCTGGACGCAAACAATGATGGACACAGAGCTCTCGGATGAGATTGGAGAGGTGAGCAGACCAAGGACCGTGAAGGCTATATTAAGGCATTTTATTTATGTTTTATTTTATTTTATTTTTCTTATAGGCAAGATGCTTTAAATCAAGATGTGAAAAAAATCAGATTACTCTTTGAAATTTTTGCTTATCAGAGACCAATACTGTCAGTCTTTCAGGAAATGGTGCTGTCATAGAACACAAAATCTATTGGGGCCAAGGACTCAGAGACAAGGTCTTCATTTTAGTCAGTTCTTTTGAAAGGTAGCAATGCTCTGGAGAGTGGGTGGGGAAGGAGAGGGTGCCTTTTTCCAGCCCCAAGCCCAGGGGCTGACTGCACGCTCTCTGTCTTCTGCTTACCAAGTTTGTTGTACCAATCTAGCATCAGGGGTCAAGAAAAAAATTTAATATATATATATATTTTCTCAGAGAGTCTTAGTGTTTTTAAAAGTCAGAAATCCACCCTACTTCATAAATTCAACCATCAGAATTTAGTATGTAGAATGTCTTATGATAAAGGATGACTTCTACACAAATTTAAGGGGCTTCCCTGGTAGTTTAGATGGTAGAGAATCTGCCTGTAATGCAGGAGACCTGGCTTCAATTCCTGGGTCGGCAAGATCCCCTGGAGAAGGAAATGGCAACCCACTCCGGTATTCTTGCCTGAAGAATTCCATGGACGGAGGAGCCTAGTGGGCTACAGTTTATGGGGCCGCAGAGTCGGACATGACTAAGCAACTAACACACACGCACGCACACACGCGCACACACACACACACACACACACACACGGACGTTAAGAATGAACTTACGGTCACCAAGGAGGAGGAATGTGGGGAGGGGATAGTTAGGGAGTTTGGGATGGACACGTACCCACGGCTGTATTTAAAATGGGTGACCAACAAGGTCCTAATATGTAGCACAGGGCAATCTGCTCAGTGTGACACGGCAGCCTGAATGGGAGGAGAATGGATACATGTATATGTATGGCTGAGTCCCTGTGCCGTCCACCTGAAACTATCACAACGTTGTTAATCAGCTGTATTTCAATATAAAATAAAAAGTTTTAAGAAACTAAAAATGAAAAATGCTTGCTAGAGTTTTGTTGGTCAGGAACAAAGGACCTGTTCAGGGATTCTTACCAGTTAGTGTGAAGAAAACTTGAAAAGGCAGAGGAGAATGAAGACTCAGAGAATCACGTGTAGAATCTGATGGATGTGAAAGCAAGCAGTGCTCATACGAACTGGAAATGCTTTCGGCAGCGACAACTGTGTATCTTTCTGGGTCTGCATCTTCTCTCTCTTTTGATATTTTCCCCCATTCTGCTGTACAGACTGGTTTTCCCTGAACCTTCACATAATCATTGTCCTCGTGGCTTCCAATGACTTACGGCTTTGGCTTGCCTGGGAACCTTTCACTCTGACACAGACTTCTCAACCCTTGAGTTCTCTTCCTTCTAAACTCAGCTCTTTGTCACTTGGTTCAAATGCCACTTTAGGCATCTAGTTAGCTAAGTTCAGTTTGTGGGTGTTTTTCTCGTGGTTCAAATGTTCATCCAGTAACAATCAGACTAGGAGGGTTTGGTACACGTGACTGCCTGTACTGGCGTTTGTCATCACGTCAGATCAATTTAGAAGAAAAAACTGAGCCTGGAAGAAACTGAGTTCATATCACAGATTAAAAAGAAAATGATAACAACTACAATGAGTTTAAAACTCCGAAACAAAAACAACAACTTTCATTTCCACTCTAACCAACTCCTCTAGAAAGAATATAAAAGGGCAACTCAGGTAAAGATAATGCTTAACAATTTATCTTTAAGCCTCTCCTGATTAAGCAAGACTTTAAGGACTGGGGACCTTTGACCCTAGTAACCCAACCACCTAAGTTATGAAATGTGATAATTTTTAAGGATGGAATGTTTCTCCACACTTTGAGGATACACATATCATCTGCTTGAAGCTGAGTTTTAAAGTTTGGAATGTGGAGAAAACAAGTGCTTTCCTGGTCTGAAACATCCCCCCCCCCGCCCTTCCAGACACCACCATTGGGCTACTCTTGGAAGATAGAGGGAGAAAAGGAGACATCACTTTTGGTCTGGTGGGAGTCAACAGTGGATGAAGATGGCTGGCGATGGCTCACAAAATACATGCCAATTATCACAGCACTGGCCTTTCAAACACAGGCTAGAGACACTCTGGAGCCATCTAGTGGTGTAACATCATAGCACTGAAACCTTGAGAGCAGCTGGGTTCCCACCCGAGGAAAAGTGTGTATGCATCTCCAGCGGAATCCATCTCTCGAAACAATCTCACTTAGAGGTCTCATCATTCCAGGAAGGCAGCTCTTATGCACATGTCCTGGTTCTAGGAAGACAGAGACCATCCTCTCACGCTACACCAGTCCTTTCGACCAGAGCTTCCTCCAGCACTGTTCCAAGGTGTGTTGTGCGTCATCTCATAACCCAGATGGAGTGGAATTTATCAACAATAGTTATTTTAAAAAGTGAGTCCATAAAATATCAATACAAGTCTGTGTCTCTCCAGTAGGCATTAGAATCTGTTGGTTGCTTTATTATTGACTCCTACCTAACTCTACATATTTTCAAGTAAACATTTTTGGGCTGAGATTGGGCTGTCAAGGGAATATTTAATGGCTGTGAGGACAGTGCTTTATTTTGACTGATATTTATAGGGCTGGAGGAATAGAAGGACTGGAGGCATTTTCCTGTCCCTGAAACTGAAAAACAATCCTCTCTACAAGGGTTTGGACTGGATGGGACTGATTTGAAATACTTAAAAGAGATTTTCCCTAGAAACTGCACTAACAGCTACTTTCTTATAATTTTACCTTACTTCTTTTATTTGGTAAATTAATTAGGCCCTGTGGCAGTTGATCTCAAACTTGAGTGTGCATCAGAACAATTGAAGACCTGTTAAAATGCTGATTTCTAGAAATTCTGTATCAGGTAGGTCTGGGTAGGGTTCAATAAATTGTGTTTATAACCAGTTTCCAAGAGATACTGATATTGTTGACTGAGGCACAATACTTCATGAACTACTGATGTGGGGAATTGAGGCACAGAGGTTTACCCTTTATCTTTTCACTGACTTACACAGAAGACTCAAACATTCTCTCTCAGCCTCCCCAACCCTGCCTGGCTGCCATGTGCAACAGGTTTTTATCATTGATAATTCCTCTATTTTTTTAACGACTTGATTTCTTAAATGAGATCCTATTATGGAGTCCAAGTTTGAACTGCTGGCTCCACGACAGGCCGATAAATCAAGAGACAAGTTACTGGGGCAAGGAATAGTGACTTTATTTGGAAAGCCAGCAGACCAAGAAAATGGTGGATCAGAATCCCAAAAAACCATCATCTCTGAGTTATGATGTAAGCTTTTTATACTAAAAGGGGAGGAGGTAAGGTTCTGGTTCCAGCCAGACTCTAAAGGGTATGTGTTCATGTCTTCCTTCCTGCAGCCATTTACAGATGGGCCTGATCAGGACGTTTCCTGTAAGTTAAACAAAGGTACTTTAGCTTAACGTTCATTACTTGGGAGGCAGGTTTCCCAAAAATGGACCACTGTGCATAATGTAGCATATAGGCTACATCCCTTTAGTGATTAATTTAGAATACAAAGTTCTTTCCTATTACAGCCCTTCACAGAATCCCAATATACAAAACAGATAAAAATAAAGCTGCTCTGATTAAAATGAAGTTTGAGAAACAATAGCTCACCTGTTCTTCCTCACCCCCCGACAAATTGCCACAGGAGATATAGAAACAACCTCCACCAAACCCCTAAACCCTCAGAGAGCAGTCTGAAGACCAAAGTAGCCGTTAATAGGACTGCTGTCTCTTTAATGCCCTCTTGATGGTTTCCAGTTACACGGCTCTTAGAAAGTTTTGTTTATCATCCAGACTTCTCTCTCTAGTTGTTTCATCCTAGACTCAAATACCATTTCCTAAAAAATACCCACTTTGCACTTCACTACTGTTTTCCACTGGGTGGGGGTGGGGGAGAATTGTGAATAGAAGAGGGTGTGTTTTTCTTGTAAGGATAACGCCTGCTTATAAACTTGGTTTCACCGTACTAATCCATGAGATGATAGGAAGGGGGTAAAACATCAATACTGCTTAAGGAGTATGCTCAGCACAGCTGGGTTCTTTAGCACTTTCAGAAGTTATGACCAAGATCGCCATCACCCCAGATTCTGCCACTGCCAACAGTTCACCGCCACCCGTCCCACCAACCCTTCCACAACTATGTTGATTTAGGAATGCTTTCAAACCATACCTTTTAACTCAAGATTTCTCTCCTGCAACAGCCCAATGTTGGTTTACTACAGAGCAGAGAGAGAAAACAGGTTAAAATTGTTACTGACTTGAAGATTTTCTAAGTCACAGGCTTTATTGGAAGCTTCCTATGGGAATATGCAACTGTGTGAATATTTATCTGAGAGCTATTTCTCCTTTTTTCTTTCCAAATGAGTTCATGAAGATAAATCATTACTCAAAAGCAGAAAGGTGGAAGGTTCTGTATCTCTGAGTGCTGGAATTGCACTGGGGTGTAAATCTAGGATTTATTCATTTCAGGCTACATGTGTGTGTGGTAAGTCGCTTCAGTGACTCTTTGCAAATCTATGGACCACCAGGCTTCTCTAACCATGAGGTTCTCAAGGCAAGAATACCAGAGTAGGTTACCATGCCCTCCTCCAGGGTATCTTCCCAACCCAGGGATCGAACCCTTGTCTCTTATGTGTCCTGCATTGACATATGGGTTCTTTACCACTAGCACCACCTGGGAATAGTATTACTTCCTGTGGGATTGAAACACAAGGTGGATAGTCCCAAGATTTTTGTGTTGGAGATATGACCCACTTTGAAAACCAAGGGCACATAGACTGAACTTCCCCACTGAGAAATACATGTTCACTTTTTGGCTTGTCATTTTCTTATTTCCACACACAATGTGAATTTCACTGAGCATATTTCACATTCCCCAGGAATTAATATTACAGATACCCTTTGTCAAAGATGTGTTCCTTAACCTGAACTATTAAAACCTTAATCTAAAATCATTAATATCCACAGTATCCACTGTATACCTTGTTGGGTTCCTTTGTTGGGGGAATCCAAGGCTTTCTTGGAGAGGCTAAGGACAAAATTACCTAACATGAAGTGAAAATCCAGAAATTAGGAGTAAAGGGGATGATCCAGAGGTAAAAACTATACTCCTTACAGAATAAGTCCTGCAGATGATACACCAGAGAATCCAAATTTCTGTGTGTATTTCAGAGGTGACTATACAGATAGCAATGGGAGATAAAACCTAAAAGGCCAAATTTTGAACAAATATAGGGATGAGGAATTAAAGTAAGAATAATATGAGTGGGCCAAGGTCATATTGTACAAAACATAGTAATAATAAATGCTTGATGACTCCTTTACGGATTTGTGTTGCTGCTGCTGCTGCTAAGTCACTTCAGTCATGTCCGACTCTGTGTGACCCCATAGGCAGCAGCCCACCAGGCTCCACTGTCCCTGGGATTCTCCAGGCAAGAACACTGGAGTGGGTTGCTATTGCCTTCTCTGTTGTGTTGCTAGGCATATGTATTAAAGTTGTATGTTCCCAGTACACATAAAACATGTTATAAAGGCTGAAAAATTGATGCTTTCAAATTGTGGTTCTGGAAAAGACTCTTGAGAGTCCCTTGGACAGCAAGGAAATCAAACAAGTCAATACTAAAATAAATCAACCCTGAATATTCACTGAAAGGACTAGAGCTGAAACTCCAGTACTTTGGACATTTGACGCTAAGAGCTGACTCATTGGAAAAAACCCTGATGCTAGGAAAGATTGAGGACAAAAGGAGAAGGGGGCAGCAGAGGATGAAGTGATTGGATGGCATCACTGACTCAATGGACCGGAGATTGAGCAAACTCCGGGAGACAGTGGGGATAAAGGAGCCTGGCGTGCAGCAGTCCATGGGGTTGGACATGACTTAGCAACTGAACAACAATTTCCAAATGTTTTGATCACTGTCTTCTATTCCTTAGGTGCCTACGGAGAGATCTAACAATAGAAGGTCATCCAGTTCAGTTTCCAAAGGGATAATAATGGGATATATATGAAAAGAATGATTACTGTATTGTTTTCTCCTCCAACCCCTTAGAGGTTGGTGTCAACTACTGTGTTACCCATGTTGCCTATTTGTTTAGCCTCAAATTTGTTCACTTCTTGGATATGGAGGCCACAAAACCTCAAAGTAGACACTACAAAATGATTCTTCAAAATGGCTTTTTTGCACCTTTTAGGGACCCTATCCATGGCAGGGTGTGGAACGCATGATGCTAAAAAATGAAGATAAATTGCCCAACTTCATATCAGAAGGTGAAAATGGAATCAAAAGCATTTCCCAAGATTTACTGTTTTAGTTCTAATTATTCTTTCTTTCTCATAATCAGGAAATACCATATATGTTACTTTCTCTGTATTTGCTACTTTTACACTTGGGGAACAAAGAGAAAAAGGGCATTTCTCTCTTGGAAGTAAATGCTCAATTTTCTATGAAAAAAATCAAAGTATTTTATAATACACTGAGGAAATTTGGATAGTGGTCAAAATAAATTCTCCAAATGGACAGACCTCTGATTTTTCAAGGGTTGTTACAAAGACTATGCCCTTAAGCCAAACAAGCATCATCTTTGGGGAGATTTTTATTTGTGTGATCAATTCATATCTGGACAGGTCTTCTGCTGGTTGGCATAGCAACCAACTGAAGTTCATTGAACTTTTAGATGTGTTTGCTAACAGTCTAAAGCCGATTTCCCCCCATAGAGACTAGAAAAGGCTTTCTTTGTTAAACCTCTCCAGTTGCATTCAAAAATACATCATTTTCCTGAGGCCTACAAACACACACATTTGAGATTTGGAAAGTAATATTAGGAGAATTGCATCTATCATGTAATATCATGATTTTCCTTTATTTCCTGAAAGAAAGGCTAAAGTTTAAGTTAAACATGACCTTTTTTTAATCTTCATTTCTAGATTTTTGCATGTTAATCTTAGGAGATTCCAAGAATTTTTTTTTTTTTTAGGATATTGTTGAAGAAGTTTGGGTGGTGATTTTGCAGAGTACTTGTATTTACTTTGGTCTTGATAAAGCTTTAAACTCAAAAATGTTAGGTCTCTACTTCTTAGCCAGGTGAAGATCTCCAGGAATTAATTCTCATGCTATATGAGTTAAACAGTGTGTATTTGGAGAAGTCCTGTCCTAAACCCATGCTAAGCACTGTGGAAGATAAAGAAGGGCAAGAGGTAGCGTTGGCTTTTCAGTAATGCATAATACTATTTTTAAAAAAGGACTAAAGGAAAGAGAATATTACCAAAGAAGATGTCTCTGCTGCAGGGAACAGTGCAAGAAAAGACTTTTAAAGGACAAATTCCTAGGTATATCCTACTGTTCTCTTGGTTAATTCTCAATTTTGAAAGCATTGTTACTATGAGCATTGAAGAAGTTTAAGGTATAGAGTGGTTTTCTCCAATGAATGTCATGCGTGACCTGTGTGTACCTTAGAAGATGGTCATACTATTTAAAGGGATTAAAGCGAGAGAGAGAGAGAGGGCATTTTGAAAATTACCTGCTCATGTAGAATAGAATGAATGCTATTTTAATTATTTGTTCAAGGAATATCCTTGTTCCTTGCTTCTAATTTAACGTCTGGAAGCAGCGCCCAAATTCCTCAAATCAAGACGACTTTGTTTGCCCCCTTCCTTTTCTCTGGAGCAGAGGAAAGATGTCTCAAACATGGCTTTAGAAACAGTTCTCCATACTGGGTCTGTGAGAGGCCATGCTGCTCTGATTAAATAATTACCATCTGACTGTTCACGAAGAGTATGCCCTCACAGGCTGGCCCTGAGCCCATCTACTGCCAATGAGGCTATTACACTTCAATGACTTTATTGATTAGCAGCGATTAGCTCAGGTTGCTAACAATGTGTAACTGACCACTGCTATTTATAAACAACTACTCAGCAGCCCCAAACTAAGGCTTAGTTGCATGTGGTTTTGCGGGCAGCTGGACTCTGGCCTTCTGCGTCTGGGGGGCTTTTATAATGAAGCTGGGGTATTGTATGGATCTTCATTCATAAATGTCCTTTGTGAACTGAAGGGGCTGCCTTTGTTTAAGTCGGAAAAAAAGGGGAGTGAGAAATGTTTAGAGCCGGGGTTGCAGGAGGCCATGTGCATATGGGGAATAGGAGAGTTGAGTGCCAATTCTGAACAAAACCCCACTGTCGGATTGTGGGCTGTGTAGTGAGGTTTAACATTGACCTATACTGCCATCATGTGGACACAAGGAGAAATTCTTATCCTAGTGACGGCTGCTGGAACTCAGGGACCTTCATGACGAATAGGAGGCCAAAGGCTGGTTTCAAATAGTACGCTTTTAATTAAAAATATCTTGGCGTCCACATTACTGCTTAAATGACAGACTTTGGGGACATTTTCTAGAGTATTCAACAAAACAGTCCTTTGAGACTGTTAGCGAACGATCTCTAAGGGCCGGAGGCCAAGTGTCTCCTACACACGTGAAAAGCTGAGGTCTGAAGCTAGACATTTTCACCTTCTGGAGTGAGAAGTTCCCGAACAAAACCCTCTAAAGATCAGACTAGAGAAAAGAAAAAAAAGCAAGAGACATAAATGAGTATGAGGGGAAGGGAAATGGTAAAAGGAAGCGTTACATTTGAAATGAAGTAACTGCATTTCAGCCCTGTCAATCATTTCCTGAGTTTTTGGAGGTTCTAGCAGGGTGGGGAGGGACAGCTGTTCCGGGACCCCTGATGGAAGACAGGTCTTTCTCTGTGGGGGAGGTCGTCCTCTTAGACTGAGCCTGCAGCTTCAGGGGGAGTGGGAAGGGAAGAAAGGGACGCTCGCTTAGCCGGTCAGACCAGCAGAATTAATGCTGGCGATCAAGGGGTAACGGGTGTCATGGGTCACCCTCACATGCCATGTGAACCATGCTGGTATGTTTCTCTTCCTATGGTGATGGTACAAGCTAAAAGACAAGCCCTTGGTCATGATACATCTGCTGAAAACCGATTGGTTAAATAAGTCACATGAGCAAACCCAAAAGTCTGAGGTGGAAGAGTATGCTCCTCCGAAGGGCAAAAGGGTAAATATATGATATTATGACAGAAAACTGGGCTTCCCAGCTGGCGCTAGTGGTAAAGAACCCGCTTGCCAACGCAGGAGACGTAAGAGGTGCAGGTTCGATCCCTGGGTTGGGAAGATCCCCTGGAGGAGGAAACAGCACTCCAGTGTTCTTCCCTGGAGAACCCCATGGACAGAGGAGCCTGGCGAGCTACAGTCCATGAGGTCGCAAAGAGTCGGACATGACTGAAGTGACAGCATGCACGCAGGTACAGAGAACCAGAGGGTTAAGATCCGTAAGTCCATCTATGCCAGAAATACATCATCCATCATTTACATATGTTGCAGCTTTCCCCCCTGTATCTTGATGTCCCAAGTCTTCAGATCATCCCTGGTGATTAGTTATGGGAGTAGAGGAAATATTTGAATGTAAACCTCTCTGGAGAAAGATGGGAGGACTTTTTTTTGGGGGGGGGGGGCTGCTCTGAGTCTTAGTTGCAGCATGCAGGATCTTCTTTGCAATATGCAGCCTTTTTAGTTGCAGCATGTGGGCTCTTAGTTGTAGCATGCAGAGTCTAGTTCCCTGACTGGGGATGGAACCCTGGCCCCCTGCCTTGAGAGCATGGGATCTTAACCACTGGACCACCAGAGATGTCCTGGGAGTGCTTTTAGTATAGTCCCACCACAAATTCTTGCATCTTTTTGCAAAAACATTTCCTTATGCAGGTATCTTACATTTTTCAATTTTCCTTAAAGGTTTGCCCTTACTGCAAAATATTCCTATGACAAATTAAATTAAATGGAGATGCCAGGCTAGAGCAAGTAATGTGAGCTTGCCACATACAGGGAAAACAAGCAACTATCAAAAGGTGAACAGAAGATAGATAAGAATTGGTACTTGCCCCCCCTTTTTAATTTCCTCACCTCCCACTCACATGCCAACTAACAAACCTGCGTCATTTGAGCCAAAAGAAGGATTCATCTCTGAATATAGATCTGAGTTAAAATCATTCTGCAATGGTCCTACTGTGGCTTTTGAGAACAATGCCATCTCTTAAAATAACTGTGTTTTCAATCGTGACCTTCAGTGTGTCTGAAAGTTTGTGATGATGAATAGTGAAGGGTGAATAGCATGCGACAGAATTCAGCCTCTTAATTGCTCACAGGGAAGTCACATAGGATTTTCAATCCTTCTGTTTATGCCAGTGCTTGGAAAAGATCACTGAGTTTGGATCTATGTGGAACTAGCAGGCTGAATCAGAGATGAAAATTTCCATTTGAGCCAGTTACTCAGGCTTTTGTGGGGCAGTTTGGAAAGGCAGGGGTCAGGAAACCCAGTGCGTTATAATGGTGAGCCCAGACTTAGGCGTTGATGAATGCGTACTTAAACTGTGTCATGACTGTTTAACGGCTGTGTGGCCTTGAGGAAGCTCATAATCCTTTTGCAGTTCAGAAACTGCATCTACAAAACAGGAATCATCATCACTCATGACGCTGTGAGGACTGAACATGCTAATATATGTAAAATGTGGCGCACGGTCAGTACACAGGAGAAGTCAGCTGTGGTTGTAACTGTTATAGTGTGCTGCAGAATTTGTTTCAGTGAAAGATAAGGCAGGGACCCAGTGAGCTCCTTGCAGGGGTGGAACCTGACGACAGGCTGACAAACCTGAGCTGTGGCTGGGGCAGGGGTGAGGTTGTGGGGTGGGGACACAGGAGGGAAGCCATCTGGAGGAGTAACAGCAAAGTGGTAACAAAAGAACCCCTTCTGCTGAAGCTACTTAATTTCCAAGGCTAAGCACTGAAAGTTTGTTCCGGGAGCATCATACTCATGTTGATGACCCCAAATTTAGTGATTATGGTCATGGGAAAATTTGCTTTTCAGCTCCTGAAATAAGAGAGGGAAAGGTGTGATGACTAACATTATGTGTCTACTTGACTGGGCCACAGGGTACATGGAGACCTGACTTTTTAAAAATACGTGTTGACTTATGGCTGCGCTGGGTCTTTGTTGCTACATGGGCGTTTCTTCAGTTGCAGTGAGTGGCGGCTACAGTGTGTTTTTGGTGCGCAGGCTTCTCATTGCAGCGGCTTCTCTTGTTGCCGAGCTCTAGGGTGCGTGAGTCTCGGTAGTTGAGACACATGGGTTCAGTATTGCAGTTCCTGGGCTAGAGCATAGCCTCAGTAGTTATGATGAGCGGGCTTAGTTGCTCCATGTGAGATCTTCCTGGACCAGGGATCGAACCCGTGTCTCCTACATTGGCAGGTGGATTCTTTACCACTGAGCCACCCAGAAAGCCCTGGGATACCTGATTAAACATTATTTGGTGTGTGTTTGTGAAGATGTTTTTGGATTAACATTTGAATAGGTAGAGTTAAGGAGATTGGCCTTCCCTGGTGGCTCAGAAAGTAAAGAATCTGCCTGCAATGCAGGAGACCCAGGTTCCCCTGGAGAAGAAAATGGCAACCCACTTCAGTATTCTTGCCAGGAGAATCCCATGGAAAGAAGAGCCTGGTGGGCTGTAGTCCATGGGGTCGAAAAGAGTTGGACACGGCGAAGTGACTAACACCTTGCCCAATGTGAATGGGTTCCATCCAATCCACTGAAAGCTTGGATAGAAGTAAAAAGGCTTAAGGGAGAATTTGCTCTCTTTTCTTGGTTGTTTTTGAGCTTTGTCCTGCCTTTGGACTGGGACTCAGACAGCAACTTACACTACTGGCCCTCCAGCCCTTTGGCTTGGACTGGAACTACACCATCCGCTCTTCTGAGCTGTTGCAGATGTTGAGAGACTGCTCAGGCTCCATGAAAGGATGAGTCAATTCTATAATAAATCCCATCCTATATATCTCATTTGTTCTGTTTTTCGGGGGAACTAAGCTCATATAGAGGGTGCTGTACTTCTAGACATAAATCCTAATACAGTGCTCAGAGCCATTTGGGCTTAAGTGTGAGGTGAGTTATGCTGGGAATTCCTCTCTGACATCTGTGTTCTGAGACAAGTAAATAATAATCAACATCACACATACCTCTGACAGCAAAAAGGAGCTAGCTGTCAGGAAGTTACAACTAGAGAAATCTTTGGAGGCTGTGACTGATCACCAGAAACTTGCTTTCTCTGCCCGTGGACTGAGCCTGGCAATGGGGAGCCACAGAGCAATGCCGTGGAAATCCTAGGAGGAAAACAGAGTGAATCATGGGTGTCCCAGCTGACTGGGGAGAGGGAGTCAGGGGAAGAATTGCCAGCTTGGGCAGGGATGGGATTGGCAGCATCAGGTTTTAGTCTTGTCAGAACATCTTTGAAGCTAAGGATCAAAATTAGGCTTCAGTCTAGACTTGCGGTGGGTTTCCCTGGTGGCTCAGACCGCAGAGAATCTGCCTGCAATGTGGGAGACCTGGGTTCATTCCCTGGGTCAGGAAGATCCCCTGGAGGAGGGAATGCTACCCACTCCAGTATTCTTGCCTGGAAAATTCCATGGACAGAGGAGCCTGGAGGGCTACAGTCAGTCATCGGGGGCGCAAAGAGTTGGACTCGACTTTGTGAGTGAGCACACACGCAATAAATACGTGCAGATGAACTCACTCCATGTGTTGAAGCAAGAGATCCCGGTGCCCACAGCTGCCCTCTATCTAGCAAGAGCTGGGCGGTCTGCTTGAATGTGACAGGAGTGCTGAGGCCTGATTTCCTCAAGCTTTTATCACTAGAGGAGTCTTTGAGTTGCTACTTCAATAGACAAGGATGCCATGGAAACAGAAATAAGTCTTAGAGACCTTGCAAGTGCAGCCTGACTTTATCATAGGACCAGGCATCCTTTCCTCCTAAGGTGGGCACCAGAAAATCTAATTAAATACGCTCTTCCTTGATAGACCCATTTTGTTCTAAGACCAAAAGCTCTCTGTGGGAAGTGATAAAAGATGTTGAAAGTGAAACATTCTTACGTGACTTATTGCAAGACACTTGTTCTCTGTGTTTAAATGCTGAGCTCCAATTATGCTTGTGTGTTTATAAAACTTCTTTATTATTTGAAAAAATGCTCTAAAATGTAAACAGCAGCTGTCTTTGGGTTGTGGGATTATGGATGATATATCCCTGGGATTTTTTGTTTTTTTGCTTTTTTACTATTTTTTTTTACTAAATGTATGCTTCTCTTATTACCTAACAATAGTATAAAATTAAAATCCTGTTCATTTTTATGAGCATTTTCATAGCTTCCTACCTGTGTGTGTGTGTGTGTGTGTGTGTGTGTGTGTGTGAATGTTAATGTGGCTACATCTCTGCCTTCCTGTGTCAAACTGCCTCTTTTCTTCTATGTCTTTTCCTCTTCTTAGCCCCTCAAAATTATGTTCAAGCTATAATCAATGAAAAAGGAAATCTCAATCCATTAGGGTTTGCTTTTCTCTCACCCCATAATAACCACTTTAATTTACTCTGACTAAATGAACTGAGTAGATCAACAATAAGACATCGTTATACAATGAAACAAATATTTAAGAGAAAACATACCTTTTTAACGGAGAAGGCACTGGCACCCCACTCCAGTACTCTTGCCTGGAGAATCCCATGGGTGGAGGAGCCTGGTGGGCTGCAGTCCATGGGGTCGCTAAGAGTCGGACACGACTAAGCGACTTCACTTTCACTTTTCACTTTCATGCATTGGAGAAGGAAATGGCAACCCACTCCAGTGTTCTTGCCTGGAGAATCCCAGGGACGGGGGAGCCTGGTGGGCTGCCGCCTGTGGGGTCGCACAGAGTCGAACACGACTGAAGCGACACCAGCAGCAGCAGATACCTTTTAAATGATACATTGCATAATATATCTGCCTCCCAAGAGATCCACAATAAAGAGGGCAAATCCAGAAGATTCAGTTTTACTAAAAACCAAACACGTGTGATGAATTACCTATGACCTCCAGATTGTTCACTATTCCCCAGTAGGTCAAGGGCATGGTTCTTAAAAACAATGTCCAGATGTTGCTTGCAAGCAACAAGGAAGAGACAGGTTAATTGAAGATTTAACAACTTCTCACAAAGTGGTATGTATACAGGTTTGATGTAATCTGGATGGTACCATTCAGAGGTGGATGGCATTATCTTTAGTTTGTGAATATATATCACACTAAAGATCAAAAATTACTGTGACTTACATTACATATTCAAAAAGTTGAGGATTTAGGATTTAAGACTTGGTCCTATGACTCCAAACTTCTGTTCCATGACTTTATAGAAAAAGGATGAAAAGTATATAGATGAGAGAGCTCTTCTATACCAACAGGTCAGGTAGGCGGTAGGATGAGAAGATACAAAGAGGGTGGAGAAAATAAACATTCAAATTCTCACCTGTCCCTAAACCATATGGGTCCCAGAGCCCCCTTCTTTGTTTTGGTCTTGCATATTTTTGAATTTTATATAAATGGGCTCATACTGTGTTTATTCTCCTGTAACTTGTATTTTCACTCAATATTACATTTCTGAGATGTATCCAAATTAGTTGTATGCTTCCGTAAGGCACCATTTTCCTTACTGTATAATGATCCTCTGAACATACCACACTTTATTTTTCTATTTCATCCCACTGTTCATTTTATCTACCCTGGTGTATGATCCCCTAAGATCTATGGTGTTGGAGAAGACTCTTGAGGGTCCCTTGGAATGCAAGGAGATCCAACCAGTCCATTCAGAAGGAGATCAGCCCTGGGATTTCTTTGGGAGGAATGATGCTAAAGCTGAAGCTCCAGTACTTTGGCCACCTCATGCGAAGAGTTGACTCATTGGAAAAGACTCTGATGCTGGGAGAGATTGGGGGCAGGAGGAGAAGGGGACGACAGAGGATGAGATGGCTGGATGGCATCACGGACGCGATGGACGTGAGTCTGAGTGAACTCCGGGAGATGGTGATGGACAGGGAGGCCTTGCGTGCTGCGATTCATGGGGTCGCAAAGAGTCAGACACGACTGAGCGACTGAACTGAACTGAAGATCTATTTTTGACCCTTGCTCTTACATATAAATTTTAGAGTCAGCTTGTCAGTTTCCACCAATAAAAACCCCTTTGAGATTGTGAATGGAACCCAGATGAATCTATGGATTAATTGGGGGGAAATTGACATCTACATGAAATTGAATTTTCCAGTTTATGAACATGGTGTATCTCTCCATTTACTGTTTTCAATAAAGTTGTAGACCCTTTTTCCCATTTAAAAAATACTCACATTGTCGCCCTAAATCCAATCTCTTCTCTGGGCATGGACAGGTTAAAGAAAAAGTCTCAAACAGAGTAACTAAATATCAGAGATTGTAGGTAATTCCTGAACTTTTAGAATAATCTAATTTGAAACAGATTCTCCAGAATTTGTCTCAATTTTTGAGCAACATGTACAGAATATTAGTGCTGGCAGGGCAACTCTTCGATAGACTGAATAGGCAAACATTCAGTTTCAAAATGTTTTGAAGGAATGCTTGGCTTCAAAATACCTGTATTCATAGTATACCAGGCTTTAAAATCAGACAAACGATTTGAAAACTAGCCTGGACAAGATAAGCAAAATTGGACAAGTCTCTTCACCTCTCTGGACACAGGAATAAATGACTAAGGTATATGCTTACTCAAGGGCTCAGTGGGAGGTAATGAAAGAATTGGGCTTGGAGCCCAGGTCCATTGATTCCTAGCCAACCATATTAACCAAGAAATAACCCACAGTAGACCCCTAGTAATTGATTGACACTTTCTAATTTTCCTGCCTGCAGCCTGGAGACTGGATTCTTCTTCCAGGTTGATGATCATAGGACATTTTGGCTTCAAATGGAAAACCCTTGAGAGGCTGGGAAAGCCCCCTTCCAGCCCCCAGCCCCCACCTCCATTCCCTCACAGCATAGAACAGAGCCCAGAAAGATGCTATCGCTTCTGCTGCTTCTTTTTAGATAACCCACCAAGTGTCAAACGCCATATCATCGGCATCTTATCTGATAAATTCTTGGATGTTATCCTACAAATTTATGCCAAGGTCTTTGGGTGTGCTAAGTCGCTTCAGTCGTGTCTGACTCTTTGTGACCCCATGGACTGTAGCCCGCCAGGCTCTACAGTCCATGGGATTCTCCAGGCAAGAATACTGGAGTGGGTTGCCATTTCCTGCTCGAGGGCATCTCGTCTCCTGCTTTGGCAGGTGGGTTCTTTACCACTTGTGCCACCTGGGAATCCCATGATCACTGTTATTCTTCAGTTTAAAATTGGAGAAACTGAGACCCAGGGAGCTGAAATAACTGTACATCACACTCCAAAAGAGTGACTAAAATATGGCTGAAGACCCATGGTTTTTCTCTGCCCCATGAAACATTGAGAAATGTGTTCATTAGATGTGAGAGGCCTTTATTAACTTATACAATGTCTAACGGACCCTGAAAGTGTCCTTAGATACCCAAAGAAGGGGGCACAGAGGAACTGCTCTCCACGGGGTTGTTCACTGTTCTTGACTTTCTCTCTGTCCTCTGCCCTGGGTGGAGGAAAAGCAGGTTTCTCTCCTATTACCTGGAGACCCATGCCACCTACAAATCGGCAGTTGCTGTGGGCGCTTGCCATCTACCTCTACAAGGATGAAATCACATGTGCCACAGCAGCTGCTGACCACCAACACCTCGTGAAGGGAGTCCAGGGTGGAGACCAGGAGTGAGGCAGCCTGTGCTGTGGAAGGTGGTGGGAGGAGGGGACTGGCAGAACAGGTCTTCAGATAGACATGTTTAAGAGCCAGTGTAATGAGCCAAATATAGAAAAGCACAAAAATCCTTCATTGTGATGAACGGCTCTTCATGACTAGCAGAGAGGTTCATGAAACTAGCAGAAAATCTTCTGGAAAAATATGTGCTTGATTGCATGTATTTCCTCTTCACCAAAATCACATACATTCTGACTCCCCCTGCCATCCCCACCTCTTTGGAGCAGTCTCTCAGAACCAGCTGAAGTGCTCTTTCCCTGGCTGCAGCCTTCCGTGGTGGCTCAGATGGTAGAGAATCTGCCTGTAATCTGGCCCAGGTTCAATCCCTGGGTTGGGAAGATCCCCTGGAGAAGGAAATGGCAACCCCCTCCAGGATTCTTTCCTGAAGAATGGTATGGACAGAGGAACCTGAGGGCCGCTGTCCATGGGGTTGCAAAGAGTCGGGCATGACTGAGCAGCTAACACACACACATACACACACACACACACACACACACACAAACTTAATTCACAGTCTTGTGCATTTTTAAAAAGTCGACACCCAGATAAAAGAGGGAAAAGTAGGCAGGCAGTAGCTCTGCTGTCTGGGGTCCAAGTGGCCCATAGGGCCCCAGGTGCCTTCTTGGCCGCCCCATCTCTGAATCCTGCTCATTTCCCATCCTGGGCTGACTGGAACTTTCTGGGTTAAGAAATGCTTCTGTGGCTTTCCATTTCTCATCCTGTACTATGATGTGCAATTGGTTTTGGTTCAGCTGCCTCACAAATGAAAACTTTCCACAAAATAGCATTAGGAGAAAAAAAGAAAGTCAATCCTGCAGAGGGCAAGGACAGCAGAAATCCTGTGTCTGTGACAAATAGGTTTATGTGATTTCCTGAAGCCTTAAAAAAAAAAAAAAAAGAGAGAGAGAGAGAGAGAGAGAGAGAGACACCAGGCTGCCTGGGTGAGCAAACAATCATCCGCTAGGTGGCAGCACATTCTACTCTTGCCTTCCTGCCTGTTGCCTTGGAGAGCATCAGTTTAGTTCAGTCACTCAGTCGTGTCTGACTGTTTGAAACCCCATGGACCGCAGCTTGCCAAGCTTCCCTGTCCATCAACAACTCCTGGGGCTTGCTCAAACTCATGTCCATCGACTCAGTGATGACATCCAGCCATCTCATTCTCTGTTGTCGCCTTCTCGTACTTTTAATCTCTCCCAGCATCAGGGTCTTTTCCAAGGAGTCAGTTCTTTGCTTCAGGTGGCCAAAGTATTGGAGCTTCAGCTTTAGCATCAATCTTTCCAATGCATTCAGGACTGATTTCCTTTAGGATTGACTGGTTTGATCTCCTCGCTGTCCAAGGGACTCTCAAGAGTCTTCTCCAACACCGCAGTTCAAAACATCATTTCCCCTTTCTTTATGGAGGGGATGCCTCTCCATAAAGAAGAGGAAAAAGAAAGGCAGGGCCAAAGGGTTATGGAGGGAAATAAGTATATATTGAGGGTGTCCTGTGTGCCAGACGTTGATACAGATGTTTTTAAATACATTAATTCATTTAATTTCCACAACAGCTGAGGTAGATATCCGTAATTTAAATTTACTCATCCCAGGTGGTGCTAGTGGTAATGAACCTGCCTGTCAATGCAGAAGACATAAGAGACATGGGATTCATCCCTAGGTTGGGAAGATCCCATGGGGGAGGGCATGGCAACCCACTCCAGTATTCTTGCCTGGAGAACCCCATGGACAGAGGAGCCTGGTGGGCTACAGTCCATAGGGTTGCAGAAGAGTCAGATATGACTGAAGCAATGTAGCTTAGCATAACATACATGTAGCTATATTAGTATTGAATATTGAGGATTTACTCTATGCCAACCACTGTACAATATATTCATTAGCTTAACTCCCTTAATACCACAACAAAATGGTGAGTATTATTAAATCCTTTTACAGAAGAGGTGAAAGTGTTAGTCATTCAGTCATATCCGATTGTTTGTGACCCCATAGACTGTAGCAGGACCGCTTCCTCTGTCCATGAAATTTCTCTAGGCAAGAATACTGAATGAGCTGCCATTTCCTTCTCCAGGGAATCCTCCTAACCCAGGGATCGAACCCAGGTATCTTGCATTGCAGGCGGTAACAGAGGTTTAAAGAGGGTGCATGCTAAGTTGCTTAAGTAGTGTCTGACTCTTTGAAACTCCATGGACTGTAGCCCGCCCAGCTCCTCTGTCCATGGGATTCTTCGGCAGGAATACTTCAGTGGGTTGCCATGCCCTCCTCCAGAGGATCTTCTCTTATGTTGCCTGCATTGGCAGGCGGGTTCTTTATCACTAGGTAACTTTAACATCACACAGTTATGATGCCAGGGCATTGGAATTTGAACTTTGGGCAGAGAATATCAGAGTCTATGAAGAACTGAATGAATACACTCCATATCTGTAAGAAGGATTAAATAACTTGAAATGTAACAAGTGACAGAGTTGGAACTAAAGCCTATGTTTCCAATAAGATTTTTTTCTGAGTGTAAAATGAATATTTATTTTTATAAAAAATTAATGTACAGGACATTGACTAAAAGGATAAAATTATCCCTCATTAGAGATAAGCCCTATTACCATTTTCTTCTATTTCGCTTAATGTATATGTACATGCATATTTCTCATAGTTCCAATCATATGTCCATGGAATTTTAAAATAGCATTTGTTTCACTTAATACTCAAGAATTTTCCCAGGCCATTAAATTATGTTGAATGTACAATATTTCATGAAACGCATGACAGAAATTAATTAATTATACACATAGTTTAGGTGTGGATTGGTTCCAAGTTTTCACTACTCTAAGTTTTGTTGTAATGCATAGCTTTGGCTATAAATCTGAGCACACATCTCTACTTCCTTCTGTAGGCAAGTTTCCTATAAACAAAATTACTGGATCAGAAGATCTGACTGTTAATACAAGTTCACGTGCGCAACACACAGTGAGGCTAAATGAACTGAAACCTTGGAGTTGGAGCAGAGAAATCTTTATTGCAAGGCCATACCTAACTCAAGTGGCTCACTGGTAAAAGAATATGCCTGCCAATGCAGGAGGCACAAGAGATTCTGGTTTGATACCTAGATTGGGAAGATCCCCTGGAGGAAGAACCGGCATGGGCAGAGGAGACTGGTGGGCTGTAAAGTTCATGGGGTTGCAAAGAGTCACAGGACTGAGCAATTGAGCATGCGCACAGTCATGCAAGGAGAAAAGGTGGCTCTTGTCCATAAAAGCCTAGAGCTCCCAGAAGTATTTTGGCAAAGCATTTTTAAAGGCCAGATCGGGGAGAATGCTATCAGTGGGGTTAACAGTATCAGTCCTTAGGATCCAGGAGGCCTGGGGATGTGTGCTTATAGGCACAAGTAGTTAATATCTTTCATTTGGTGGGGGATTTTCACATCTGCAAAACAACTCAGAAAATTTGCATCAAATATTGTTATCTAGGTGCTTCAGAGAGGAGCTAAAGCAGAGGATGTCAAGCACAGGGGAAGGCCCCATAAAGTCCTGTTCAGTCACAAGACTAAGTCAATACCTAATTTCCAGAAAAATTGTGTCAGTTCTCATCGGCTCCAGTACTGTATTAAATTTTCAGATTCATTTATTTCTTTGCTTCTGATCCCACTCTTCTGCCTCTTATGGATTATCTTACCCACTATTAGATCCCTTTTTTTGGAATAGTCAGCCTCCACCAGTCAACCCTAAAGGATATTGATCCTAAATATTCATTGGAAGGACTGATGCTAACACTGAAGCTCCAGTACTTTGCTTTCTGATGCGAAGACCTGACTCATTGTAAAAGACCCTCATGCTGGGAAAGATTGAAGGCAGAAGGAGAAGGGGACGACAGAGAATGAGATGGTTGGATGGCATCACCGACTCAATGGACAAGAGTTTGAGCAAACTCTGGGAGACAATCCATGGGGCTGCAAAGAGCTGGACATGATTTAGTGACTGAACAGCCATCATCTTAGGCTTCTTTGCTTAGCTTTAAAACATATACTACTTTCTCCTTATTATGACTCAAAAGCAAGAATCCTTTGGTTTTTCTAAATTGAAATGCAATTGATTTATAATACTGTGTTAGTTTCACAGAAAGTGATTCAGTTATGTACAATGTTTTTCAAATTATTTTCCATTATAGATTATCACAAGATATTGAATAGATTTTCTTGTGTTATGCAGTAAATCCTTGTTGCTTGTTTATTTTATATATAGTAGTACATATCTGTTAATCATATACTACTAATTTATCCCTACCACTTTCCCCTTTGGTAACCATAAGTTTGTTTTCTATGTCTGTGAGTCTGTGTCTATAGACTATAGTCTGTTTCTATATACAAATCTGTTTGTATATAGATTCATTTGCATTAGCTCTTAGGGGCTTCCCAGGTGGCTCAGTGGTAAAGAATCTGCCTGCCAATGCAGAAGATGCAAGAAACATGGTTTAAATTCCTGGGTTAGGAAGATCTCCTGGAGGAGGAAATGGCAACCCACTCTGGTATTCTTGTCTGGAAAATTCCATGAACAGAGGAGCCTGGCAGGCTATAGTCCATGGATTGCAAAGAGTCAAACACAACTGAGCACACACATACACACACATCTACATATAAGTGACATCGCATATTACATGTCTTTGACTTGCTTCACCCAATAAGATATTGTTGTTGCAAATGGCAATAGTTCAATAAAAATCCCTCACTTGACTCTGTTCTCCTCACACTGCATCCTAGGGACTTCTCTGGTGGGCCAGTGGTTGAGCATCTGCCAATGTGGGGAACTCAGGTTCAATCCCTGGTCTGGGAAAATCCCACATGCCACAGAGCAGCTAAGCCCTTGCACCACAATTACTGTAGCCCCTGCGCCTAGAGCCTGTGCTCCTCAGCAAGAGAACCCAGCGCAATGAGAAGCCTGGGCACCTCAACGAAGTGCAAATGGGGCGCCCTGCTCGTGCAAATAGAGAAAGCCTGTGCAGAGCAAATAAGACTTGTCACAGCCATAAATAAATACATATATATTTTTAAAAAATCTTAAACTTCATCCAATTCACTGCCAGTTTACTAACATTTTTCTGAAGCATGTGTAGTAGGTATCTTTGGCTTAATGCCATCTGTCTCCACTTTGTTAGTTTCCTCCATTTAAAGGTCTACCCTCTTTAGCCTAATAAGGTGGTCCTCGTAACGATAGCTGCTGATCTCTCACCTTTCCTGGTTGCCATCATTACCTGCTCCTCTGTCAAAGTTAGCACCATCAAACTTTGTCACCAGATTTCACTCCCGTAAGTCCCCATGACATTGCACTTTCCTATTCTATCTTTGACTAACTCTCTCTTCTTTCACTAGAACCTGTTCCTTCTCCATGGAAATCCTCAAATTGCTATCATGTTCCACTTTTTCTAGGTTCAGTTAAATACATATATTCACTGTTTTCGTGTAATCACAAACAAACTGTAACAATTTTTGAAACTTTTAAATACTCCTAAAATTTGTCCAAGTAGATGGAGAAGAGCAAGAAAATCCAAGGCAGAGTCTTAGAGGGATTATTCCCTAAATATACTATATAAAATTGCAGAGTAAAGGCTCAGAGAATTCCTACAACATAAAATTTTTACATAAAGTATGAGAATCCAGTGCTTCTCACACTTATTTGACTGTTGGATCTTTGGTGCAAGAAGACCCTGTGGGATCTGAGTATGAGAAATTCTGGAATGAGAAGATGAGGTTCCCAGTGATGAGTTTAGGAAAAACCAGATCACAGCAGGTCCTAGCTGCCCAGGAATGGTAGAGGGGGACTTTAGATGTTTAGTTCAGACACTGAGAGGTGTTACAAAAATTATCTGATAAAAATAGGCTCTGTAAATAATAAAACTTTCAGTTTGTATGAGCAAAGGCCTGAAATAAGTTGAAGGTATTTTGAAATTGATGGGATTTTTCACTGAGAAAATATGTGTTCCATAATTTTCATCATGGTGCTGAGAGAGGAAGGAAAAACGCCCCAAAAAGATGGAAAGAGCAAAATTCTTTACTTGATTAATAGAGTGAAACAGAGAAAGGAGTCAAATGGTACTTATTTATTAACTCACTTATTGGGAATTTCCTGGTGGTCCAGTGGTTAGGACTCCATGCTTCCACTGCAGAGGTCCTGTCATGAAGCTAAGATCCTTCAAGCCATGTGGTGTGACCACCCCCCCCCCAAAAAAAAGAAAGGAAAAAAATTTACTGATTTTTACAGGCAAATATCTAACTATATATGACAACTAAATCTTCTATAGTCTCTGCTTTCAAATAACTTTTAGTCTGGTAGTATAAGAGAATGCTGAGAAGAATACTCAGTATCCACAGAGATAGAAAGATATCTTTAATATACAGAAAAGTGAATACACAAAAAGTACATTAAATCTGCATAAATATTAACTATCTATTATATAGAAATATATAAATAATACATAAATACATAAGATGCATACTCAATAAATAAATACATAATTAGTCATAAAAATACAGACAGAATGTATTTTATGTGCATAAACACATTAAAATAATTATAAATTAAATGTATAATAAAATATTCAAACATATAATACATATATTAATACATAAATATATACTTAATATATCAAATAAAATAATTATATGTAAAAAACCTACATAAAATAATTTTATTTTGAAAGTGAAAAGTAAAAGTGAAAAATCACACAGTTGTGTCCAACTCTTTGCAACCCTATGGACTATAGTCCATGGAATTCTCCAGGCTAGAATACTGGAGTCAGTAGCCTTTCCCTTCTCCAGGGGATCTTCGCAATCTAGGGATTGAACCCAGGTCTCCCGCGTTGCAGGCAGATTCTTTACCAGCTGAGCCACCAGGTAAGCCCAAGAATACTGGAGTTGGTAGCCTATCCCTTCTCCAGCAGATCTTCCCAACTCAGGAATTGAACCGGGGTCTCCTGCATTACAGGCAGATTCTTTACCAACTGAGCTATCAGGGTAGATGTATATATGTAAATTACATGTTCAATGTCTGTAAGGAAAGCTCTATTACACATATGTATGAGCACCAGGTGTGAGTGGGCTTCCCTGGTGGCTCAGATGCTAAAGAATCTCCCTACAGTGTGGGAGACCTGGGTTTGACCCCTGGGTCGGGAAGATCCCCTGGGGAAGGGAATGGCTACCCACTCCTGTATTCTTGCCTGGAGAACAAAGAGTCCAATATGATTGAGAGACTTTCACTTCACTTTAGGTGTGTGTATGTATAATGAAATACTTAAATTCTGTAAGGAAAGAAGATAAATCCTGTGATGTAGAGGATAACTGATATTATCACACCTCCCAGAACTCATGACCTGATGCTAATGCAGCATTCAAATTTCTGCTTTCAAATCACTCACCCTATTATGCGCTATTTCATTGCACTGTTCTTTTTTTTATTTCTATAATAAAGATAACAACCAGCTCATCAACACCTGGTGAGCAGAACATTTTACCACCAGAGAGAATCTATTGTGAAAAGATAACCTGTTTCTCTGAGCTGAAATGACACTAAAAAAAAAAAAAAAAAAAAAAAAGAACACAGCAAAAAAGAAAGAAAAAATAGACAATGTGAAATTGAAAAGGAGAAATTTCACATTCTTCGCTGCAGTTTTAGAAAATGGGATATAACAACCTCTTTTGGTTGGGCATCTGTGTATGTTTCAATGTTTTTATAGAAAATGGTCATATAATTCTAGCCTCAGAAGAGGACTGACGTGGCCAGCAGCCAGCAGTTTTTAGTGGCCTCTGAGGAGGAGGAAAGACTGATATGAATTACAGCTTTGAAGTTATCTGTATACTCATCAGCATTATTCGTCGAAATAAAAGCCAGAATGTTATATTGGAATCAGAAGGAGTCAGAAACAGATAAAACACTTGATCTCACAATATTTTGCTACTCCTTGAGAAATAACAAGTGGAATTGTCAAGCACGTCTTAGCTGCCTAGATGAAGCCCCACACTGAGGCGCTGGTAAGACAGTGATAGGGACTTCCCTAGTGGATCAGTGTTTAAGACTCCACACTTCCAATGCAGGGGGCCCGGGTTCCATTCCTGGTTGGGGAACTTGATCCCACATGCCACAGTTAAGACCCTGTACAGCCAATAAATAAATAAATATAAACTTTTTAAAAAATGACAACTACCTAGTATCTTAAAAAATGGAAAAAACACTCAAATGGTTTCCCCATCACTGACTAGCTGGTGACCCTGGGCAAGTTATTTCACCTCTCTGAACCATAATTTCCATGTTATAAAAACTGGGACAATAATAATATGATTGCATGATTGCTTATATGATTGCTAAGAAGTTTTTAAAAATCGAGAATCAGTGTCTGTCCCAGGGAAAGGACTTACCTCCCAATACCCTTATTTTGCTATTGGGCCAAATTGAACGTAAGTTCTTTGAAAATAGGGATGTGGTCCTTATTCTTGAAGAGACTGTAATCTAGCTGGAAAAAAAAAAACAAATGAAAAGAAAAAATATACAAAGCAATTTTTCCTAAGACCCATTCAAGGAAAAATATAAGCCGTTTCTCAGTGAGTTTCACTGAATTGTGTAAACAGCAAATGTTCCAGGACTGAAGTCGCCCTTGGTAAATATTGATCTAGATGTTAAAAAAGGATTGGGAAGATTCAACTAAGGGTGGAGCATCAGGAGAGAGCCCACCAGGTGGGCAGAGCGTTTCAGCAAATATGAAGGCAGAGAAACATACTTTAAAAAGACCCCTTTCTCATAAAATTGATGTTTGACTAATTTCATGTTCCGCAACTGAAACAGTCTTTTCCATCTCAGACCTGAGGTAGGGGAGTTCAGTAATAAGAACGACTTCCCTGGTGTTCAAGTTTGATCCCTGGCCTGTGAGCTAAGGATCCCACATGCCACATGGTGTGGCCAAAAAAAGGAAAAAAAGAAAAATACTCATTTGGAAACTAGATGAAGGATTTAACCAAACAAATAAAAGTACAAATGACTAGTATACAGTTTTAAATTTTTGATCTTAATAGAAAACACATGCAAATAAGTGAAAAATCACATTTAACCGTTCAATTCTTAAATATCACAGAAGAAGGAGGAAGAGGAGAAGGCATGATGGAGGAAGAAGAGGAGAAAGAGGAGAAAAAAGAGCTAGTGTTGATGCAAGTAGGGGATCATAGCTACTCACATACATTTCTGGTTGGCATGAATTGTCAGTGTTTCTGGAAGTCAGTTTGATATTATATAGTATAAAACTTTTAATTTTCCAAATAATTTACTCCAACAATTCCTAAGAAATTCACCAAAAAAATAGTCTGGATACACAGAAGTATTTAGCTAAAAGAGTGTTTATGGCAGTCCTCAGGTAATAGGACTGTGAAACTGTAAAACTTCATGTACTTTACTATGAAGGACTGATGAAATAATTTATGCCATATCTGTTCCTGGAAATTCTGAGAAACTTTAAACTTTATGTTGTACAAGTCATGTCACACTATGGAAAGTAAAATACTGCTGAAGATTTTAAGATTTTAAGCTCTTGAAAATACATGTATAAACGTATACAGAGAGAGCAATGATTATTCTGGTAGTGGTCATTGTGTGGTGATGTTATTTGTGCTTTTAATTTGTACATTTGTCTTCTGAGTTTTCTACAATGAACAAATACCCCTTGTGCAATGAGGTATAAAAAAGAAATAAAAAAGTGAAAAACACAGAAGTAAATAAGGAAATAGTCAGTAGTAATGGGAAGTACTTCTTTACGATCTATGTAAGGGATAAAAATATGTAGGAAAAGACAGTGGAACGAGAGAAACTGAAAAGAAAGTGGATCAGGTTTAGCTAAATTCGACCTTGGCTAATGTCTGATATATAGCCTACTCAACGGTTATTAATGTCAACAGTTTGACATAGCTTATTAATCAGTGCTGATTAATGAGCATCTTGACAAACAGACTGATTTGGACAATAGTATTATAATAAGCTTCATTATTAATGGTGATATATAAGGTCATCACAAGGTCAGAATTTGCCCGGAAGGAATTTGACTTTTTCAATGTAAGTGATTCTGAGAAGAGGTATCACCAGTGGGCATGCAACAGTGATTGACAGCAACCCAGTATATAAATGGAGCATTTTTAGGGCTATTCAAGGCAGATAGCTAATTTTATGTTATGGGAAAGTCTTGGTCTGTAGCTGCTGAGAAGAACCACATCTTGCAGCAAATTTAAGTTGCTTTCCCTGTTGAATTTCCCTTCTGCTACCACAGAACCTTCAATAACATCTTTAAATTAAACTACAGCTTTGCTTTAGCTGTGCCATGGGGCATTAAAGGGCTCTATGCACTGTATCAGGATACAGAGGTGACCTGAGGCAGTGTGAACTGCATCCATTACATAAAAAGAAAGTAGATGATGAAGTACCTGTTTCTCCATCAGGGTGAAAAGCCACACCCAGGACAAATTTGTGCATCAGAAGGCATCTCTGGATTTCTAGAAGAGACTTTCTCCATAGTCAAATTGTTATTTTGCATTCAGTTAATGAAAGATACAAAGGTGAGTTAAAATCCTAGGAGTCTGAATATTCAAGGTCGTCCTACAATCAACAATACCTGGAAAACTCAGAGTCAACTCCATGTCACACGACACAGCCCTGTTCCCAAGCATGCATCAGTTCCATTCAGTTCAGTTCACTCGCTCAGCCGTGTCCGACTCTTTGAGACCCCATGAATCGCAGCGCGCCAGGCCTCCCTGCCCATCACCAACTCCCGGAGTTCACTCAGACTCACATCCATCGAGTAAGTGATGCCATCCAGCCATCTCATCCTCTGTCGTCCCCTTCTCCACCTGCCCCCAATCCCTCCCAGCATCAGAGTCTTTCCAATGAGTCAACTCTTCTCATGAGGTGGCCAAAGTATGGGAGTTTCAGCTTTAGCATCATTCCTTCCAAAGAAATCCCAGGGTTGATCTCCTTCAGAATGGACTGGTTGGATCTCCTTGCAGTCCAAGGGACTCTCAAGAGGCTTATCCAACACCACAGTTCAAAAGCATCAATTCTTCGGCGCTCAGCTTTCTTCACAGTCCAACTCTCACATCCATACATGACTACAGGAAAAACCATAGCCTTGATTAGATGGACCTTTGTTGGCAAAGTAATGTCTCTGCTTTTCAATATGCTATCTAGGTTGGTCATAACTTTCCTTCCAAGGGGTAAGCGTCTTTTAATTTCATGGCTGCAATCACCATCTGCAGTGATTTTGGAGCCCCAAAAAATAAAGTCTGACACTGTGTCCACTGATTCCCCATCTATTTCCCATGAAGTGATGGGACCATGCATCCAGTGACCCTAATTCAAGGGGCATCATTAGTCACTGATGCACAATAATCATGGGCAGGACTTAAAATAACATTGAAATTTTGTCAGGTCACACCATGTAAATACACACTTTAGTGTAATTCAAATCACACTTAAGTGTAATTACTAAAATCATGCCAGCCCACTGATTACCTACACAATGGAGGATTCCAAACTTATATGCAGAGCACATCATGAGAAACACTGGACTGGAAGAAACACAAGCTGGAATCAAGATTGCCAGGAGAAATATCAATAACCTCAGATATGCAGATGACACTACCCTATGGCAGAAAGTGAAGAGGAGCTAAAGAGCCTCTTGATGAAAGTGAAAGAGGAGAGCGAAAAAGTTGGCTTAAAGCTCAACATTCAGGAAATGAAGATCATGGCATCTGGTCCCATCACTTCATGGGAAATAGATGGGGAAACAGTGAAAACAGTGTCAGGCTTTATTTTGGGGGGCTCCAAAGTCACTGCAGATGGTGACTGCAGCCATGAAATTAAAGATGCTTACTCCTTGGAAGAAAAGTTATGACCAACCTAGATAGTATATTCAAAAGCAGAGACATTACTTTGCCGACTAAGGTCCGTCTAGTCAAGGCTATGGTTTTTCTGGTGGTCATGTATGGATGTCAGGGTTGGACTGTGAAGAAGGCTCAGTGCCGAAGAATTGATGCTTTTGAACTGTGGTGTTGGATAAGCCTCTTGAGAGTCCCTTGGACTGCAAGGAGATCCAACCAGTCCATTCTGAAGGAGATCAGCCCTGGGATTTCTTTGGAAGGAATGATGCTAAAGCTGAAACTCTGGTACTTTGGCCACCTCATGCAAAGAGTTGACTCATTGGAAGAGACTCTGATGCTGGGAGAGATTGGGGGCAGGAGGAGAAGGGGACGACCAAGGATGAGATGGCTAGATGGCATCACTTACTCGATGGATGTGAGTCTGAGTGAACTCCGGGAGATGTTGATAAACAGGGAGACCTGGCGTGCTGCGATTCATGGGGTCGCAAAGAGTCAGACACGACTGAGCGACTGAACTGAACTGAACACCTTTCTTCAGCTTCCGACAATCATTTCTAAAAGCAAGTAAAAGACTCACTCATAATCACTAACCTCTGTACCATATGCTTTTTTTGGTTTGTTTGTTAAGGATTTTTTTTTTTTTTTGATGTGGACCATTTTTAAAGTCATTATTGAATTTGTTACAATATTGTTTCTGTTTTCTTGTTTTGGTTTTTTGACCATAAGGTATGTGGAATCTTAGTTTCCAGATCAGGAATCGAACCCTCACCCCTGCACTGGAGGGTGAAGTCTTAACCGGTGACCACCAGGGAAGTCCCACACACCGTGTTTTTTTAGCTCCTTGATGCTAATATTTTGGCCAGTTTCTGTTCCCGCATGACACTAGGATCATGAATTCATTCATCAAATATTTGTTGGACACCTCCTCTAGGACATTTTCTGTTCAAGCCACTGTATAACAGTGAACAAAAGAAGAGGTTATTGTTCTCACGGATCTTACATGGCAGGAGATAGGCAATAAGTCAGTAGCCAAATTGATACTCAATATGCTGTGTGTGTGTGTTAGTTGCTCAGTCGTGTCCAACTCTCTGCGGCCCCATGAACTGTAGCCCACCAGGCTCCTCTGTCCATGGAATTCTCCAGGCAAGAATACTGGAGTGGGTTGCCATGCCCTTCTCCAGGGGATCTTCCCAGCTCAGAGACTGAACTCAGGTCTCCTGCATTGGCAGGCAGATTTTCTACTGACAGAGCCACCAAGGAACCCCATTCCATATGCTGCTGCTGCTGCTGCTGCTGCTAAGTCGCTTCAGGCGTGTCCGACTCTGTGCGACCCCATAAACGGCAGCCCACCAGGCTCCCCCATCCCTGGCATTCTCCAGGTAAGAATACTGGAGTGGGTTGCCATTTCCTTCTCCAATGCATGAAAGTGAAAAGTCAAAGTGAAGTCACTCAGTTGTGTCCAACTCTGTGCGACCCCATGGACTGCAGCCTACCAGGCTCCTCCGTCCATGGGATTTTCCAGGCAAGAGTACTGGAGTGGGGTGCCATTGCCTTCTCCAATTCCATATGCTAAACGGTGATAAATGAAAAGAGGATAAATAAATCAGGAAAGGATATGCTATGTAATAGAGGTGAGGGCTGCTTTTTAAATGAGAATGTTTTTGTGCTGAGACTTGTTTGAAGCAGTGAAGGAACAAATGGCTCATCCATAATAATGGCGTCAGTGAGGATACGTGGAGCTTGCGGACTATTACTGCGGTCTCCCTGGAGGTCATGTGCAGACTAGGGAGAGGTCATGTCAAGGAGACAATTATCTATATGCTCAAAAGCTATGAGAAGTTGCTTCAATTGTGTCTGACTCTGCGACCCTGTGGACTGTAGCCCACCAGGCTCCTCTGAAAATGAGATTCTCTAGGCAAGAATACTGGATTGGGTTGCCATGCTTTTCTCCAGGGGATCTTCCTGATCCAGGGATCGAACCCCAGTCTCCTACACTGCAGGCAGATTCTTTACCGCTGAGCCACCAGAAAGCACCACCACCCCCTAAAATAGCTATCTACTACTTTAAAAAGTCCCATTTTCATCTCTCCCCCTACTCCAACAGTATCACTAAAGAGAGGCTACTCCTATTGTATTCCATACCAAAGAGGGGAAAATGCTCCTGTCTCACTCTCTGTATTGAAATTCATCACCAGAGGCATAGAAGAAGCATTGCTTTAATTCAGAACATCAAATCCCCACTCCAGGCAAATGACAGCTTCTCTCATTAGGACTGAAGTATGAGTCAAGAGGTCAGGTTAAGAATTAGCACCATGTAATCTGGCCCATCCCTTATACAACCCCAAAGCCCTTCTGCTCTATAAAATGACTTGTACAACTCATGTTGTGCTCAGAACTTTATCTTTAGAATGCAATTCAGTGTTAAGGTACATGATAAGTGCCCCAAATCAAATTTGAAGAAACAAATGACTCAACTCCATCAAGGCAGCAGCCATACCTGGATGTGTATGAATGCCAGTCACTGGCACAACCTAGGCTCAGTTTCTTATTTCTGCATAAATCCTGGAAAAATTCATCTCTGTATGTGGATGAGAGAAAGCTAATAATAGGAAACTGAAGTGCCAACATTTTCATAAAGCATTTCTCAAGTTCTGTTGTCAAAGAAACTGGGCTTCAGAGACAATTAGATTGAGTCTTAAATCCTGTCTTTTCCTGTGTGTCTGCCCTGAGACAAGTTTCTGCACTTACTCATCCATTCATTTCCTAGGCACTTGTGGAGTACATAGCACCTTTGAGCTGTGTGCAGGCACAAAGTGTCCAATGATGAATCCGGCAGCAAAGGATTATCTTGTCCAAAAAAACCTCATTTTCTAGTGGGACAGACAAAAACAAGTATGTCATTACTTCAATTACTTAATCCATGTGATCCTTAGTTTCATTATCTATAAAACTTAAGCAAAAAAAAAAAAAACTTAAGCATAATCTTGGCTTTGTAGAATATTACAATGATTAAACAGTTAAAATACATAAAAAATCTAGCAGAATATCTGACTCATAAGGTACTCAATAAGTGTTGAAAGCAGCATAAAGCAAGGGAGAATGCATTGCCTGATGGAGTAGGTCTCAACATTAGAAGTATATCAGTATCCCCTGAAAGGCTTTTTGAGCAGATGGTTGAGTCCCAGTCCCAGAAATTCAGATACAGTAGGTCCGGAGTGGTGCTTAAGAATTTGCAGGTCTAGAAGTTGCCAGGCAGTGCTACTGCTGTTGGTCCAGGAACCACATTTGAGAAGCATTGGCCAAATGGGCTCATTCATATCAGTACTTCTAATCTCATTCCAAAGCCATTTTTTATGTCTGTGGACGCGAGTAAATAATTTTACTTATTTTCTGATCTCACCTAACTAAACAGGTCAGTTCAGTTCAATCGCTCAGTCATGTCTGGCTCTGCAACCCCATAAACTGCAGCACACCAGGCCTCCCTGTCCATTACCAACTCCCAGAGTCCACCCAAACTCGTGTCCATTGAGTCCGTGATGTCATCCAACCATCTCATCCTCTGTTGTCCCCTTCTCCTCCTGTCCTCAATCTTTCCCAGCATCAGGATCTTTTCAAATGAGTCAGCTCTCCACATCAGGTGGCCAAAGTATTGGAGTTTCAGTTTCAATATCAGTCCTTCCAATGAACACCCAGGACTGATCTCATTTAGGAATGGTTGGATCTCCTTGCAGTTCAAGGGACTCTCAAGAGTCTTCTCCAACGCCACAGTTCAAAAGCATCAATTCTTTGGTGCTCAGCTTTCTTTATAGTCCAACTCACATCCATACATGACTACTGGAAAAACCATAGCCTCGACTAGATGGACCTTTGTTGGCAAAGTAATGTCTCTGATTTTTAATATTCTGTCTAGGTTGGTCACAACTTTCCTTCCAAGGAGCAAGCGTCTTTTAATTTCATGGCTGCAATCACCATCCACAGTGATTTTGAAGCCCAGAAAAATAAAGTCAGCCACTGTTTCCACTGTTTCCCCATCTATTTGCCATAAACAGGATAGTAACAAGTTTCACAGGACTGTTTTTTCACTGGTATAGTTTGGGAAATTACAGGAGCAATAAATGTAAGTTCTCTCTCTTACATTTTATTCTGTCTTCATTTTTCTGAGCTCTGGAATTATTATTTAAGCCTCTCAGAGCTTTTCTAAATTTTAGGAAACTAATTTTATAAGATTTTCTTTTCTTTTTAGCAGAAAAATGCCTCAAGAGAAAAGATCATTATTTTCTATATCATTCACCGAACAGAGTGCCGGAATGTGATGGATGCCCTCACAATTAATGACTATATCTTACTTAGGAGTCCTCCTAAAATACTGTATATTGTATGCCTTCTTGGGTTACTTGTTTGCTTCTTCACATGAGGTGAAATATGGAATTTCTAATAAGTAGAAAAAGTTGAAATACTTTTTATAGCTATCATCTTGTGATAATTTATAGTGGAGCATAATCTACAAAAGTACTGAATCCCTATGTTGTACTCCTGAAACTAATCCCATATTATGAGTCAATTACACTTCCGTTTTAAAAAGCTGGAATAAGGACTTCCCTGGCAGTCCAGTGGTTAAGACTCTGTGCTTCCAATGCAGAGGGCATGGGTTCAATTCCTGGCTGGGGAGCTAGGATCCCCCATGATGGAATCATTTTGTTCTGTTTTAAGTATAACCCACATATCACTGGATGCCGATTAATCAGAAATGTCCTCTTTTTAGCATTTGAGTAGTACAGAAATTATTTATATGAATAATTTTAATAATAATATTTATATTAATAATTTCTGTCACTAATATGAATTTTGAAACATAACTATACTACTACCGCCTCATGTGAAGAAAGTCCTTTGTGAGAAGGCAGAGTTATGTGCTATTAAACATTCTATATATTATAAATTAAAGGAAAACAGCTGATAATACTGCTCAGTAAGTGTGAATTGCATGAATAATTATTGTGATTATTGGTTAGTTCAAATATATCCATAGGAAAATGGTTCCTTATGCTTATTTATATTCTACAAATGTGAAATGACGATCATTCTAACAGAAATATTCTATTTGAGAAGGATATATAAAGTGCAAAGGCATCAAGAAATGAACATGACAGATTTCATCACAAAAGAAGATACCTATTTATTTACCATAATGCATTAATATTAAGTATGATCTGCAGAAACAGTGAAATAAATGTTTTATATTTTCAAAAAAAAAATATTATGTAAACTTCCTAAAAGATGATGTTGATCTTTCTTCTTGCCCTGTGGCCAGTACTCATGGGAATACTGTTCACAATTAGTTCCCCACACATCTGACTGCCATATCATCTTGCTCACGACTTCTCTGTGGCCCATTCTGGGTCATCCAGTGCTGCTCTGGCACTCAGGACCAACTTCATGCATATGTTACTTCTAGCCACCCAGAGCCTCATGCTTCCTCGGTGCTTGATTTAATGCTTATTGTCACTATCTTTCCTTTCTTTGTAATTTTAGAACAAGGGATCTTGAATTTTATTTTGTACTGGGTTCTTCAAATTATGTAGCTGATCCTGCCGACACTAAAGCTGGGATTCCAGAGAGACGAAGATGATGCATTGACAATCAGAAAAAATCTTCCTTTCAATTTCTGACAAACCAATGATAGATTTCTTAATCACCATATAACCTTGGTAAAACATTTCAGTTCATTGAGCCTGCACAATCTCATCTATAAAACCTCATCTAAACTGGATACTCACTTATGTTCAAGTTCTAAAATACTATAAATCTGTTGATTTCTAAATACAGAGAACTTTACAACTTAAAAAAAAAAGGAACCTCTACTTTAGGGAAACACACTTTCTAAATCTATTGAATCTATTTAAGAAGAAAAGCAGATGGTGAATGTATCTTAAGATGCTGTTATTTCTCATTTAACTACATACCTTGCATTTCCATGTTATTTCCTGGGGACAGTCAATCTGAAAAGCTTTCTATGTCTTCGCCTGAAAAATGACTCATCAACGACATGCTGAGCCATCTAATTAGCAGGAATGCAGGGCCCATTAAACCGTGAGCACGCATACGCACACCTAATTATGTTTATTTCTACTTATAAATCAGGAAAGTGAAAGCATATGCATGCTGAAAATTACCCATCATTAACTTTCCTAATTTGCACCCAAATAAAGAGGGAAATAATTTACTTTAGAATATGTTTTCATCCTTTGGGCGAAGCCTACACTCATCTTGTTTAGGTTTTGAAAAATTGTCTTCTTGCTCATAAATGGAAATCAATTCTTTGGATACCAAAATACAACATAGCCCTTCCCTGGATGCTGAGCGAGAGAAAATGAGAAGATTCAGATGTGAATGTCAGAGGACTAGAGCATGGATCTAGGAAACAAACAGCATTGAGAGGCCGAACAAGGCAAATGAAAACAATTCCATTATTCTGATGAAGAGTGCAATGCAGATGGTGACAGGCCAACCACAGATACAATAAGAAGCAACAATGAAGGACAGATCCTCAGGGAAAAAGAGGCATTAAATTTAGATGTCGACAGAAGACTCAATTTCATGACAGTAATTGAGATCAATTGGAGCACTGTCTGCTCTTCGCACTCACAATTTCCCTTGTAGTTTCTCTGAACAATTATTGTTCTATTACTGGCAGGATTAAGATAAGACAGACAGGAACTGTGCATGCTTAATTAGGCTCCCATATATGGTTTACTGCTGCCCTTAGAGACAAGAAGCAGAAAGGAAGGTGTGGGGGGAGGAAGTTGGGGGTAGGCAGGGGAGAATGGGGCTTTTGATGTTCATAATAATAGGAAACCATTCTGGTGCTAATCCAGAGGTACAGAGTCCTGAATAAGCAATCAGAGGTTCTGCCTCCTGGTAATTCTCTACTTGGCACTCTGAATACATTATTTCACTTAGTCTTCACAACAACACTACAGAGGCTTTTATTACTGGCCCCATTATACAGATGAAAAAGATGAGGATAAGGAAATCACCTAAGATGACCCAATGACTAATTGGTGGAGTAAAAATTTGAAATCCCACTCTTTCTGACTCCAAAGCCCTTGTTTCCAGCTATATTGCCACTCAACTCAAAGGAGCCCAAATTTCTAGGTTTAATTATTTTCCTTTTGCCAAAGATTCAGATGGACCTTTATTATCATCACTATATTGGCAATAAAATAAAACAACCAAGTGAATGACTCTTTTTAAAATGCTACTTGCATCATATGACTTTACTCAATTCTGTTGACCTAGGCTAGGGCGATGTTTTCATTTGCGCCTACCCACTACCTTTAAAAACCGTCTTCTAGTGTTTCCCAGATTATGAATCCAGCCTTCCCTAAGGAAGAAGCTAAAAAATTTCTGATTTAGACTACTCTAAAGATTCACTTGTGCAAGATTCTTATGGAGACCTAAACAACCACAAAGAGTCAGACACAACTGAAGCGGCTTTGCAGCCACAGCAAACAATCGAAGGAAGCCTTGTGTCTGGGGCATTGAAGTTCAGGAAGGCACCGTGTTGGATGGTGGCAATTCTTTATGGATGGCAATGGCCAAGCTTCTGCTGCCTAATCTTGGACGTCTTAGGCATTGTGTCAAGGCACCTGAAGGTAGGTTGGACATTGATTTTGACTCTGGGACTCAATATGTGTCTCTCTTACTTCCTGGAAATTCTGAAAAAGATCTAATGCTCTCTAATAATTCCTTTTTCTGATTCCACTGACCAGAATGGATACAATTATTTGCAGTGAACAACTCTAATTTTGACACCTACAGAAGAAAATATGAACTCTCTTCTTTGTCACCATAGTCTTCTCCACAAAAAAGCTCCATTTACTCCCCTTAACTGCTCTCTCGTCTCCACCAGTGTTTTATTGTGGCTTCCAGGATTTCTGCTACTTAGCAAGCCTAGACACTGTACTAGGCTCACTACATCAAAATCCAGCAGGTGCACAGTTTCAAGGACTATCCACCATCCCAGGCTCCTCATTATTTTAGATATAAATACCTAGACTAAGCTCCTGTGTGTGCATGCTAAGTCACTTCAGCCATGTTCGACTCCTTGTGACCCCATGGACTGTAGCCCTCTGTTCGTGAGATTCTCCAGGCAAGAGTACTGGAGTGGGTTGCCATGTCCTCCTTGAGGGGATCTTCCAGACCCAGGTATCAAACCTACATCTTTTAAGTCTCCTGCATTGGCAGGTAATTTCTTTACCAGTAGAGCCATCCGGGAAATCCAGACTAAGCTCCTACCTGAGGGCAAACATATGGATTTTTTAATCATTTAGCCACCAATAAAGCTTATCTAAAGAGAAAACACAAGACAAGTTCATATCAAAAATTACTGTATCCTTGGGAGGAAACACATGTATACTTGTGGCTGATTCATGTGGTTATACAGCAGAAACCAACGCAAGATTGTAAAGTAATTATTCTCCAATTAAAAAAAATAAATACTGTCTCTCTGAGAAATAGATTTTGCTTCCCTGCTTGCTTTCCTACATTTGTACCCTCAGTTCAGTTCAGTTCAGTCGCTCAGTCGTATCCGACTGTTTGAGACCCCATGAATCGCAGCACGCAAGGCCTCCCTGTTCATCACCATCTCCTGGAGTTCACTCAGACTCATGTCCATCAAGTCCATGATGCCATCAAGCCATCTCATCCTCGGTCGTCCCCTTCTCCTCCTGCCCCCAATCCCTCCCAGCATCAGAGTCTTTTCCAATGAGTCAACTCTTCGCATGAGGTGGCCAAAGTACTGGAGTTTCAGCTTCAGCATCATTCCCTCCAAAGAAATCCCAGGGCTGATCTCCTTCAGAATGGACTGGTTGGATCTCCTTGCAGTCCAAGGGACTCTCAAGAGTCTTCTCCAACACCACAGTTCAAAAGCATCAATTCTTCAGCACTCAGCCTTCTTCACAGTCCAGCTCTCACATCCATACATGACCACAGGAAAAACCATAGCCTTAACTAGATGGACCTTAGTCGGCAAAGTAATGTCCCTGCTTTTGAATATACTATCTAGGTTGGTCGTAACTTTTCTTCCAAGGAGTAAGCGTCTTTTAATTTCATGGCTGTAGTCACCATCTGTGGTGATTTTGGAGCCCAAAAAAATAAAGTCTGACATTGTTTCCACTGTTTCCCCATCTATTTCCCATGAAGTGATGGGACCGGATAAGGGACTAAGTCCCTGAAAATCTAAGGGTTGTACTGATCTTTATATCTTCTTCCTCTCTGTCAATTTTGTCCATTTTTAATGCATAGTGTGCCGCCTACTCCATCACCCAAGCCAGAACTTTTCAGTCACCTCTGATTCTGGCTCTACTTTTAGTCTTTAAATGCAATCTTGCTAATTGCACCTCCTTCATATTTTAAAAATACTTCCTATGTTCATCTATTCATGGCCTATAGCAGCAGCCTCCTGCTAGTTATCTTGCTTCCAATTTCTGTTTTTTTTTTTTTTTTTCCTATTCTACATAAGTATCAGTGGGCTTCCCAGGTGGCACTAGTGGTAAAGAATCCGCCTGCCAATGAAGGAGATGCAAGAGACGCAGGTTCAATCCCTGGGTTGGGAAGATCCGCTGGAGAAAGAAATGGCGACCACCTCCAGTATTCTTGCCTGGAGAATTCCATGGACGTAGGAACCTGGTGGACTACAGTCTATGGGGTCACAAAAGAGTCAGACACAATTGAGCATATATGTATGCGTGACTTTTCCAGAGCACATATATGACTATGTCTTTCCATGACTGAAAACTCTTTTCATTGCACACAGAGTCAAATCTAAACTTGCCAGCATTGAATACAGGACCCCTGTAATCTGTAGCAGCCTGGCCTTCCCCCCTCATCTCTTGCCCTCCCCCACACATACCAGGAGATTCAGCCCTTGATGAACCATGGAACCATAGGCAGGTCTCCAAACAATCTTGCTTTCTACACATTCCAGGCTTTTGCCATTGTGTCCTTTTTTACTACACATTCTGTATGGTGTGGCTCAAAACTCTCACCTGTAAGAATTCTTTGCTAACACTCAGACTAATCTGAGGTCCTCCTCTAGGCACTCACTCTCCTGAAGCATCTTATTCATTCCTGATGCTCTCTCTGCATTTATGTTGCTGTGTTGATCTGTTTGTGGTTCTGTCTCCTCACAGAGTCTCTGCACCCTCTTCTCCCCACTGCCTAGAGGAAGAGATTGGCTTTGCTCAGGGAAGGATGCTTGTCAGTTTCTATAAGTTGCATTCTCCCATCTGACTTCCATAATTTTCTTGGGTCTTATGAATTCCTCAAGAAACCTTGCCTTGCTCCTTATTGAATTCACTTGTGTTTAACAGTGGACGTGACACGTAACATTTTAATTATGATTATTAATAATGATGATGATTAATAGCTACTATTTATGGGATGCTACTACATGACACGCATCTTCTAATACCCACCACAACACTATGGCTGTATTAACACCTCTATCACTTTGTAGATGAGGAAAATGAAGTATGGAAAAATTAAAGGAAATTGTCCCAGTATCACATAGCTTAGACACAGCAGACTGCACAGTTGAACCTCATTTTATTTGATTCTCTGACTCTCCTCTACTGTTCCAGGTCACAAGACCCAAGAATTCCTGCCCATATTCTTTTCAGGATCTATTCTTCCAAAAGTGGACCCACCAATGGCAAGGTGACTATTTGTTTTAAAGTTTAAATAGGGCTTTGACAGGAGGGCTGGAGGATCCCCACGCATGCAGACAAGGTTCCTCACATGGTGGGGTGGAGTATGGTGGAGCTGGGGTGGGAAGAAAAGGTGAAGTGTAGTTGAATAACACCAAGGTATCTGATAATTCTAAGTCTGAACCTGATCTTTGACGATGCTGTAAAACTATATTTGTGAAAGTGAGAGGTAAAACATATTTTATTTAATTGTTTTTAGTTTATTAACGACTTTTAAATATTTAGACCTATGGTATACTGGCCTCTCTCTGTACTCAATGCTCCTAACCATGTAAATTAGGTCTTTCAAAGAGAATGTTATTTTTAATTGTTTAAAACATGCCAAGTGGCATGAGGGATCTTAGTTCCCAATCAGGGATCAAACTCATACCCCCTGCAATGGAGGTGCAAAGTCTTAACAGAGCAATAAAGCATTCATATCAGCTCATTCAGAATAACACTTTTACAGGAGCTTCTTCTCCGAGTGTCACAGGTGGGCGAAAGAGATCGACAGGTTAATTCCTTCAAATCATTTGGAATCATATTTGTGTCCACCATGTAAACTTCCAATCTGTATTTTATGCTTCCACAGATATCTAACCTGCTGTATTTAGAGAGAAAGCCAGCCCTATGGAGTGGCATGCTTCTCTGTCCAAGACTATGGCCAAATAAAATCCCTAAATCACATTCAGCTTCACTGTTTAACCCTGAGAAAGCTTACCCTTTGTGTAGCGTTCCCCTAGGTATCACTCCTTCCAGCCCCCAGCAACAGCTTAGCCGGGGTACAATGCTACCAATGCAATCTCTGTAATAATCAGCAGGCCCCAAGGGAAAAAGGTATTTTTTTCCTGTTTGATACAGTACTCAGCTAATAATAATTTTCTATAACTGTTCAGAGAAAAAGGAAAGTGGAGATTGCTGTTAATATTATGCGTGTCATAATATTATCAGTGAACATGGTTGAATGTCAGGAAATGAAGAACAATTTCTCATCTGATGAAATGACAGCCAGTATCTATTACTATTTTTCCTTAAAGTAACATGCTGTTAGTTGCTCAGTCATGTCCAACTCTTGTGACACCGTGGACTGTAGCCCACCAGCAGTCCACCGTGGACTGTAGCTCCTCTGTCTGTGGGATTTTCCAGGAAAGAAAACTGGAGTGGATTACTACATCCTTCTGCAGGGGATCTTCCTGACCCAGGGATCAAAACCCAGTCTCCTGCATTGCAGGCAGATTCTTTAGTGTCTGAGCCACCAGGAAAGCCCTAAACACTTTGAGTCACTCATTGTTCTTAACTGCTAATGCATGTTCAAAATATCCTGGATAAGACGTTTACCTTAAATAAAATTCAGTCTCAGAAGGGGATCACAATTTCTGCAGGGAAGCCTGTGCCCAGGAGAATTGTGGAACACCACTCTGAGGTGATTGACCAACCGCAGCAGAAATTCATGAAGAGGCCCAGCGTGCCCAGCTCTAGACTTCAGAGTACACGTTCTTTTGCAGGTGAACATAAGTACCACCTCCCCCATTAGTTTTTAAAAGTCCTATGTAAATAAAATCAAGTTCCTGCTAGCTTTCTTTCTTTCTTTCTTTTAAATTGATTAGTTTTGGCTGTGTGGATCTCCGTTGCTGCACAAGGGCTTTCTCTAGTTGTGGAAAGCAGTGGGCTTCTCATTGAGATGGCTTCTCTTGTTGCAAAGCATGGACTGTAGGGCCTGTGTGCTTAGCAAGGCTTAGCTGCCCCGCAGCATATGGAATCTTCCTGGACCAGGGTTTGAACACGTGTACCCTGAATTTGCAGGTGGATTCTTAACCATTGGACCACCAGGGAAGTCCTCCTGTTGAATTTCATCCTTATTTCGGAGCTTCATCATCAGTACCATGAATTTTCTTGTGTTTTCTCATACTTGGATGAGTGGTCCCAGACTCAGAGAGTTAAAGCAGCTTACCCAGGGTCACAAAAACTTACATCTGCAGATGCTCAGTTCTGTGCTCTGGAATACACTGCTTTCTCATAGGTACTAAATAATATGAATACTTGGTACATCATATTAAATATATGTCTGTTTCTACCACTCTATTTTCTTTTCAAACTCTTATTGATTCATGCTATAGACTGAATATTTGTGTCCCCTCTATATGAACTTGTTGAAGCTTACTTAGTTCTCAGTATGGGACCTTTGGGAGGGAATTAGGGTCCTATAGGCAAAGCCTTCATGAATGGGATTAGTGCCCTTATAAAAGAGGCCCAAGAGAGCAACTTGCCCCTCTGCCACATGTGAACCCAGAAAAAAGATGGCTACTTAAGAATTTCACCAGACACCAAATCTGCCAGCACCTTGATTTTGGACTTCCCAGTCTTCAGAACTTTGGGAAATAAATTCCAGTTGTTTGGCAGTTTATTAAAGCAGCCAAAACAGATGAAGACAATCCACACATAAATGTTTTTGCACAAATAAAATAATAACTTAAATAAATCTTAAAGTGAGTCATTCAGTAAAGGAACATTCATTTCTAATTTACTGAATTTGTGTTCCATTTAATCTTTTTAATGAACACATATTGTTGTACATCAGTCTTGTAGTTTAAGTGAGACTTAATTCTCATGTGCATTACAGGATTGTATGCTTTGATTTCCTGCAGTTAAGAAACATAGTTAAAGAAGGGGAAAAAGTTGTACAACTATAGCTCTTAAATTCTTTGGAGCACAGACTCATTTGAGAATCCTGTGAAAGCTATAATTCTTGTCTCAGGAAGAAACAGATACACATACATGCAGCTGTTTGCATACAATTTTCTAGGGCTGATGTAAACAAAATCTGAGAGAAATCCCTAGATGTCTGAGATTCCTGATTTAAAACTTTGCCTTTATGTGTGTCTGGAAGCTTTATATATTCTATATTCTGATAAAGAATAATAATATTCTATACTATTAAAATAATATTCTATATTCTGATACAGAATATTACAAGGAAGAAAGTGAATAGAAGAAAAAGTTTAGCCCCAAGAAATAAGAATTTAGATGTAGGGGAAATCACAGGAAGGAGAAGAGAGAATAGGAGTACAGGTAGATGAGAATTTAGAGATAAAATTGGCAAAAATGGCCAAAGTGATCCTTAACATCTCCTTAATCTGATATTTAATTATTTACTGGGTGTCCCAGGCATGGAAGCTCCTAGCATGTACCCTCAAATCTCCAGTCAAATTTTCCTGTACATGCCTGCCTCATGTGAGATAAATTTGTGGGAACAGTGCTCAAGAAATTGATGCTGTTTTAGACTTTGGAGTTAATGACAAAGCAGAAACAGAGGAACAGATGCAGGAGGTGGAAGCCAGAAACCAGAGCCAGAACAGATAAGGAGAAATATATTTCTTCTGGATGTGAAGAAATCTTGGAATGTTCGATTTTCCCTAGGGTATACAATTGGCTCTGGAGCCAATTTTATCCTGACTCTAAGTGGGTATGTAGCCTCAGCTGATACCTCAGTTACACTAATGTTTTATTCTTGCCTGGAGAATCCTGTGGATAGAGGAGCGGCTACTGTTCACAGGGTCCCAGGGAGTCGAACACGACTGAAACGGCACAGCACGCCCCATGCAGCCATGGGGGCCCCCCGTCTAGAAAGGCAAGGTCAGTCCTGACTGTAAAAGGATTGGAACCTCCTTGGCTTCTGTGTTCCCAGCCCTGACAGTGTCCTGAGCCCACCCACCTGCACCGGATATTCAAGAGAGCCTCAGTACATCCCCATGTCGCCTGTGCCCCAGGGGAGTAACTGTGAGGTGCCACAGCCTGGCACGGCCCCCCAGCACGTCTCCATGAGTGCCCCCCCACCTCTGCTCACACCAGCCACAGCGGTGGTGCCCCAGACTCAACCAAATCCTTTGAGTGTGTCCAAAGAAACTGTCCATGTTGGATGGCAGCATGTGACAGTTGTGAGCAGCAGAATTTGGCCTAGGACAGGATGCCAGCCGCACCCTCTGGTAACAACCAGGGCTGGCAGGGGGCCATTGGGAACTGCTGAAACGTCTCCTTTGGGTTGATACACAAACACCTCTGTTTCAGGCTTGCCTGAAGCATCCTGAAGGAACCTAAAGGCAAAGACTTAGTGGAGATGCTCAGTGGATAGTGGAAGTTGTGATAAAGAATTTCGAGAGGCTGAGTCTCACTCACCACACTTAGGTGGGCTGTGAAGACCACCAGCCCCAGGGAGCCTCAGGAGCGAGACAATGAAAGGGATGCAAAGAGCAGTGTGCAAGCTGTACTAGACGTTCATGCCCTGTGCACGCACGGCTCACTGGGCCAAGGGGACTTCAAGCAGTGGAAGAAGGAGATGTGCAAACTGCCCCAGTGGTCTCTCAACAGGTGCAGTTAACACAGCTATCCAGCACCTCCATGGCCTTCGCAGAGAGTGACTACAAATTAACCAAGAAACTGAAGCTTTATAAGGCTACTAAGGAACTTCCCTGGTGCTGCAGTGGTTAGGAATCTTCCTTGCAATGCGGGGCATATGGGTTCGACCTTTAGTTGGGGAACTAGGATCTCACATGCCGTGAAACAGCTAAGCCCATGATCACAACCACTGAAGCCGGCATGACACAATGAAAGATCCTGTGTGCCATAATTAAGACCCAATGCAACCCAATAAATATTAAAAATGCAACCAAGAGTCTTCTGGGAGACAAGAGGAGAGGTCTGCTGACCCCGACTACCAGAGTTGCCACTCTATCCACAACTGGGAAAAACTGCAGAAGTGGAACTGCTCTGTTTTTCCTGGGATACTTCTCTCCTCTCTGCCCTTTTCCATATTTTCCTCTGTGTTTGTTGGGGGAAGGAGTGGATTCTGATAAATGCAAATGAAAGTGGCCTATCTAGTCAAATTTTCCAATAGCAAGATCAGGCACCGTTGCTTGCACTTGACAGAGACCCAGATGCAGATAGAGAAGTGGGAAGTTTTATAATGAAAAAAAAAAAAAGCAAAAGAGAGAGAGAGAGGCTTCAAGTCTGCCTGATTGGAGGTCCTTGGCATGGAGAAGGTGGAATTATGCTAACCAGATAAGGGAGGGATTCTCCTATGATTGCCCCAAAGCAAATTTGGCTTTCTCTGGTTGGTGTTGAGTTTGAAGGGGGTGGGGAGATGAGGTCAAAAGAGTAGAATTAAAATCTTGACAATAGAAACGGGATAGGAGTTGCCCACGTGGGAGCAAGTACTGGAGTTCTTCTGTCACCTGTCTCACCACCCTAGACGTCATCTCTGAGATGACTCAGCACCTGGGAAGAGAAACTAGACCTGTGTATGGCTGTGGGGAAAATGTGGTGGGCCTGGTATGGCATCCCTTTTATGAAAAATGTTCTAAGGTTTTTCTTAAAAAGAATTCTATTGGTTAAAAGTAATACACCTTACTCACCCCCTTTGTTTAAGAGCAAGGTCACTGGAAATTGATTTTTTTTTTCTGTTACATACACAGTAAAGAAAATATGAATCCATATAAACTGAAGCTAGTTTTAATTCTTTAACAATCAGATCCAGTTTAAATGGAAGCCAATTGATTGCATTCTCGAAACAAATTCCACTTTCCCTTCAGGGCAAAAGTCAAAAATCAGATAAAGGCCTGTCTATATCTCTCTGTGTCCCTACCCTGATTGCATATCATATAGCTCTCCCACCCTCTTGGCAAGTGCAGCCATGCTCACCTCCTGCTGTTCCTTAACAGATTCAACATTATCCGGTCTCAGAGCTTTTGCTCTGACTGTTCCCTTACTGGGTTTCCGAGGTGGCACTAGTGGTAAAAAACCCATCTGCCAATGTAGGAGACTTAAGAGGCATGGGTTCAATCCCTGGGTTGGGAAGACCCTTGGAAGAGGGTTTAGAATCCCATGGCACACACATGTGTTTCCTTATTCCTTTGCACAGACGCCGACACTGCCAACCACTTCAGTCTTGTCTCCACGGCATGCTCTCCAGCATCATTGCTTCGGCTACTCTATTGATAAATCCATTTACCCAGGGTGCTCTCCTCTTTTGTCATCTCTTTTATTACAGTCTCATATAGTTTATAATTGACTTAATCATTTTGTTGATTATTAATTTTTCTGTATCCCCAACTTCTGCTAGAATGAAAGCTTCACAAGGGCAGAAATCTAAGTCTGTTTGATTCACTGGTGTATACCAAGGCTCACAAGGGTGCCCAGCCAGAGCAGGCATTCAGTAAATACCTGTGGAAATGAACTGAGATACCTGATCCCAGGTCTTTTCTACAACACCACAACTGCCTGAACCATAATGAGGATGATAGTAATATGAATCTTTATGATACACACATAATGCCTACCTCGTATCTTGACAAACTCGTCTAAGTAGGTCAGAAATGGCATGGCTTTTCTCTGTCAGGTATATTTTTGAAAAGCTAGCTATCTAAACTGGAACAGCAAGTGTTAATGGAGCAGAGCCTGTTATAAACAGCAACAAGCTATAAACTGTGAAGCTACAAAATTAGTAGCAACAGCCTCATTCTCTGAGAATTTGAGATACATTAGGAACCTGTAATTACTGACTCCATCTGCCTACTCTGTCTTGAGCTTAATTATGTATTTCAGAAGGAACGTTTCTCATATTTTCATTTTTTGTATATATATAAATATTTAGCTACATCTCTTATCATTTTCTGCCTCCCTTTTCCTCTGTTTTTACCATTTACAATCTCCCGAGCTATTTTTACTTTCAAATTGCAATATCTTTCCCCAGATTCAACATGAGATGGAAGCCAAGAAATTTAGCTCTGGCAGTGTCTCCAGAGCATTTTGGAAGAGGGGTTATCAAAGCCCCAAATACTCATATACAAATGGTGAGGAGGGAACAAGGGCAGGTCTAACATCTTTTCCAAATCACAATGTTCAAAATATTAACACAATCTCTAACATCAGGAACATATAGATACTTCCTGAGGGGGATGGGGACATAAATGAAATTGGCAAACAGTGAGTTAAACAATGTTGAATAGGATGCTTTGTATTAAGATTTAGAAAAAGTCTTTATGAATGTGGCTGTCTGCAAGGGGAATACAGCAGACACTGTTTTCCTATCATTGTTTTTATTGAGTTATAATTAACATACAATATTATATTAGTTTCAGACGTACAACCTAGTGCTTCCGTATTTTTATACATTATAAAATGATCACCACAATAAGACCAGTACCATCTGTCACCATGCAAAGTTGTTATAATATCATTGACTGTATTCCCAGTGTTCTCATTACATCCCTGTGACTTATTCATTTTATAGCTGGAAGCTTGTACCTCTTAATCCTCTTCATGTATTCTGTCTGCTTTCATACCTTCACCCCTCTGAACATTAAAGCAAACTCTATGGAGGGGGTTGAGACCTCTAAGCACTTTCCCCAGTAATATTTTGAAAACTGATGAACCTAGTAAAAATATTTTTCCTTAATGACATATGTATCCCAGATTACTGGTTCATGTTAGCTGGATCTTTGGGACATTCCAGGTGGCACTAGTGGTAAGGAACCTGCCTGCCGAGGCAGGAGGCATAAGAGAAGCAGGTTCAATCTCTGGATCAGGAAGATCCCCTGAAGGAGGAAATGGCAACCCACTCCAGTATTCTTGCCTGGAGAATCCCATGGACAGAGGAGTCTGGAGGGCTATAGTCCACGGGGTCACACAGAGTCAGACACGATTGAAGCCACTCAGCAGCAGCGGCAGGATCTTTGGTCATTTTAATACTCCTTCCCCCTTGATGAATACCAGAGAGAACCACAGATAAAGATTAAGTGTGGAAAGAACATACACAGTGCAATCAACATCTCTCTCATTCTCCTTTCTAGAGGAGAGAGGGGAAAAAATGAAAAAGTGATTTTATTTTTTATTCCCTCCCATGTTTGCCCTCCAAGTCAGCTAAGACTTTGTGCCCTATCACTTTGAATTCTTTTTTACACACCCCTCACCAGCCTCTGTGAATGTCCTGAAGAAAACTCCACCCATGTCTGTGTTTAGAAAATTGCTAAAAGACAGAATTATCCCTGAAGGTAGAGGACTATGTCAGCACTTGGACTTGAAAAGGGAAGTTTAACGCAGAAGAGAGTGGCTGCCAGAGACTGGAGGAGCCTGGACTGCTAGTCTTTAGTTTTGTGTGGGGAGGGAACTGTGTTCAGTAAGTGATAGAGACAGATTTGTTTTTGTTCAGTTGCCAAGTCGTGTCCCACTCTTTACATCGTCATGGACTGCAGCAGGCCATGCTCCCCTGTCCTTCACTGTATCCCAGAGTTTGCTCAAACTCATGTCCATTGAGTCCATGATGCCATCTAACCATCTCATCCTCTGCTGCCCTCCTCTCCTTTTGCCTTCAATCTTTCCCAGCATCAGGGTCTTTTTTTTTCCCAATAAGTCCGTTCTTTGCATCAGGTGGCCAAAGCTGGAGGTTCAGCTCCAGCAACAGTCCCTTAAGTGAATATTCAGGGTTGATTTCCTTCTGAGTTGATTGGTTTGATTTCCTTGCAGACCAAAATGGAGACAAATCCCTGTCCCCAGGTGAAAGCACATGCAAGAGGGGGAGCGAGAGGCTGCTTTTACCCTATGTGGTGATGAAGGAAATGGGCCTTTACCATCCCCAGTGGGTCAAGGTTATTAGGAAGCAGCATTAAACCTGGATTAGCAAGCAACCAGCTCAAGTTCTACTTTCAGGACTAGAAAAATTCATATTTAACAGATTAAATTAATTCCTATCTAACCATTAATTTCGATCTGATTTTTAATCTAAGTAGATTATGGCACTACCTTCAAATCTTGTTCATTATTTGTAACATCAGTTGTAAGGAGAAACTAATTTGGAATTCCAGGGCAGGTTGATAAAGATTCTATCAGCAGCAGGAGTGAGATTCCTACTGGCTCCCATCATGGGGACATTAGTTACAGGCCTTGGGAGTCCAGTGGGATTAAGTCAGCATGTCTTCAGCCTATAGGCAGTAGAGCATGAAAGGAGATTGTGGACCCGGACAAAGAATCAGGGATGGGGTCCTTGTGACAGCAAGTAAGGGGTTTTTTGGAAGGAAAAGAACAGTGCACAAACAATATATTTTCATCTATTGATTATAAATTACTTGGGTAATCATATGTTTGTACTACTTTTCTGTTTAAGTATTATTGTTATTTAGTATACTCTGATTTGAATACATTTTCTTTTAAAAATGAATTGATCTTACAATTTAGGGTCTAGGAAAACTTTTGACTTAAAAATGTTGGGCCTGGGGATTTCCATGATAGCAATGTGAATAAGGATCCGCCTGCCAATGCAGGGGACACAGGTTCAATTCATGGTCCAGAAGATCCCACATGCCATGGAGCAACCAACCCGTGTGCCACAGCTACTAAGCCTGTGCCCTAGAGGCCTGCAAGCTGCAAAATCCGAGCCTGTGTGCCTCAGCGACAGAGCCTGAGTGCCCTAGAGCCCGCCTGCTGCAACTACTGAGCCCACGAGCTTAGATTTTGTGCTCTGCAACAGAATAAGCTGCTGCAATGAGAAGGTCACACACCACAAAGAATAGTAGCCCCCCGCCTACACTGCAACTAGAGAAAGCTGGGGCACAGCAACAAAGACCCAGCACAACCAAAAATAAAGTAAATAAATAATGTTACTTCAAAAAAAAGATTGGAACTAGGACCTTACAAAATTTGGGATCAGTATTAAAAGATGATCTGCTTCTGAATGGACTAGGGATGGGGTAAGAACCAGAAGGTTGCCCTCTACATTTTACTGAGCAGGAAACACTCAGGTTAATTAACTGATGGAAGTCACTGAGCTAATAATCCATCTCTGAGCAAAGATCCAAACTCACATACGATTCTAAGCTGGTGGGCTCTTCTCTACCCTAGAAGCTCCTAACACTTGATCATCATCATCACCTAGGAACTGTTACAAAATATTAATTACTTGTACTTTGTGCTAGAAATTCTGATTCCATAGAGTCCTACCCTGACTAGCCATGATTTGCATAAACTCATATATTTGTGCCAATTAGTATTTGTGAATCACCACCTTACTTTCACTATCAAGTGTCCTTTTAGCAGACCATAGCAGGGTCAGTAAAACAAGTAATAGGAAGCAAAGTACAAGCAGAGTGACTTTGCTCAGGGACATGAAGCCGGTTCCTAGACAGACTAGGAAATGTAAGACAGAAGAAGCCAGTCAAGCACTGTTGTCCAAAGCAAGGACTCAAGGACTGTATGTGTGTGTGTTGGGGGGATGGGGAGCAGTGCAGACAGGCAGGTCTGTTTATTAGAACAGTAAGAGAGTATATGATTAATTGGACTGATGTTAGTCTCCAGCACAGATGACATGACTGCCATTCATTTATTTATTCGTGCACTTTCACAGATTCTTTGATTCCTCAAGTTTTACTTGAACACTGAATATGTATTAGGTTCTCTGGCAGAGGATACTGTACTATCCAAAGCAGGTGTGATAATGGGGACTTGCCTGGAGGTCCAAAGGTGAAGATTTCACCTTTCGATGAAGGGTTTGATCCCTGGGTAGGGAGCTGAGGTCTCACATGCCTTGTGGCCAAAAAACCAAAACATAAAAAAGGATGCAATATTGTAACAAATTCAATAAAGACAAAAAAAAAGATGTGATATCTGACTTGTGGAGGGCACAGCAGAGAGGAGGTGATTATAACTCAATGAGAATGAATTAATTATCATCATGATAAGGACTTTTCATATGGTTCGTGTTCATGGGGCTCTCGCGGCAAGAATACTGGAGTGGTTTGCTATTCCTTCCTCCAGCTATGACAAACCTGGACAGCACAACAGAAAGCAAAGACATCAGTTTGCCGACAAAGGTCCCTATAGTTAAAGCTATGGTTTTTCCAGTAGTCATATATGGATGAAAGAGTCAGACCATAAAGAAGGCTAAACACCAAAGAATTGATGCTTTTGGATTGTGGTGCTGGAGAAGGCTCTTGAGAGTCCCTTGGACTGCAAGGAGATCAAACCAGTCAGTCCTAAAGGAAATCAATTCTGAATATTCATTGGAAGAACTGATGCTGAAGCTGAAGCTCCAATACTTTGGCCACCTGATGCAAAGAGATAATTCATTGGAAAAGACCCTGATGCTGGGAAAGATTGAAGGCAGGAGAAAAACAGAGTGGCAGAGGATGAGATGGTTAGATATCATCACTGACTCAATAGACATGAATTCTAGCAAACTCCAGGAGATAGTGAAGGACAGGGAAACCTGGCGTGCTGCAGTCCATGGGGTTGCAAAGAGCTGGACATGACTTAGCGACTAAACCACAATGATAAGGACAAGGACAAAATGGATGATGAGGGAGCTGTGATAAAGGATAATGGGTGGGGGAATAAGGTAAATGAAACAGGCAGGAAAGGCCCTTCTGACAATGATCCACTTTAACCTGATGGCAGAGGGAAGCAGGCTAATCTCTCAAACGTGCAAGAGCCTAGGGCTAAACCACAAGAAACAGTTATCTCATCTAACATGGGAATCAGAAAATAACTCTTGTAAGACAAATATTTGGATTATTTTTTGAACGCACAAAACTGTTTTATAATGTAAAATATACTCACATAGCAACAATGGGTGATTGCTACCAACTTGGACCCCTGCAAATGCACTTTCCTGCCTGTTGTTGTTGTTCAGTCATTCACTTGTGTCCAACTCTTTGTGACCCCATGGACTGCAGCACACCAGGGTTCCCTGACCTTCACCATCTCCCAGAGCTTGGTCACACAGGTCCATTGAGTCAGTGATGCCATCCAACCATCCTGTCCTCTGTCATCCCCTTCTCCTCCTGCCTTCAGTCTTTCCTTACTCCTAATCTTACTCTGCTGATTTTCTGCACTGCCGCTCAGAGTACTCTTAGAGTAGGAATTGAAGGTGGGAATGGCAGGCTTGCTGAAACTGCCACTTGAGGTTAGCAGAAATGCTAAGGTCTACCTTGTGGAATGAGGATGGATTTCTTCTATTGTTTGGGTCAGCTGAAGGTCGGGGTTTCGGGAGAATGGCATAACCTTCCAGCTGGGATCCCTTATCTCCCTGAGCAAAGAGGTGGCCATCACTTTGTTGTATTTCTGGCCCACTGGGATATGGGATCTCATCCCACGTGTAATGCTCAGGCACCATCTAGGGGTCCTTGGAGTCAGGGGTGGCTCATATAAGGCTTTAGTTCATTATCTTCATAATGCACATGTATCCATTGATCTTTCATGATTTATTCAAAAGTGCTTCTCTGGCTGGGACTGAGAAGGGGAAATTTCTTGAGCAAGTCATACATGATTGACAAGCAGAATGGAATACAGTATTGTCGTCTGAGTATCTGTTCCCACAGCTCCTTGAATTTCTGTGCCTAAAATAAGGCAGGGATTTGCTGACCAGCATATGCAAGATGACTCCTAGGTTCCAGGAATGCACTGGGGGACCATCAAAATTTGACCCTCAGAGACTCCCAGGGTCTACAGAGTAGGGGCTACAAAGTACCTAGCATGCAACCAGAGGTGAATTTGTTGCTTACGCTAAAGACTGCTATCTTAATGTTCATACTAGCATGCAAGGGAAGATTGTCTGCCTTTATGTCCTCACATGTAGTAAACTTGCTGGCGACAGTACTCCACACTGGACACGGCCTTTCAGAATTGGGCTTAGGCTTCTTTTTCTATCATAAATCCATGAGCCACTGGGCAATCAAAACTCTCCTCCACTAGTGTACTCGTGACAAGGTAGCATGATTCCTCAGTCTCGATCACTTCAAATACTTTATATTGGATTCAAAGTCTTTGTGATTCCTACTTTGCAGGATAGTTTCTACAGGCTGAAGTTCTCCTATTGAGTCTCATCACTGATGGTTGGGGCTGTTTGCCAGTCAGGATGTTCAGGGCCAACTTCACCTTGGAGAAAGGGACAGGGTTAATAGCAACCAGAGCTCAGATATTGGAAGATCAAATTCTTGCAGGTAGCAGTGCCTCAAACTGGGTCAAAGCAAAGAAAACCACACTTCAGAATATAGCTGAAAGCCATGATAGAAAGAGAACTAGCATCTCATCAGGAAAACAAAACAAAACTGCTTAAAGTCCTGGATAAAGGAAATTGCCAACCTGGAATTCTGTATAAAATTAAAATAAATAACTTTCAGAAATAAAAGCAAAATAAAGATATTTCTTGATTAAAAAGTGAAGTAGATTTTTTGGGGAGGCTAACCAATGACAAGCAGAAGGTCTTTAGTCTAAAGAAAAATGATGCCAAATGGAAATTCTTATTTCCTCAGTCATGTCTGACTCTTTGAGGCCCCATGGACTGTAGCGCATCAGTCTCACCTGTCAATGGAATTTTCCAGGCAAGAATACTGAAGTGGATAGCCATTCCCTTCTCCAGGGGATCTTCCTGACCAGGGATCAAACCCAGATCTCCTGCATTGCAGGCAGATTCTTTACTGTCTGAGCCACCAAGGAAGCCCCATTTATTGGAAGAAATAAAAATCACTCAAAAGTTAAGTATATTGGTAAATGTACCATCATCTGAAAATGATGCCACAAACCTTCAGTTTGTAAAAAATACAATATTGTGAAGCATAGTGAGAATAAAAACAGAATAAAATGAAGTATGTTTGTAAGAAAAAAAAAGAAAAAGATATACCATGGAAACATAGAACCAAGGAAAACTGGCTCTACAACAGCATAACAAAGTATCACACACTTAGCTGCGTAAAGCAAAACAAGTTTATTCTATCGCAGTGTCTGTGGAGTCCAAATATGGATTACCTGAATCCCGCACTCAGGTACTTAATAAGCTGAAATAAAAGTGCCTTCTAAGGCTGTAATCCCATCTGAGCTTTGAGGTTCTCTTCCAAGCTTTCTAGCTGTTGATAGAATTGTTTCTTGTGGTTGTGGGACTGAGGCCCGAGGTCACTCACCATTTCCTGTCACATGGCCTTTCGAGATCATGGCAATTTACTTCTTTCAAGTCAGTGACAGAGCATCTGCTGCTGCTTCTCCCCTTTTAAAGATTTACCTGATTAGCTCAGACTTACCCATGATAATCACCCTCTTGATTAATTCAAAATCAACTAACTGAGAAGTTTAGCTGCATCTGCAAAATCCCTTCACCTTTGCCATACAATGTAAAGCCTAATTCCATTATATTTGCTGGCCAACTCCAGGGGAGGACATTACTGAAGGGTGTGAGTCATTGGGGGTCATCTTTGAATTCTTATTGCCACAGATGGAATGGGCATGGTAATCTCACAGTAGATTTCTGAAGAAATTTACTTGGAATTAACGGGAATATCACATGTTGACAAAAGATCAATTCAGTAAGAGGACATGATAATCCTACCTTTATGTGTATCAGAGAACCAAAACTAAATAAACACATGTGCACCTAAGAAGCAAAAACTGATAGAACTACGAAGGAAAATAGAGAAGTCCAGTTCTTTGGAGATTTCAACACTCCTCACCCAGTAATCAATAGAACAAGTAAGCAGAAGATCAAGACATAAAGGAGCTGAACACCATGAACCAAATGGATAAAATTGACATGTAGTTAATATTTGGCCACAAAGAGTACATACACATTTTTTTCAAGTGTACATAGAACATTCACCAAGATATTCCATATTCTTGCCCATAAAAAGCATGTAAAACAATAGAAATCATGCATGGTATGTTCTCTGACCACAACAAATTTATTAGAAATTAATAATAGAAAGATATCTTGAATAACTCCAAATAATTTGAAATTAAACAATACTCTTCCATATAATCTACAGATCAAAGAGGAAGTCCCAAAGAAAAATAGGAAATATTTTTAATTAAATGAAAATTCATCATATTAGGAGATAGCAAAGCTCCTTTTATTTTTTAATATTTTCCATACTTGAAGTCCTGATTCAAATTCTCCAAACATTGCTTTACACTAATAGCTGAACTAGACTGGCTTCTCTTGTTTTTGTTATCAAAAGTTTGATACCTAATTGGGTTATAGGTATGCATTCTATCCTTCAAAATAAGGCTGGGACAACCTTTACTTATTTTGGAATGTCTTATGTTCTTGAGTTTCATAAATACATTAAACTTTGTACCATAGGCAGATGTTTAAATATGAGTGTTTTATTCTCAGCACACAAAGTTCCTTTTCAAAATATCATAGAATCCTATTAGTTAGGAAACTGAAATCTAAGGACATGTGCCAATTAGGAATATAGCTGGGACTAGAGAGAAATAGTTGCTCATATTTTCTATATGTCCTCTTTCCACTAGATTATCTTAATCTGTGTATAAACCAAATAATAATCTCGTATGGCTCAAAGCATCAACTGAAATAGTTTACTTGTTTATGCAGTAAATTCAATGACCAATTGACAACTCTTTTCATAACTGTTTCTTCTATTCCCTTCTACATGCATTGCAGGTGGAGTCTTTGCTGCCTGAGCCACCTGGGATTCATTAGTATTTTCTATATGTAGGATCATTTTATCTAAATAGAGATAACTTTACTTCTTCTTTCCAGTTTGGGTACCTCGTGTTTTTCTTTTTTCCCCTCACCTAACTGCTCTGGCTAAGACTTATAGTATAATATTGAATAGCAGTGGTAATTGCATCCTTGTCTTCTTTCTGAATTTAGGGGAAATTTTTCATCTTTCAACACTGAGTATGAGAAGAGCTTTGGGTTTTTGGTCAATGCCCTTTATCATGTCTTTTTGGTTCCTGTTCTCAACTTCAGTGTGTGTGCTGGTTGGGGAGTGAGTAGTGTGGCTTCCGCATATCTCAGAAACCAGCAAGGTGCTGAGATTTCAACTCAATTCTAACACTATCTACCCCGAGACAGCATCAGATTCCACAGGTTAAGGACTCGGTCTTACAAGACTGCCTCCACCCACACACTCTGACACCAGTCACAAGCGCAGGTTCTTCTGATGAACTGGCTACAAATTGGAAGCTCCAAGGACCCTCACCTTGGACTTCAGATGCCAGTGGCAAGTCCTGGCTGTTACCTGTACTTCTGATCAACAATCAGAGGTTATAAAAATAAATAAATAAATAAAAACAATCAGAGGTTCTTGTGGCTCCTTTTTTGGGGTTCAATTAATTTGTTAGAGTGGCTCACAGAACTCAGAGAATCATTTTACTCATTAGATCACCAGTTATTATATTTTTAATCCAGAAACAGCCAGATGGAAATGCTGCCTAGGGCAAGGCACAAGGACAAGTCACAGAGCTCCAGTTCCATCTTGGAGCATGCTCTTCTTCCCCAGATCTCCACATGTTCACCAGCCTGGAAGCTCTGGGAATCCCATCTTTCAGGGTTTTTATAGAGGCTTCACTGAATAACTCATCACTCATTGGTGACTGAGTCAACCTCAAGCCCCTTTCTCCTACTTAGAGTTTTTGGGGTAGGACAGCAAATTCTAATCCTCTAATCACTTGATCTGGTAGTTCCCACTGTCAACCTTGAAAAGTGAAAGTGAAAGTTTTAATCATGCCGTCCTGTGCCACTCTTTGCGACCCTATGGACTATAACCGACCAGGCTCCTCTGTCCATGGAATTCTCCAAGCAAAAATACTGGAGTGGATAGCCATTCTCTTCTCCAGGTGATCTTTCTGACCCAGGGATCCAACCAGCATCTCCTGCATTACAGGCATATTTTACTGTCTGAGCCATCAGGGAAACCCTAGTCCTTAGGTGCTTTCTAAAATTATTTCATTAACATAACAAAAGAGATCTTTATGATTCTGACCATTTAGGAAATTTCACAGGTTTTAGGAGCTGTGTACCAGAAGCAGAGACCAAGAACAAATATATATATTAATATTTTTTAGACTGTATCACAATATCATATCATGTTAAGAAATTCCCATTCTAGTTTTCTGAGTGTTTTTATCATGAAATGGTGTTGAACTTTGTCAAATGCTTTTTTCTACATTTGTTATTGAGATAATCATGTGTTTTTATATTCCTTCATTTTATTAATATGGTGAATTAAATTGATTAATTTCTTGTGTTGAACCATCCACCCCTGTATTTCTGGGATAAATCATTTTGATGTGCTCCTGATTTGGTTTGGTAATATTTTTTTAGAATTTTTGTGCCTATATTGATAAGGGATATTAGTCTATAGTTTTTTTGTATGTGTATATGTGTATAGCATATTTGTCTTTAGTTCCAGGCAAATATTTACTTCATAGAATGTGTTAAGAATTGGTCTCTCTTTTCATATTTTTTGAAAGCATTTGGGTAGGACTTAGTGTTACTTCTTTTTAAAATATTTGGTAGAATTTACTAGACAAGTCATCTGGTTCTGGACTCTTCTGTGTTAGGAGCTTTTGCTTATGAATTCAACCTGTTTGTTATAAGTCTGTTCAGATATTTTGTTTATTCCTGAGTAAGTTTTTATAATTTTTGTATTTCTAGAAATTTGTTCATTTGATCCATATTATCTAATTAGTGGACACACAATTGCTTTTAGTACTCTTTTATAAATCTTTTAATATCTGTCAGTTCAGCTATAATGTAATATCCTCACTTTGATTTCTGAACTTAGTTATTTGTACCTTTTTTCTTAGTTGAACTAGCTAAAGTTTTGTCCATTTTGTTGATTGTTTCAAAGAAACAATTCTTGGTTTCATTAATTCTATTTTTAACCCTTATTTAATATTTACTTCTTGGAGATCAACCCTGGGATTTCTTTGGAAGGAATGATGCTAAAGCTGAAACTCCAGTACTTTGGCCACCTCATGTGAAGAGTTGACTCATTGGAAAAGACTCTGATGCTGGGAGAGATTGGGGGCAGGAGGAGAAGGGGACGACCGAGGATGAGATGGCTGGATGGCATCACTGATTCGATGGACGTGAGTCTGAGTGAACTCTGGGAATTGGTAATGGACAGGGAGGCCTTGTGTGCTGCGATTCATGGGGTTGCAAAGAGTCGGACAAGACTGAGCGACTGAACTGAACTGAACTGAATCTTTATATTTTTCCTCCTACAGGGAGCAGAATTATAGGCTATCTATCTGATGTTTAATTTAACAAAAGGAAGATTTCAAAGTAGCCGTTCTAAATATTTACATGTAACCAAATGGCTAGAATGGGGAGAGGGTGGGAGGGAGGTCCAAGAAGGAGGGTATATATGTGTCTGTAGCTGATTCACTCCATTGTACAGCAGAAACTAACACAACAGCATCGTTGCGAAGCGATCATACTCAAAAAAAAAAAAATGAAGATATGAGGATAATGTCATAACAACTGAGGAATATCAATGAAGAGATGAAAATTTGAAAAAATAACTGAATGTAAATTTTGCACTTGGAAAGTATCGTAATAACTCCAATAAAAACTGACTAGAGCGTCTCAGCTTTAGAATTGAACTAATTAAAGAATTAGTAAACTTGATAGTTTCTGCAACCCAAACAAAGAGGGAAAAGAGAGTGAAAACGAATGAATGAAACCTCGGAGAAGTATAGGGCACCATTGGTTATACCAATGTAAGTTTAATGGAAATAACAGAAGGAGAGGAGAGAGAGACTCCCTAACGGTCCAGTGGTTGGGAGTCTACCTACCATTGCAGGAGACACGGTTAGATCCCTGGCCCAAGAAGATCCCAGATGCCGCAGAGCAGCAAAGCCTGTGCCACAGCCACTGAAGCCCTCGTGCTCTAGGGCCCTTGTGCTGCAACTGTGATCTGCAACAAGAGAAGCTGCTGCAATCAGAAGCCCATCCCCGGCAACAGGGGCGACCCTCCCTCACAGCAACTACAGAAAGCCTGCACGCAGCAACAAAGACCAAGTGCAGCCAAGATAAATGAACAAATAAAAAGAAGAGAGAAAGAAAGGAAAAGAAGAAAAAGTATCCAAGAAATATGACAGACAAGTTCTTAAATTATTTAAAATAAACAGTTCATCCCAGAAACTCAATAGACTCCAAGCAGAATAAAGGAAAGGCCTTCCCTGGTAGCCCAGTGGTGAAGAACACCCCTGCCAATGCAGGAGACTCAGGTTCCATCCTTGGGTCGGGAAGATCCCCTGAAGAAGGAAATGTCAGTCTACTCTAGTATCCTTGCCTTGGAAATCCCATGGACAGAAGAGACCTGGCAGCTACAATCCATAGGTCACAAAGAGTCCGACACAACTTAGTGACTAACAATAGGATAAAGAAAAGAGACCTATAAAATGCCACATCAAGTAAATATGATGAATGTCCAAGACAAGGGAAAATCTTGAAAACAGGAAGAGAAAAAGAATGTATCATTTCCAAGCAAATCCAAATAAATTAGCAGTTGATATCTCAAAGAATCAGTGATGTTCAAAGTAGTTGAATTGGCACCAATCTTTACTTCTATATCTTTCAGAACATTATAAGAAAATAAACTTTACATTTAAAAATTTCTTGACTCTATGTTTTCATACTTTCCAGCACCTCTCGGGCTTGCTATGCTCCATCCTCATATTCCACTTTACCTAAAATTGTCTTTGAAGACCCAGCCTACCTACCTCTTGCTCTTTCCTTCCTTCTCCCTTTTGATCTTCACCTTTTTAGCACTGTGTGCCTGTACCTATCCCCAAACTCAACTGGTAAAAAAAAATGGGGGCTCTTTTTAGAGACAGGGTAGCATTGAACTAAGCAGGTAAATATTAGATTATTTTTACTATGACAGGTTGGACTGTGGGTGTACCACAGGTTAATTTGTAGGACCTAATTCAGGGTTATGTGGGTCTTCACTTTGGAAGAAATGTTTGAACATATATATGAAGGATGACTAATATTAGCTGAGCAAAGAATGGAAAAGTATATTTCAAGAGGATTACTTGCACAAATACCCCAAGATAGGAAAGACAATAATGAATTGGTAAAGCAGAAAAAGAAAGCTTTGTTGGTTTAAAACGAGTGAAGTTTAAAATAGCTGAGATGGGTTTTGTAGTATAGACAGGTACCAGAGTGTGTTAGACTTTGTAATCCATATTAAGCAGTGTTTTTCTCTATTTTCTTTTCTATAGTTGGCATTCAATGACTCTAACTCCTTCAATTACGAATGATTAACCTACCCTCATTGACCTACCTGGAGAGGATCCACTGAAGTGCGATATCTTAATTCAGAAGGTTCCAAAGGAATGTGGTTTTATTATTTTTAAGCATAGACAGAAATTGGAAATGTTTGCACAGTGCTTCTTGCAAGTCCGAGAGAGATGTTTAATGGAGTGAATGAGGCTCATCTGTAATCAGTAGCAATATTTACATATAATTAGTCCTCTAATGCCTTACAACCAATTCTTCTATTTAAAAAACTTCAAAGTTGTGTTTATACTTTTCAATATATAATTTTTTCAGAAGAAATAATTTCTGTTAAATTTCAAATATGAGAATGAATATTTGAAAGTTGGCTCATCTCGAAGGCTCTAAATGCATATGAAGGATCTCCTAGAAGAGAATCTATTTTGACTCCAGGTTAGTGACTGAGGAAGTCTCCCTGCCTGAGGTCAAACAAACAAACAGAATTTCCTTCACCTGATTTAATCAAGGCTTGTATACCTGCTCCAGACTTCCCTGGTGGCTCAGACAGTAAAGAATCTGCCTGTAATGCAAGACACCCAGATTCCAGCCCTGGGTCAGAAAGATCCTCTGTAGAAGGGAATGGCTCCCCATTCCAGTATTCTTGCCTGGAGAACCATATGGACAGAAGAGCCTGGAGGGCTACAGTCCATGGGGCAACAGAGTCGGACATGACTGAGCGACTAACACTAGGTCACTATACCTGCCCCATCCCAGCATTTGTATTTTCTCTTCTTTGGAAATCTTCTCTGTCCTGATTTTATCTCACACTGGGAATAGGAAAGGGGAATGGGAGGAGGAGTGTAAAAAAAATTACTTTTCTGGCTGCTCATATCTGCGCCCCAACCAAAAGGCGATAATATATATATATGTGACTATGTGAGGGGAAAGGGTGTATTTTATTGAGCATGCATGTGTGAGGTTTTGTGAATATAACTATGTCAAGTTTGAGTATTTTTTATATTTTGATGATTTTGCATTTGATTCAGCATGAGAATTATAAATATATATATGTGTGTATATATAAACATAATGTATGTGTATAAGTCTATATAATATACAAATGTATTCCAAGTGCAGTAGTGGTAAAGAACCCGCCTGCCAATGCAGGAGACGTAAAAAGGCGCAGGTTCGATCACTGGGTTGGGAAGATCCCTTGGAGGAGAGCATGGCAACCTACTTCAGTACTCCTGCCTGGAGAATCCCATGGACAGAGGAGCCTGGCAGGCTACAGTCCATAGGGTGGCAAAGACATGGCTGAAGCGACTTAGCATGCACACACATAGAACAATAAACTGAGATTATTCTGGTCTATATAATACCAACCCTTCTTCTTTGTCTACCTGCCTATGAGAAGCTTTTGAAATGGAGACTAAACTACTTGTGTTTGATGCGTCTGCCTACAGCTACTTATTTCTTTTTTTAAAAAATTGTTACAGATCAACCTGTTAGCCAGTCAGCAACATTCATTGATGTTACTGTGCTGAGCAGGAAGAGGTGCTACATATGGAAACCTTGACTTTAGAGAAGCAGCAGAAATCAAATTGCTAAATATAGTCTGCCCTCTTGAGTAAACAAATGAAGGCAATTCTTTTTCAGAACACTCAAAATTGAAAGAGTGAGGACCAGTGTTCTTGCAGAGAGGGATTATGATTCCTTTTTTCTAAATCCCATCTTGTGGGCTATTATGTGTCAAGAAGGTTATTTGTTAGTTGGTAGGCTTGTATCTTGAGCCACTGGACAGTCCGTAAACTCCCATTGTCTATTCCTTTTTTCTCACCACTAAGTACTGTGGGAAATGGCATTAGTGACCTGTTCCTTTCCTATTTGGCAGTCTTGGTTATACATATAGGGGAAAAAAAAAGCATAAACAGGGGAGAAAGAAGAAAGGAAAAGGTCAGAAAGAAAGGCACTGGAGTCTGTACAGTCTAAAAAGGTAAGACCATAGGAGTAGAAAACCTGAGATCTAGATTTGAGGAATTATTTGGAAAATTCGCTATAAGCAATCATACCCTTATGTTGTAAAGTGTTTATCCTTAGATTTCGAGACGTATTCCGTGGAAGTACCTTACAGGTCACCTTTGCCAATAAGAGAATTGTTATATATTTCACGGTAGGAATTTGATTGGGAAAAGACTCTGTTCTTAACAGACAGATATTTGAAAATCCTTGATAAAGTGCTCTTTCAGACTCTGTCTGGTTTCAAAACACTCATGATTGAGCATTCCAGGAAGGCTGACCCATCACAGCATGGCTTCTGGAAACTAAAAGGAATACTCATATTGCTTCACAGTCTAGTCTCTTGAAAGCGACAGATTCCTCTTATAGTCTCCAGGGATGCAGAAGGAGAAAGATTTTTTTAAAGTCCACATAAAAGATATTTTAAAGATTTTGGTGATCTCAAGGGAAGCATAAAACAAAGTTGCATTGGTAAAGATCACTTAAACTGTCCCCATTTCTGACTCTCCTAGTATCTAGAGTCTAACCCTAACCCTAAACCAGATTCCATTTCATAGTCAATTAATATGATCACAGCTTTGGATATATGTCAACCTCCTCATCCCTCTCTCTGGAATCATATTATTTTCATGTTAAAACCACCGTCTTGCTTAAATGTAATTCCTCTCTACTCACAGCTGCATCAGTATAGCTAAATGTGACTGGAGGAAAACGTTTTAATGTATTTTAATATCTTTAACCACTCAGGTTAAAATATGACCACAGATGTCAAGCACAGACTCTACTACTCATCAATCACACTACATTTCCCTAGTTCATTCACTTTTTAAATTTTTTAAATCAAAGTATATTTGCTGTACTATATTATATAAGTTACAGGTGTACAATATACTGATTCACAATTTTTAAAGGTTATACTCCATTAATAGTTATTATAAAATATTGGCTATATTTCCTGTGTTAGATAATACATCCTTGAAGCTTATTTTATACCTAATAGTTTGTACCTTTAAATCCTCTACAATACAATATTATAATTAGCCTCCAATTAAAATAAATGAATTTATATTTTAAAAAATTAATAAAATAAAATAAAAGATTTTTTTTAAAAATCCTCTACATCTATAGTGCCCCTCCCCACTCCTGTCTCTCCACTGGTTACCACTCATTTGTTCTCTATAAATCTGCTTTTTTGTTTTATTGAATAGTTTCTTGTATTTTTTAAATTCCACATATAGATGATATAAAAAAGTATTCATTTATTTTATTACTTTCTCAGAGAGTTATTTCGCACATTCCTGTCTTCAAACTCCATTCTCACTGTGCTTTCTACTTCATTAGGAAAGTTGAAACCATCAGAGGAGAGCTTTCACAAATTTCCCCTGCTACAAGGCTGCTAGCATTTGAGTCCATACACTTGACCTTCTCTTCTATTACTACATAGGGATTATTCATGCTCCTGTTTTAATGCCAACACCTTCATATCTGAACTATGTATTATCCTTTTACCTATTCAAGAACTTCACACAAACCCCACCTCCATCTCAGACTTCCCTGATGGTCTAGTGGCTAAGACTCCACACTCCCAATGTGACCTAGGCTCTATCCCTGGTCAGGGGACTAGATTCCACATGCCAAAATTAAAGATCCCTCATGCTATAGGGAAGATCGAAGATGCTGTGTGCTGCAATTAAGACCTGGCTCAGCCAAATTTAAAAAATAAAACACCTGTCTTCTTTGTCATCATTATTTCCAATTCTCCTGACTTATTACACCAGCATTCAAATATATAGTATTTCCTCTTTCTTAGAAATAAAGTATCCTGATTTCAGTGCTCCTTTAACTATCATGCCATTTCTCTATTCCTATTTACAGCAAAGTGTCTAAAAATATTCATTGCCCATAAGGCTCTTTCCTTCCATTCTTTCAAATCCACTCCATTCAAACTCTTCCCACCCTCTTACTCAAACAGTTCTTCCTCAGGTCACCAATTATATCCACAGGCTAAGTCCAACAGTGTGTCCTGAGTTCTCATTTTACTTGACCCATTATTAGCATCTACACAGCTTATCACTCCCTCTTCCTGTAAACTCTGTTTAGTTTCTAGAACACTGAGGATGCATGGTTCTCTTCCTTCCTACTCAGCTGTTTCTTTTCCATCTGTTTTGTAGGTTCCTCTTCTTTTTCAGGCACTTTACCTTTGCTATGACTCAGGACTCAATTCTTTGACCTTTCTGCTCTCCATCTACACTCACTACAAGGATGAAATCATCTCTAGCATTTTGACTTTAGGTACTATTTATATGCTAATAACTCCTAGGCAGGTTGCCTCCTCACTCTATACGGACACCTTGACCTCCTCATTGTATAAGTATCTGACAAGCATGCTTATGAATTTGGTGCAGTCATTTTTTCTGCTTGTAATTCTTTCCCCCAGAGAGCTACACATCTCACTACTTTACCTTTTCAAGATTTTTATAATGCTAATTTCTCAGTAATCCTGCCCTGATCATTCCTATTTAAAATTGCACATCCAACAACCAGTACTTTTAAGCCCATAGTCTTTGTATAAATCAAATATATATAAAATAAAAAAGAATCACTCTAGATCTTTAAAATCTTAAAAAGACATTTAAATACAGGAAACTGGTGACAAAGTTGATGGAAGAGCTGAGAAGCCTGAAAAGAAGATGGAGAGGCAGTCCAGACTTTAGCCATGCCACAGGACTAGGAAAATTCCATGGACAGAGGAGCCTGCAGGCTACAGTCTATAGGGTTGCAAAGAGTCATGCATAACTGAGCAACTGAGAACACACACACACACACACATGACTAGGAAGATTAACAATTATTACCAGAACTCAGAATCCGGGGCTCTCTGTGTGAGCAAAGACCAGGTCGGAGGCTGCCCAGCTATATCTGGGACTGTAGGAAAAGGGACTGTTAGGTAGATGCCCCAGAAAGCAGAGAGATATAGATGGAGAAACACTGAACTTCTATCAGCCTCTAAACTTCCATTGTTTTACATTGGGCAAACCCCCAAGAAGCCAGTGGGCTTAAGAAATGTAGCTCCCTATAATTCACAGTAAAACTGTTATGGGCAGAGAGTAAGTATATAGGTTAATTGCACATACTGTCTTCTAAGTGTTCCAGGTAATGCAATTGGTATATAATCTCTGTAGCACCACAAGATCAAATGTCCACTGGGGTTAGGATTTCCTTCCATTTTATTCCCTGGGATATTCCAGACACTTAGAAATATAGTAGGTGCCAAATGTGTTTGTTGAATTGAGTGAGTAAGGCAGAATGTGAAGGTAGAGAAAGGGATCTGCTTCTTAATCTCACCAAAAAACTAGTTAATAATTTTTATGAGTTAAGCTTACCCATATAAAGTCATATTTTTTATTTGCCAGAAATCAACCAGAAAGATTTATTGTAGAAAAGGTTATTAGACTGTAAAAAAACCACACACACACCAAAAAACCCACTAAAGGTAAAAGTAGGTGGAGTGCAAAAGATGGAAGTATAACAAACCTACCCTCCACGGGCTACTTTTGAGAATGTATGAACATGGTATTTTGTGGACTGGAGAAAAGAAGAAAGAAATACCTGTTCAGGTGTCAGAGAGACTTTCAGTTAGGGGAGGTATATGGAGTGAAGATGGCTTTACTGGCAGCTCAGCAGTAAAGAATCAGTCTTCTGATGCAAGAGACGTGGGTTCAATCCCTGGGTCAGGAAGATCACCTGCAGAAGGAAATGGCAACCTACTCCAATAATCTTGACAGAATCCCATGGACAGAGGAGCCTGTTGGACTACAGACCAGGGGATCACAAAGAGTTGGACACTGTTTGGTGACTAAACAGTAACAACAAATGATGGAGTGAAGATAGAAAAAGAATTGTGCATTAAGGGATACAGTGATAAATACTAAGGGACAGAAGACTTTTAGGACATGTGACTGTGGACTAGGAATTAAGCCTTTAACAGATTATCAATGATGACAGTAAAAACCAAATAATCCTTAACTACCTGCTTCTCTGAACTACTTCTTTGAATTTGACAGTAACAAGTCTGGGGCCTCGGTGGCCCCTGGATTAATACAGTTATGAAAGTGAAAGTGAAGTTGGTCAGTCCTGTCCAACTCCTTGTGAAACCCTACGGACCGTAGCCTACCGGGCTCCTCCATCCATGGGATTTTCCAGGTGAGAGTTCTGGAGTAGGTTGTCATTTCCTTCTCCAGGTGATCTTCCTGACCCAAGGATCAAACCCGGATCTCCCACATTGCAGGCAGACACTTTACCGTCTGAGCCACCAGGGAAGCCCTATATAATAGTTATAATTCACATAAATTTATGTCAGTTTTGCTCACAACACATGCATGTTGGGTGGCACCATTACTTAGTTTAGAAACAAGATCTTCCTGGCTACACCATAGATTAATCAAGATGGATTGTTCATATGAATCTGATTAATTTATTCAGCATATATTTACTAAAGATCTGGCTCAGGGTGTACAAAGGCTAGCACTAAAACAGTCACACACAGTTCTTGCTCTCAAGAAGAATACAGGTGAGGGACTATGGGTCCAAAAAATAAAATAGATGAAAAGTTTACTATTGGAAAGCGTGGTATAAACCGTAAAATGCTGCATAATAATTCTTTTATCAAGTAATAATTTCTAATACTAAACCTCAGCTCAGGTGTAATTACCAATATTTTCTCTATCGTACAAATTAAAATTTTAGAGTAAATGTGAAAAATGTTCTTTCAAGAGAAAAAGTGTTACTTCCTCTTGGCTCTGGTGGAGAAACAGCCTATGAAACTCCTTTTTGTTGTTGTCCTTCAGTCGTTAAGTTATGTCCAACTCTTTGCCACCCCATGGACTGGAGCACACCAAGGTCCCCTGTCCTCACTCTTACCCGGAGTATGCTCAAATTCATGTACATTGAATTGGTAATGTTATCTTATCATCTCACCCTCTGCCACCTGTTTCTCCTTTTGCCTTTAAACTTTCACCCATCAGGGTCTATTCCAATGAGTCAGATGTTCGCATCAGGTAGACAAAATATTCAGCATCAGCCCTTCCAATGAATATTCAGGGTTGATTTCCATTAGGATTGACTGATTTGATCTCCTTGCTCTCCAAGAGATCTAAAGAGTCTTCTCCAGCACCACAACTTATAAGCATCAATTCTTTGGACCTCAGCATTCTGATGGTCCAACTGTCACATCCATACGTGACTGCTGGAAAAAACATAGCTTTGATTATAGGAACCTTTTTCAGCAAACTAATGTCTCTGCTCTTTAATATGCTATCTAGGTTTGTCATAGCTTTTCTTCCAAGGAGGAAGCGTCTTTTAATTTCATGCTTCAGTCACTGTCTGCAGTGATTTTGGAGCCCAAGTAAATAAAATCTGTCACTGCTTCCACTTTTTCCCTTTCTATTTGCCATGAAGTAATGGGATCAGAAGCCATGATCTTAGTGTTTTGAATGTTGAGCTTTAAGCCAGTTTATTCTTTCATCCTCACCAAGAGGCTCTTTAGTTCCTCTTCACTTTCTGCCATTAGAGGGGTATCATCTGCATATCAGAGGTTGTTGATATTACTCCCAGGAGTTTTGATTCCAGCTTTTACCTTCTAACCTGGGGAGGCTCATCTTCCAGTATCATGTCTTTTTGCCTTTTGATACTGTTCATGGGGTTCTCCTGGAAAGAATATTGGAATGGTTTGCTGTTTCATCCTCTAGCGAACCACATTTTATCAGAACTCTTTACAGTGACCCCTGAATCTGAAGTAGCCCTGCAAGCCATGGCTCATAATTTCATTGAGTTTCCCAAGCCCCTGTGCCATAATAAGGCTGTGATCCATGAAGGGGATAAAACTCCTTCAGTTCAGTTCAGTTCAGTTCAGTTCAGTTCAGTCATTCAGTAGTGTCCGAATCTTTGTGACCCCATGAACCACAGCACACCAGGCCTCCCTGTCCATCACCAACTCCTGGAGCCTACCCAAATGCACGTCCATTGAGTTGGTGATGCCATCCAACCATCTCATCCTCTGTCATCCCCTTCTCCTGCCCTCAATCTTTCCCAGTATCAGGGTCTTTTCAAATGTGTCAGCTCTTCACATCAGGTGGCCAAAGTATTGGAGCTTCAGCTTTAGCATCATTCCTTCTAAAGAACACCCAGGACTGATCTCCTTTAGGATGGACTGGTTGGATCTCCTTGCAGTCCAAGGGACTCTCAAGAGTCTTCTCAAACACTAAGGTTCAAGAGCATCAGTTCTTTGGTGCTCAGCTTTCTTTATAGTCTAACTCTCACATACATACATGACTACTGGAAAAACCATAGCCTTGACTAGATGGACCTTTGTTGGCAAACTAATGTCTCTGCTTTTAAATATGCTGTCTAGGTTGGTCATAACTTTCCTTCCAAGGAGTAAGTGTCTTTTAATTTCATGGCTGCAATCACCATCTGCAGTGAATTTGGAACCCCAAAAAATAAAGTCAGCCACTGTTTCCACTGTTTCCCCATCTATTTCCCATGAAGTGATGGGACCAGATGCCATAATCTTTGTTTTCTGAATGTTAAGCATTAAGGCAACTTTTTCACTCTCCTCTTTCACTTTCATCAAGAGGCTTTTTAGTTCCTCTTCACTTTCTGCCATAAGGGTGGTGTCATCTGCATATCTGAGGTTATTGATATTTCTCTCCGCAATCTTGATTCCAGCTTGTGTTTCTTCCAGTCCAGCATTTCTCATGATGTACTCTGCATAGAAGTCAAATAAGCAGGGTGATAATATACAGCCTTGAGGTACTCCTTTCCCTATTTGGAACCAGTCTGTTGTTCCATGTCCAGTTCTAACTGTTGCTTCCTGACCTGCATACAGATTTCTCAAGAGGTAGGTCAGGTGGTCTGGTATTCCCATCTCAGAATTTTCCACAGTTTATCGTGATCCACACAGTCAAAGGCTTTGGCATAGTCAATAAAGCAGAAATAGATGTTATTCTGGAACTCTCTTGCTTTTTCCATGATCCAGAGTATGTTGGCAATTTGATCTCTGGTTCCTCTGTCTTTTCTAAAACCAGCTTGAACATCTGGAAGTTCATGGTTCATGTATTGCTGAAGCCTGGCTTGGAGAATTTTGAGCATTACTTTACTAGCGTGTGAGGTGAGTGCAATTGTGTGGTAGTTTGAGCGTTCTTTGGCATTGCCTTTCTTAGGGATTGGCATGAAAACTGACCTTTTCCAGTCCTGTGGCCACTGATGAGTTTTCCAAATTTGCTGACATATTGAGTGCAACACTTTCACAGCATCATCTTTTAGGATTTGCAATAGCTCCACTGGAATTCAATCACCTCCACTAGCTTGGTAGTGATGCTTCCTAAGGCCCACTTGACTTCACACTCCAGGATATCTGGCTCTAGGTGAGTGATCACACCATCACAATTAACTAGGTCATGAAGATCTTTTTTGTACAGTTCTTCTGTGTAATCTTGCCACCTCTTCTTAATATCTTCTGCTTCTGTCATTACACCTAATAGCAGCCTTTTTCTTATCCTCTTTGATTCCTCCTAGCTTAAGTCTCGAAATGCTTAATGTACATCATCCTTGATCCTTCATTGATAAACTTTTGTGCACATATAGTCATCATTTCCGTGTTGTTTCCTAAAATACAGAGACCCAATAATTTAAATGCAATAAGAGACCTGTTAACACTCTTCTAAGAAGCTTCTGAAATAGAACAGAGAACATCATCTTATTCCTCCTTCTTCATTGCCTCTCTGCCATACCTTGTGAAGGGAATTTTTCCTCTTACTCAGTCATTGTCTTTCTTTACAATATTTTATGGGCGTTCTTACTTTCACAAAGAGTTGGGAGTTGATAACTCCCAGACTGAAGACTTTCCAACTGCTTACCCTGGAAATGTTAATTTCCCCATATGTCCCACACCATTTCCCAGGTTTCTGCGTTTGTGTATTTTCTTCCCTCTCTTCCCCTCCCTCGTTTTCCCTCCTTTAAAATCTTCAACTCTTTTTAACTTCCTTTTTTTTGCTGCACCCCTCATTTCCACACTTCTTTATGTGAAATCTTATAAGCTCTTCCTGTTATGTTGACAGTGTTAATTTAAAATGGACATCACAGTTTCTCTCATGACTTCCAGACTCATATTTCCTACTGCCAAAGAACAGCTCCACTCTGCTCCAGGCTTGTATAAAATTCCCCAAATACTTTCACACGCTTCACTCCTGATTGTGTCACGCTGCCATGTGAAGGACAGTAAGTAAGTGAGGGTCACAGATGTGTAAAATTTGAGCTTTCAGTCTTGACTCAGCCACTTGATTTCTGGATAACTCCGAGGAAAACACCAAGTCTATTCAAGTCTACTTCTTTTCACAGAAAATGGAGCAATAATACCCTCTTTATCACTTCATCATGAGAATTAAGTATAACAAACTTTTGGGGGGAAAAGGAGATATTCTATCCATTGGGAGTTCATTAAAAAGGATTATCCATAATCCCATACATGGTGGGTGGTTCCAGACGCTTCTTCTTGTCATCAGGAATTCTAGAAAAGTTTGGCTGCCTGAGTTTTATGTTATATTTGGTTTTGTGATTCTGCTTTCCAGGAATGAGTGAAGATGATGTACTCTCCTCTGTAGTAAAAATGTTAAAAATAAATAAAAATTAGACCACAAATTCTTTGCAGTAATTCCCAAAAGAAGGTAATGAAAAGTGACATCGTGTGATTTCAGAACCTAAGCCTCAGGGGGCCTTGCAGCTCCCACCACTGCTCCTCAGAACATGGCATGGAGACCACATGCCTCCCAGAAGCCCTGAAGACAGAGGACACTTTGTAAATCTGAATCATGGTAACAGTTGTGCTACAAAATTATGTTATTAGACATCATTGAATTTTGTGCACTAACTTTATGATTTTTAAAATAATTTTCAATAAAGCTATTAAAAAATAAGCCTTGAAGGAAGGTCACTTCGAGAGAGAGGTGCAGGCCTCCCCAGCACCCCAGCTAAGACTGAGACTCAACTGACTGCTAGTGGAATGCTGCCAAAGAGTGATTTCAAGCCAAATCAGTCAACCTAAGAATTTTGAGAAACTTTAAAATCAGAGTTATTTCAAGCACCAATAAATAGTTGGTTATCCTTAGTCTATCAATTCCTTAAATCATGTATGGAACTCAGGTTACTTCCTTGAATTGTACAACCCCACACACATCTATTTACAAACATTGAAACAAAGTGCATGCATGTATGTGACAGCCTTTACTGAAGGGCCTGGAGAATTAGGGAACACAGCTCATATCAACCAAAAGAACAAGTAAAACATTAGGTGTTATTTTTCTTAAAAATTCTTTCACTTTATCACTGTTTCTCTTTTCTCCTTTCCTGTCTCTTTCTTCTTTTGCTCAATCTCCCTCCCAATTTGGGTACTAGATACCCCTCACTTATAAAGTATGGCTTACTTTTTGGCTACTTTATGTTCCATCATCTGAGGTCTCAGTTTTATTACCAAGAACCTGTCAAAATATTTTCCTAACCAAAAGCAATTTCATCTTAAAAAGACGTTCCAGATCTAGCTATTAAAGCTGTTCATTATCATACCACTTTATATATACCTCATTTTGTCCAAGGACTGATGCATATCAATTCAAATTTATCCTTCTTCATGCATTCCACATCTCGTTTCACAATATGTCAATCTAGTAACTCATATTAGGGCACTTGGAATCATGCTTGACCCTTTCCTAAATCTGCCCTTCTAATTCCAATCTCTTATCTCATTGTTTCCTTCGCAGATAGACTATGATCTCCTAATGCATCTCTTTACCTGCATCTCAGCACCAAAGCTCTAGTTCATACCCTCTTATTTTGTCACCAGGGTTAGCATATTTTACCCTAATTTTCCTTTCTGCCTCTAAATCAAATTTTTTTAAGCAATGCTCCAGGGTAGGAGTTATTAAATTACAATAATTAAGAAAGATAAATTTTATAAGAATTGATGTGCATCAGTCAAAATTCTTAGGGTGACTGATTTGGTTTTAAATCACTCTGGCAGCATTCCACTGGCGGTCAGTTGTCAGCTGAGTCTCAATTGACCTCTTAGCTGGGGTACCTAGGAGGCCTGCACCTTTCTCTCCATGTGACCTTCATTCAGGGCTTATTTTTTTAATAGCTTTACTGAAAAACATTTTAAAAATCATATAGTGCACAAAATTCAATGATGTCTAATAACATAATTTTGTAGCACAACTGTCGCCATAATTCAGATTTACAAAGTGTCCTCTGTCTTCAGGGCTTCTGGGTGGCATGTGGTCTCCATGCCGTGTTCTGAGGAGCAGTGGTGGGAGCTGCAAGGCCCCCTGAGGCTTAGGTTCTGAAATCACACGATGTCACTTTCATCACATTCTTTTGGGAGTTACTGCAAAGAATTTGTGGTCTTCTAATTTTTATTTATTTTTAACATTTTTACTACAAAGGAGAGTACATTATCTTCACTCATTCCTGGAAAGCAGAATCACAAAACCAAATATAACATAAAACTCAGGCAGCCAAACTTTTCTAGAATTCCTGATAACAAGAAGAAGCGTCTGGAGCCACCACCATGTATGGGATTATGGATAATCCTTTTTAATGAACTCCTAATGGATAGAATATCTCCCCCCCCCAAGTATGTTATACTTAATCCTCATGTTGAAATGATGAAGGGGGTGTTATTGCTCCATTTTCTGTAAAAAGAAGTAGATTTGAATATATTTGGTGTTTCCTTAAAATCAGCCAGAAATCAAGTGGCTGAGTCAAGACTGAAAGCTCAAATTTTACACATCTGTGTCCCTACACTTACTTACTGTCCCTCAGATGACAGCGTGACACAATCAGGAGTGAGGCCGTGTGAAAGTATTTGGGGAATTGTGCACAAGCCTGGAACAGAGTGGAGTTGTTCTTTGGCAGTAGGAAATATGAGTCTGGAAGTCATGAGAGAAACTGTGATGTCCATTTTAAATTAACACTGTCAACATAACAGGAAGAGCTTGTAAGATTTCACAGAAAGAAGTGTGGAGATGAGGGGTGCAGAAAAGATAAAAGAGTTAAAAAGAATCAAAGAGATTATAAGAGGGAAAGGGAAAGAGAACAGAGAAAATGTGAAAAGGGAAGAGAGGGAAGAGGATGGAAAACAAATATTAAGCCCTAGTAGACTATACTCCAATACAAAATAAAATGTTAAAAAGTTTTTTAAAAAATAAATAAAACAATATAACCCTTTAATGAATTTTTAAATCGCTTCAAAAATCTTAGTGTAATCATATGTGGTTGTCTTTTAAATAGAGACGAGAAACCTGCACAAAGGCAGGCTAAGTACCTTGTTTAGGTTCACATGATTATTAGATAGTGGTTATAATTCAAATCCAAGATTATTTTGCCTCCAAATTTGCGTTCTCTACTGTGTATGACCTCGAAGGCCTCCTCAGTCACAGTTGCCCCCTTCAAAGAATTTACCGGGCCATGGTCAGTAAGGTATGTTGCCTGAATGCTACTGCACAGATTCGAAGTACCTAAGTCTTAATTTCATGTATGTATTTTCTTAATGCATTCCCCTATAATATCAACAAAATCTACTTCTTTGGAAGAGGGTTAGTTCAGAATTGGGGAAACATGAAAATTTTGAAAAGGCCCCATTGCAAAATAGCTTTCATATTTATAAATGAATGGTAAAAAGGAGCACATTTTGAAATGAAGTTTGAAATGAAGGTAAATTCATTTGGGTAAAGCTTGCTTGAGATCAGTGTAGAAATCATTAAGGTAAAAATAAAAGGGCAATTTGATTCATTAGCTCTTATGAAACCAGTGCTGTAAATGATAAAACAATTCAACATTGATTGAAATCTGCTTAGTGATAAGCTCTAAGAATCTCTACTTCCCAGTACCTAAGGGTATCAACATGAAGTCAGAGGTCAGAAATAAGATCTTTTCAGAGCAAGAGAATAGGAAAAAAGAATCTCAAAAAGCTAGAAAAGATAGCCTCAGGTGAGAGAAGCTCTATCATGCAAAACATCCTGAACTGAGATTTCAGTGACAGAGTCCAAGTGTGTAGTTATAAAACTTCAGACAAGTCACTTCCCTTGCTGAGTCTTAACCTCCTCATCTGTAAAGTGAGGTAAGATCCAGCTGCTCTCAAGTTCTTCAACTTCGCTTTTAATTTTTTGAAAGTGCCACTAGAGGGCAGCAGGAATTAACTAATATCCTCTCTGCCTTTGTTTTCAGAAAGATTTTTTTTTTTTTTTGCAAGACTGAAAATAATTTTGGAGAATACCACCACCACCACAAACACACAGTTAAAAACAGAATAGTCTTAAAAGTGCACAATAATTAGTAAAACAAACAAATTCTTATTCATTAAAATCAGCATATTGCTACCTAAGGAAAATGTCCAATGATGGTAAGAATTATTTAGCATGCTTCCCCATGAAATATGTTGTCACAGTGTCTAATTTTACTATTTATCAATGAAATGTGTTAACCATATAGACTCGAGGCAAGTAAATATTTACAATGACCTGCTCAATAATTCTATTTGCATGTCTAGTAAGTACCACATAGAACTCCATTTCCCTCCCCCAAACCTGATTCTTCTTTAATTGTGCTTTTGCAGTCCCAGAAAATGAAAACAATATTTCCCTCATCACTCAATTCAAATGTCTAGGAGCCATAAATTATTTCTCTTCTTCCTCCTCACTCTAAATCCAACCCATTAGCAATGCTTGACTCTACCTCCAAAACACATTGTCAAAGTTTCCATTTATTTCCAGCTCCAGTGTTACCATCTTGTCCAAGCCACCATCATCCCTCACATGGATGACTTCAAAAGCCACATCACCTGGACTCTCCACTTCTTTTTGTCCCCTTACAATCCATGCTCCATATATTAACCAGAGTGATGATTTAAAATATTTAATATCAGGCCTATCAGGCCCCTCTCTTATTTAAAACCTTCCCAAAAAATGATCAGTGTCCTTAAAATCCAGGCTCTATAACATGATCTATGTGCCTTCTCATAATCCAGTGGTTGCCTGCTCCTTTTATAATTTACACTCTCACTCACTGTGCTTGAGAAATAATGCCCTTCTCCCACCACTTCACACACACATACCCCAGTCATTCCTGCCTTAGAGCATTGGATTACTAGCAGTACTTCTTTCTGCCTGGAATGCTCCATCTCTTGTCTATCCAGGGCTGGTACTTATTATTCAGATCTCAGTTCATCCATCTAAGTCTGGTCACCCAGTCAGAACATCGAAAGTAACAATGGCCCCTCTTCATCACAGCAACTTGATTTGTTCCTATCTCTGTACTTACCACTCTCTGAATTGACTTGCTTTATCCATCTGCTTACTTATTTATTGTCTTCTCTCACTAGAATAGTCCAGAAATACGTCCGTTGTTCACCACAGTACCCGCACTTCTTATTTACAAAACATCACAAGTACTCAATAGATATTAAATTTTATTTATTATTTTAATAATTAAAAATTTTATTTAAAATGTTTATTTATTTTAAAATTTGTTTATTTTGCATTTTAGTTATGTATTTATGTTTTATGGGTGAGCTGGGTCTACGTGGCTGCTGGAGGATTTTTTCTACTTGCATCAAGTGAGGGCCGCTCTTTGCTGTGCAGGCTTCTTATTGCAGTGGCTTCTCATGTTGCTGAGCCTGGCCTCTGGGCACGTGGGCTTTAGTAGTTGTGGCATAGGCTTAGTTGCTCGGTGGCATGTGGGGTCTTCCCAGGGCAGGGACCCAACCCATGTCCCTGCATTAGCAGATGGATTCTTAACCACACATTCAGACCATCAGAGAAGACCTCCATAGACATTTTAAATTGAATAAATCAGTGAACTATGAACAAGATTGGAGTTTTAAGATTGAAAAAAAATACCTGTTTCCTGAGAAGCAGGATCATTGTATTGATCTTTGGTCTTTGAATGCAGCCACTGACAATAACTTGTTTTTCTGGAGAAACCTTCTTATCACAAGAAAGTAGCATTTTCAGTACCGAGTATGTTCTTCTCTCTCAGTAACCATATAACAACAAAATCAGACTATAGAATCCCTTAACAATGACAAGCAGTATTTGAGTAGGTTCCCTGGGCTAAGCTCTGGGCGAAACACTTTATTTATTGTTGGTTAACTCTTAGAAAACCCCTATGACTAGGTGGGGCTTCCCAGGTGGCCCTAGTGGTAAAGAATCCACCTGCCACTGCAGGAGACGTAAGAGATGCAAGTTTGATCCCTGGATTGGGAAAATCCCCTGGAGGAGGGCGTGGCAAGCCATTCCAGTATTCTTGCCTGGAGAATCCCGTGGACAGAGGAGCCTGGAGGGCTGCAGTCCATGGAGTTGCAAAGTGTCAGATACAACTAAAGTGACAGCACTAGCAATGACTCTATTCAGTTCAGTTCAGTCGCTCAGTCGTGTCGACTCTCTGTGACCCGATGAATCACAGCACGCCAGGCCTCCCTGTCCATCACCAACTCCCGGAGTTCACTCAGACTCACATCCACCGAGTCGGTGATGCCATCCAGCCATCTCATCCTCGGTTGTCCCCTTCTCCTCCTGCCCCCAATCCCTCCCAGCATCAGAGTCTTTTCCAATGAGTCAACTCTTCACATGAGGAGGCCAAAGTACTGGAGTTTCAGCTTTAGCATCATTCCTTCCAAAGAAATCCCAGGGCTGATCTCCTTCAGAATGGGCTAGTTGGATCTCTTTGCAGTCCAAGGTGACTATATTGGGTCCACTCAAATATTCCAGGATAACCTCCCCATCACAGGACCCTAACTTAATCGCATCTGCAAAGTCTCTTTTGTCATATAAAGTAACTTTCACAGGTTCTATGAATCATGTTGTGGATCTATTATGGGGGTTGTTATTCAGCTCCCACACTCTCCTTGCTAGTTAGCCATAGGAAGGAAGTACTGGGCCTCATCATTCACTACCTATGTGACTTGTCTCCACACACCAGTCTCTCTCCATATGCAATTCAATCTAAGGCTTCAGCAAAATTACAAATGCAGACATCGTGGACTGTTAGCATCACAAGACATAGGTGCTAAAATGCTTATGGTTGACTACATACTGATAATAAAGATGCTTGCAAGGTATTTAGGACTATTTAAGCCTGCAAGGTATTAAATACAGTTATCTAAGACCAAGTCCTAAGGCATTCCCTTTCTACCTCTTATTTGCTGCAGTCTGGGATTTCTATTTAATAATCCCCTTGATATGCTTTGGATGATTTTTATTTATATAAAGGAGGAGAATAGTTTTCACTAGGTTCAAAAACCCTTGCCTAGTTCAGATAGACCTAAATGAATTAACTTGAAAGTGAGTTGATGCTGGGTTTTATTAAACTCAGCTCCTAGATGCTAAAGAAAATGAACAATGATATTGGCAAGCAGTAAAATACCTTGTAAAGTGCTCAATAGCTTCTAAAAATAAATTTGCAATTCACTTAGAATTGCAAACAGTACAATGTAAACAGTACAGAGCAGGACTTGAATACATTAGCGGGGCTATAAAATGATGCCTTTCCTTTCCTTCCCTTCCCTTCTGACCTCTCAATTACAAAAGCTTCTCCAAAGAGGGTGAGTGCCAGAGCCTGAGCCCCAAATTGCTGCTCTCAGCATGTCTGGCAACACAACTTTCACTTCATCCTGTCCCTAGAGGCAGAGCAACTTTCTAAGTCCAAAGTGGTTCTCTAAGAGACATAGTTTACACGTAGGACCATCTGCAGTCAGGTCAACCTGGCTCTTACGGCACATTTTTAAAAGCCACTATAACTGAGAGTTTCAATTCAGGTTTCGCTTGCAAAGAGATGAAGATATAGGGTATCATTAGGAAAAATGGTCATTTTGAGATAAAGCAGCATTTTCCAAATTGTTTTTTGGCAGAATGAGATCATTTAGTAAAAAACAAAAACAAAAAACAGTTTTGTTTCCAAGCATTGTTGAGAAATGCTTTATTCCCTGTTCCCTTTCAGGAGACTGAAATGGCAGGCTAGGATAGTAAAGGCTCTGAGAAGTCCTGCAATAAGGAAATAACCTTCATTTTGTTTAACCCAGAAGCTTTGATCATTGACCCCATTACCTGCGTATTACCTATTCCCATCCTGTAGAAGGAGGCTCTATGGTGCACACTATGTGAAACACTGCTCTGAAGTGTTCTTGTAGGTGAGGAGGCTCAAGTATCCCAGGAGTGGTGATAAAAACCCAATGATCCTTTATAAAATAGATGAGAAATTCTAAAAGTTCAGAAACAAGAAGAATTTTAAGAATAGGGAAAAATTATCTCAGATAAGATTCTTTCCTTTGGAGGATAATTGTTTTATTTTCTTGGGCTTCAAAATCACTACAGTGACTGCAGCTATGAAATTAAAAGATGTTTGCTCCTTGGAAGAAAAGTTACAACAGACTTAGACAGCATATTAAAAAGCAGAGACATCACTTTGCCAACAAAGATCCATATAGTCAAAGCTATGGTTTTCCAGTAGTCATGTGTGGATGTGAGAGTTGGACCATAAAGAAGGCTGAGTGCCGAAGAACTGATGCTTTTAAATCATGGTGCTAGAACAGACTCATGAGAGTAACTTGGACTGCAAGATCAAATCAGTCAACCAGAAAGGAAGTCAACACTGAATACTCATTGGAAGGACTGATGCTAAAGCTGAAACTCCAATACTTTGGCCACCTGATGTGAAGGGGCAACAGAGGATAAGATGGTTGGATGACATTATTGAGTCAATGAACATGAGTTTGAGCAAAGTCTGGGAGATTGTGGACAGGGAAGCCTGGTGTGCTGTGGTCCATGGGATTCCAAAGAGTTGGACAGGGCTTAGCAACTGAATAAGAACAATTTGCTTTACAATGTTGTGTTGGTTTCCGCTCTACAACCACATGAATCGGCTATATGTATACATATATGCCCTCCCTCTTGAGCCTCTCCCCCACCCCTGACCCACCATCCTCAGATAAGATTCTTAATGAGTAGCTTAGATGCTCCTTGAAGGCAAAGTAGTATTTCTTTGCCAATTTGTAAAATTCCTAAAATATATACACTAATTCTGTTTAAACATAGACTTGGTGTTTATATCAAAACTCCCCACATGTGCCATTTTACAACGATTCCAAACTGTACCCAGCATGTGTCTGGTGTCTGCTGACTGGATTTGGATATTTGGTAGAAAGCTGGACATCCTCTGTAAAAATTATACTTTATAAAGACTAAAAGGATAGTCTCTGGAATCAGACTCCTTGGATTCCAATTCTAGTTCTTCCATTTATTGCTAATATGGCCTTAGATAAGTTATCTAACTTGTTCATGCCTACAACCTTCTGATTTATAGAGTGGGAACAGTAATAGATTATGTGGCTTAAAAAGATGGGGGAAATGTGTGCCTGAAATAGTGGGAGTGCTCAACAAAGGTTAAACATACTCTTTGCCCACGCAAGTTGGGTCCCTATCCTAAACCTCATGTAGAGACCTCAGTCTGTCCCACCTTTAGCTATTTTTTCCCTTTTCACAGGTCAGAGCTGGTCCCCTTTCACAGAGCTAAGGGGAAATGCCCATCAGAAGCTTACATCCCTCACCTCTTAATCCACATTCTAGATATCTGGAAACTCAAAATTCCTTCTCCAAATGAAGTGATTGAGAAAATGTGTTTCCTGGAACACTAGTCTCATGAAATCCTCTTTAAAGGATCTCCATGGCCATAGAAATGTAGGAAACACTGCGCACTGTATCTCCTTTCTCAGAATGTGAACCATATTCCATAAATAAGCTAGATTAACTTTATTGAGTCCAATCTCCCTGTTTACTTAAATATAAAAATTCCTTTCCCTTCCCTCTATGCCAGTAGTAATGATAAATACCCAGTGAAACTAAGTGCAGAAAGTACTTTGGAAAAGGATCATATGTACAATGAATACAGAGTTTGGAGTCTGACCAATTTCGATTGAATTTTTGGCTGTGCTAATTGCTAACTGCTTGACTTTATATGGGTTGCTTAACCTTTCTGAGCTTTTAGTTTTTGTTGGAATCTGTGAGACAGCTCATGGTAAATAATATTCTTTTTTCCTGCCTAGGTTTCGAAAGAGTCAAAAAATAATTAACTATAAATATGGAAGCCATGGGCTTCCCAGTTGGCACAAGTGGTGAAGAACCTGCTTGTCCACGCAGGAGATGCAAGAGAGAGATGCGCATGCTCCGTTACTCAGCTGTGTCTGACTCTGCAATCCCACGGACTGTAGCCCTCCAGGTTCCCCTGTCCATGGAATTGTCAGGCATGTTATTAGCTTTATCTGTGATAGCCCCCAGATAGAGGCATACCAAGATGTCCTTCTACAGGTGAACTGATAAACAGATTGTGGTATATCCATACAATGGAATACTATTCAGTGATAATAAGAAATCAACTAATATGCCACAAAAACACATGGAGGAACCTTAAGTGTATATTGTTAAGTGAAAAATGCCAGTCTCCAAGGGGTGCATCTTTTAAGGTTCCAACTATATGGCATTTTGAAAGAGATATGGCATTTTTACCACAGATAAAATAAAAAGATTCATTGTTATAAAGAGTTTCAATTAGAGGAAGGAGAGGGATGAATAGGTGAAGCGCAGGAGATCACTAGGCTGAAACTATTCTGCATGATGCTGTGATGGTAGACATATACATTTGTTAAACTCTATAAAACTGTATAACGCAAGAGTAAATTTTAATGCAAATTATAGGTTTTAATGTGTTGGTACTGGTTCATTAACTATAACTAATGTAATAAGATGATAAAGGGAATCTGTCTGTGAGTAGGAGGGAGGTTGGAAATGGAGGTAGGGTGAATATATGGAACTGTACTATCTGTTCAATTTTTCCATAAATCTAAAATTATACTGAAATATAATCTATTAAGTATCACAATGGAGATAAATACTACTTAAAAAATAAAAATGAAGACTTCAATACTTAATTTATATGGCTGTTCCAACCCAAACTCATGAGATCTCTTTGCCTGAGATCTGCTATGAGAAATAAAGAGAAGATTCCTAGTCAAGATTGAGAATGAAGTGTTAGAATCAATACTGAAAGGAGTTGACATGTGCTGATAACAGAGGAGGGGTGTTATGGAATCAAATAGATAGTGTGTTAATGACCTAAGAAACTGGGTTCATCCTCATCTGTTTGGGAGAGAAATGTACTTTGATGAGCAGATTTCAGAAAATGGAGGAAAATTCAGAAACCAGGTTTGTATCCAGTTGCATTAGTCCATCTCCAAGATATCAAATCATCAAGCTTGCTTTTTAAGCAACCAGCTATGTGCTGTACTGATTCTTATCAAAAAAAGGCTAACCATTGAGGGACTATGATACCCGTACAAAAGCTATCCACCAATCCTCCTAAGAGAAGTCATTAAAAGCCAATTGCAAATTTAGAAGCATGAAACTACACCCATTTAATAGCACTACATTTTTATAGGTCAGAGTCTGGTGAGCTCAGCTTATTTTTCTGCTTCAAGTCTTACAAAGTCAAGATCAAGATGCCTGCGGGGCTCTGTTTGTTTCTGGATCCCCAATCTATTTCCATAATCATTAAAGTTGTTGGCAGGATTCACTCTATGCAGTTGCATGATTGAAGCCCTTGTTTCCTTGCTGGCTGTCATCTCAGGGTCATTCTTGTCTGCTGGAAGCTGTCTGCCTTCCTTGGCTTCAGGTCCCTTTGTCCCTTGCAACAGTGGTGGGTGAAGTCCCTGACATGTTTTGGATCTATAGTTCTCCTATCCTTTAATCTCTCTCTCACTGATTTATCTGCTTCCCTCTTCCGCTTTTAAAATCTTCTTTGTTTATATTGGACCCAGCTGGAAAACAGAGTACAACCTCCCTCTTTTAGGGTTACCTGATCAGCAATCTGAAAGTTCCTTTTGACATGTAATAAAATATATTCATAGACTTCACATCAGGGGGCTCACTGTTAGGGGGGCCAAAGTTCTGCCAATGACACCAATCTCATTTGATATTTGAAACGTATGTCTGGATCATATGTACACACTGCTTATACTCTAATACATACAAATGAATAGAAACTTATAAAAAAACAGCACCAAAGTATAAACTCAGTGTCTGCAAACAAGGAATAAAAAATCTGTCCACTAGAATTAAGGGAAGCAAAGAAAGTTAATGTAGAAAAATAGCATGGATGATCTGCCATGTGATCTGGAACATAGCATACTAATTGTTGATGCTTGTTTTTCTCATTTCTGATGGGAGTTTGAGATTCTAAAGTTCTTTCCCCCATTATCATCCTGTGATTATATTACCTCAACAATAGCCCTTTTTATTGCATGTCTCCTTTAAGAGCATTGAGTTAACATGTTTAAGGACTATTAACTAGGTACTCTCCTGTGCGGTGTTTATGCTGGAACTATGAAGGAAATGAAGTTATTTAGCCAGCTCTACACAATATCAGGTTGGGGAAAAGAAAAGATAATGAGACACATAACTCAGTGACCACAATACAATGAAATATATAGAAGTGACCTGTTAGACGTGAGTGATTCTGAGATAGTTATGCAAATAGCTATCTAAATCCACCGAAATCCAGCAAAGGTATTAGGGACAAAGTTTTGCAAGGACAGTTATGAATAGAGAGGATAAAACTTTATTTCACCACGGGAAGTTTCTGAATTTCTCTGGAAAGATCTGACTTTCTACACCTTGTTTAGAAATTCACTGCATTCTTGCAGACCCACTGTGTTGACTGAACCGTCTCTTGCTGATTTGCTTACTCAGCCTACGTGTCTTACAATGAACACCATGTAAATCAATCATGTAGTTAGGTGGCAGTTGTATCTAATTAAATATAAGAAGAATATTCATTATTCTGAATATTCTTCTTATATTTAATTAAAACACTGAAGTCAATGTGGCCAGGAATGCTGCATGTTGTGAACTAAAACATCCCCAAATTAAGACCAACAAAGATTCTGTGATATTCAAAGAGGAAATCAATACTTTTAAAAATTCCTCCCTGTGAAAGAAAAACATTCTCATGCCATGCTTCAAAGCACCAGAAGAAGGCAGAAGATGCACGTGTTTGAGAATTCTGAATTATGTTATATAAAGTAGCCTTTAGACAGTATTTTACACTTTGCAGAACCTAAATCGCTTTAGTCTTCATTCAAATTTTTTTCCTAAAAAAATGATGAAAATATGTAGATGGGTTTCAGTTTTACTGTGTAGTAATGATTCTAAATTCTGATAATTCTAGATATTGAGGAATGTTCTATATTGATATTTTAGTTATAAAATAACAGTATCAAACATTTGTTATGAATGGTAAACTTTCTGGATGCTTTAGCTGCAGAATTCTAAGATAGTATCCAAGATTTTTCACCTCTTTGTCTGCTTACATAACCCTGAGGATTGTGATTCTGATGAATTTTACTATTGGGATTAAATTATGCTATATGGCAGAGTTGATCTCAAGATAGGGAAATTTTCTGGATAAACTTACTAAATTCCATGGGCCCTTTAAAGGTAGTAAGCTTTCTCTGGCTGGTAACTGAAGGAATTCAGATTTGGAGCAGGAAAAGTGTTGGATATGCCATTACTGGTTTAAAGATAGAGGACATTGTGCACCAAGACTTAACAGTATCCTCTAGGGGCTGAGTGCAAGCCCTAGCTGACAGCCATCAAGGAGAGGGACTACAATACTACACCACAAGGAACTGAATTCTATCAGCAGCAAGAATGAGGTTGGAAGGAGATTTTCCCCCAGAACCTCTAGTTAATAACTTAGTTTGGCCTACACTTTGGCTTTAGCCTTGTGTTACGCAGAGCAGATAGGGCTTCCCTGGTGGCTAAAGAATCCACTTGCAATGCAGGAAACGCAAGAGATGTAGGTTCGATCCTTAGGTCAGCAAGATCCCCTGGAGGAGGAAACGGCAACCAACTCCAATATTCTTGTGGGAAATTCCCACTGACAGAGCAGCCTGGCGGGCTATAGTTCAAAGAGTCGCAAAGAGTCAGCCACGACTGAACAGCTGAGCCCTGCATGCCCACAGAGCAGAACTTATGCCAAACCTCTAACCTACAAAGACTGTGAGGTAATAACTAAGAGTTGTTTTCACACGTTAAGTTTTTATTAATTTGTTATGCAACAACAAAATTAATATCAATGAATTCAATTACTTCTCACAACAACCATATGAAATAACAATCATCCTTATTTCTGTTTTCCAGATTTCTTGAGGTATAATTGACAAAAATTTAAAAATTGCAAAAGTATGTAATATGATGATTTGATGCATGTGTACATTGTGAAATGATTGCAATTGAGCTAATTAACATATCATCACCTCATATATACTGTTTCCCTGGTGGCTCAGAGGTTAAAGCGTCTGCCTGGAATGCGGGAGACCTGAGTTCGATCCCTGGGTCGGGAAGATCCCCTGGAGAAGGAAATGGCAACACACTCCAGTACTCTTGCCTGGAGAATCCCATGGAGGGAAGGAGCCTGGTAGGCTACAGTCCATGGGGTTGCAAAGAGTCAGACACGACTGAGCGACTTCACTTTCACCTCATCAGTTCAGTTCAGTCACTCAGTCGTGTCCAACTCTTTGCGACCCCATGAATCACAGCACGCCAGGCCTCCCTGTCCATCACCATCTCCCGGAGTTCACTCAGACTCACGTCCATCGAGTCTGTGATGCCATCCAGCCATCTCATCCTGGGTCGTCCCCTTCTCCTCCTGCCCCCAATCCCTCCCAGCATCAGAGTCTTTTCCAATGAGTCAACTCTTCGCATGAGGTGCCTAAAGTACTGGAGCTTCAGCTTTAGCATCATTTCTTCCAAAGAAATCCCAGGGCTGATCTCCTTCAGAATGGACTGGTTGGATCTCCTTGCAGTCCAAGGGACTCTCAAGAGTCTTCTCCAACACCACACTTCAAAAGTATCAATTCTTCGGTGCTCAGCCTTCTTCACAGTCCAACTCTCACATCCATACATGACCACAGGAAAAACCATAGACTTGACTAGATGGACCTTTGTCAGCAAAGAAATGTCTCTGCTTTTGAATATACTATCTAAGTTGGTCACCACTTTTCTTCCAAGGAGTAAGCGTCTTTTAATTTCATGGCTGCAGTCACCATATGCAGTGTACTCCTTTTCCTATTTGGAACCAGTCTGTTGTTCCATGTCCAGTTCTAAATGTTGCTTCCTGACCTGCATACAGATTTCTCAAGAGGCAGGTTAGGTGGTCTGGTATTCCCATCTCTTTCAGAATTTTCCACAGTTAATTGTGATCCACATAGTCAAAGGCTTTGGAATAGTCAATAAAACAGAAATAGATGTTTTTCTGGAACTCTCTTGCTTTTTCCATGATCCAGCGGATGTTGGCAATTTGATCTCTGGTTCCTCTGCCTTTTCTAAAACCAGCTTGAACATCAGGGAGTTTATGGTTCACGTACTGCTGAAGCCTGGCTTGGAGAATTTTGAGCATTACTTTACTAGCATGTGAGATGAGTGCAATTGTGCGGTAGTTTGAGCATTCTTTGGCATTGCCTTACTTTGGAATTGGAATGAAAACTGACCTTTTCCAGTCCTGTGGCCACTGCTGAGTTTTCCACCTTTGCTGGCATATTGAGTGCAGCACTTTCACAGCATCATCTTTCAGGATTTGAAACAGCTCAACTGGAATTCCATCACCTCTACTAGCTTTGTTTGTAGTGATGATTTCTAAGGCCCACTTGACTTCACATGTCTGTCTCTAGGTGAGTGATCACACCATCGTGATTATTTGGGTCCTGAAGATCTATTTTGTACAGTTCTTTCATGTATTCTTGCCACCTCTTCTTAATATCTTCTGCTTCTGTTAGGTCCAGACCATTTCTGTCCTTTATTGAGCCCATCTTTCATGAAATGTTCCCTTGGTATCTCTAATTTTCTTGAAGAGATCTCTAGTCTTTCCCATTCTGTTCTTTTCTTCTATTTCTTCGTATTGATCACTGAAGAAGGCTTTCTTATCTCTTCTTGCTATTCTTTGGAACTCTGCATTCAGATGCTTATATCTTTCCTTTTCTCCTTTGTTTTTCACCTCTCTTCTTTTCACAGCTCTTTGTAAGGCCTCCCTAGACAGCCATTTTGCTTTTTTGCATTTCTTTTCCTTGAGGATGGTCCTGATCCCTGTCTTCTGTACAATGTCACGAACCTCATTCCATAGTTCATCAGGCACTCTATCTATCAGATCTAGTCCCTTAAATCTAATTCTCACTTCCACTGTATAATCATAAAGGATTTAATTTAGGTCGTACCTGAATGGTCTAGCGGTTTTCTCTACTTTCTTCAATTTGAGTCTGAATTTGGTAATAAGGAGTTCAGGATCTGAGCCACAGTCAGCTCCTGGTCTTGTTTTTGTTGACTGTAGAGAGCTTCTCCATCTTTGGCTGCAAATAATATAAACAATCTGATTTCGGTGTTGACCATCTGGTGATGTGCATGTTTAGAGTCTTCTCTTGTGTGGTTGGAAGAGGGTATTTGCTATGACCAGTGCATTTTCTTTGCAAAACTCTATTAGTCTTTGCCATGCTTCATTCCGGATTGTGTGTGTGTGTGTGTGTGTGTGTGTGTGTGTGTATCACACATACGTGTGTGCTCAGTCACTTCAGTCATGTCCAACTCTTTGCAGCCTTATGGACTTAAGTCCACTATGCTCTTCTGTCCACGGAGTTTTCCATGCAAGGATACTGTGGTGGGCTGCCGCTTCCTCCTCCAGGGGATCTTCTTAACCCAGAGATCTAAATAGCGTCTCCTGCGTCTCCTGTATCTCCTGCAATGCCCACAGATTCTTTACCTCTAAGCCACCCTGGAAGCCCCGATTAACATATCCATTACCTCACATGGTAATGGATACCATTTCTATGGATACCTTACTGTGGTGTTTTTTTTTTTTTTTATGATAAGAACACTTAGTATCTGCTTGCTTAGAAAACTTCAAGTGTACAGCACAATATTATTAAAATTAACTGGAACTACTATACTGTACATTAGATACCCAGAACTTACCTTCTAAGTAAAAATTTATACACTTTGACCAACATCTCCCTCTCAGGTGATCCTATCTTCATCACTTATTTAATCAACTTAAGAAAGTCATTTAAGCTCACTAGCTAATAATATACCATCCACAAATTATGCTAAGAAATCTACCTTCCAGCCTTGTGGTTAGCCTTATGGGTTTTCCTGGTGTCTCAGATGGTAAAGAAGCCACCTGCAATGCAGGAGACCTGGTTTCAATTCATGGATTGGGGAGAAGCCTGGAGGAGGGCATGGTAGCCTACTCCAGTATTCTTGCCTGGAGAATCCCCACGGACAGAGGAGCCTGGCGAGCTATAGTCCATGGAGTCACAAAGAGTCAGAATGACCGAGTGACTAAGCACAGCACAGCAAAAGCTATCTTATATAATGATATATTTAACAAGCATCAATAATATTTCTGAAGAGTACTTAGTAAAATGATGAAACTCATGGTAAAATATTAAATGAAAATCACATTTATAAGCATATATATGCACTTAATTACAAATGTATTATAAGTACATATGAATATGCAAATATAAACATATATATATATATAATTAGTCCACTTATGCCACTGGATTAGTTTCTCACTATTTCCTGCCCCCAATACCACATTAAGACGGCTGGGCAGACTATGAAAAGACTCCCTTCCAGCATTCTAGTAAATACCCATTCCTAAATTAAGCATAAGCGTGCAGATTGTGTCTGTAAACACTTTGGCTAATCTAGAAGTAAAAGTGATTATCCAATTAAAACCAAGAAGTAAAGACTTAATTTAGAATATGCTCAATTCTAATGAGCAAGAGGGAAAAAAAAATCCATAATATTATGGAACAGGTGTTGTGAAAGAAGGAGGGGGGATACGGATGGGAAAGATGCATTTATTTAATGAGAACCTCAGGCCTAGGAAGTACCAGACAGAAAGCAAAGTTGAAATAATCTCACAGCCACACTGATACTGCTTCTAGAAATCTTGGATTCTTGGTAAAGAAAGAATGTAGGGACTGCTGATGAAGAATTATGCTGCAAAGAGTGTATCAATATATATTTTGTAAGTCTCTTTTCCTGGGAAATTTTCAGATTCCACAGATAGTCACAACTTTAAGTTACTTTTTTCTGCTTCTGTAAAATTATGATCAGTGGTCCCATTTTACCACACAAAGACAGAAAGTCATTTCTGACCACAACAGATTTGAATAGTTTCAGAGTTTTGTTTCTTGGTTGGGCTTCCCTGGTGGCTCAGACAGTAAAGAATCCACCTGCAATGCAGAAGACATGGTTCGATCCCTGGGTTGGGAAGATCCCTTGGAGAAGGGAATGGCTACCCATTCTAGTGTTCTTGCCTGGAGAATTACACGGACAGTGGAGTCTGGTGGGATACAGTTCATGGAGTCACAAAGAGTTGGACATGGCTGAGTGACTAACACTTTCATTATCATGCATTTGTTTCTTGGTTTCTATAATGGACTGAATTATATTGGTCCCCAATTCTTATGCTAAAGTTCTAACCCCACAATGTGATTCTGTTTTAAAATAGGATCTGTAAGGGAGCAATTAAATTTAAATGCAATCATAAGGTTGGGGCCCTATCCAACAGGATTGGTGACCTTAAAAGAAGAGGAGGAGACACCAGAGATCGCTCTCTCTCCCCACAAGCACACAGAGGAAAGACCACGTGAAGAAAGAGAAAGAAGGCAGCTATCTGAAAGCCAAGAAGAGAGGTCTCATTATAAACCAACCCCTGGACTTCAAACTTCCAAAACTGTAAAAATTAATTTTCTTTGCTTTAAACACTAGGTAGTATTCTGTAATGACAGTGTGAACTAATATATAGATCTTTATGGTAGCAAAACTTCAGTTCAGTTAACAAACTGCTTGACCAGATGTATCTTCTCAGACAAAATGATTCAGTGTGTCTGGACTCCTCTTTTTGCTTTATTTCCTGAACTGACATCAGACAGACACTGTCAGCACCTCCTTATTTGCTGGGGCCACAAAATAACTGGAGAGTTGAATAAAGCCTGAAGGACAGAAAGAAAGAGTCATTCTCTATTTCCATGATTGATATTTGAATCCTAATCTGTCTGTGGAAAGGAAAGAGCCATTTTTTTAGGTAGTTGGATGTCCAGAAAAAACATATCTGCTCTCTGAAACTTATGAATCATGAAAGAAAGTGTTAGTCACTTAGTCATGTCCAACTCTTTGTGACTTCATGGGCAGTAAACCACCTTTGTCCATGGAATTCTCCAGGCAAGAATACTAGAGTGGGTTGCCATTTCCTCCTCCAGGGGATCTTCCTGACTCAGGGATCAAATCCTGGTCTCCTGCATTGCAGGCAGACTCTTTACTGTCTGAGCCACCAGGGAAGCCTCTTCTGAATCATGGCTATAGTCTCAAAAGCTGAACATCTAAACATATAACTAAGGGACCAAAGTGATATGTCAGGCCTGTGAACATGCTATGTTAATGGATGAAATTAGGCAACCAGCCCTCGCAGAGTCTTCTATCCAACTGGAAGAGAGAATATGGAAACTATAGGAATTAATTAATTTATTTATTTTAAATAAGAAACACAAGTCAAAAAGGATGCCCAGACTTCATTCGCCTGGTTGCCTCCTTATTTGTCAAGACAGAATTTCAAGATAGGTTAGAAGAAGGCAACCCTCCAAGTAGGTGATTCCAGGCCCTTCTTACTATGTCAGTAGCATGAAGGAAGTCAGAGCAAGAGTTTGATCCTCCAAGAAAAAAATATGAAAAAGAAGAATCAAGTATAACATTCTTCATTGGTCACACAAGATCTTTTACCTTTTCCCATCTCACACTGTATATGAAAGCTTAATTTTTTAGCACTATGGCATAATTTTAGCACATCTTCTTGTCTTTGATGTGAATGATTAGGACTTAAATACAGTTTAGAGTATAATTATGCATCATGTACTTGTAAAGTAGCAATATTTTGAAATAATTCAGTTCTCTCTCAATGTGTTGAATATTTTATGCATACTGTCTTATACAGAATAGGCAATGGCAGCCCACTCCAGTATTCTTGCCTGGAAAAATCCATGGACAGCAGAGCCTGGTGGTTTACTGTCCATGGAGTCACAAACAGTTGGACACAACTGAGTGACTGAGCACATTATCTTATACAAGCTTTACAGAAGTCTGAGATACAGAAGCCACAGCTCTCTGCTGTGTTTTCATCCTAATATCCATTGATTCTAATCCTGTTTGTGTGCTAAGTAGATTCAGTCATGTCCGACTCTTTGTAACCCTATGTACTGTAGCCTCTCAGGCTCCTCTGTCCATGGGATTCTCCAGACAAGAATATTGGAGTGGTTTGCCCTGCTCACCTCCAGGGGATCTTCTTGACCCAGGGATGGTACCTGTGTCTCTTATGTCTCCTGCATTGCCAGGCAGGTTCTTTACCACTAGCACCACAGAGCACCCTAATCATGTTTAATAAACCTTAATTTCCTTTTGCATTCAAGTGCCCTATAATGAAAAGGACATCTTTTGGGGGTGTTAGTTCTAAAAGGTCTTGTAGGTCTTCATAGAACCATTCAACTTCAGCTTCTTCAGCATTACTGGTTGGGGCATAGACTTGGATTACTGTGATATTGAATGGTTTGCCTTGGAAACAAACAGAGATCATTCTGTCATTTTTGAGATTGCATCCAAGTACTGCATTTCAGACTCTTTTGTTGACCATGATGGCTACTCCATTTCTTATTATAGGGGACTGGAATGCAAAAGTAGGAAGTCAAGAAACACCTGAGGTAACAGGCAAATTTGGCCTTGGAACACAGAATGAAGCAGGGTAAAGGCTAATAGAGTTTTGCCAAGAGAATGCACTGGTCATAGCAAACACCCTCTCCCAACAACACAAGAGAAGACTCTAAACATGCACATCACCAGATGGTCAACATCGAAATCAGATTGTTTATATTCTTTGCAGCCAAAGATGGAGAAGCTCTATAGAGACAACAAAAACAAGACCGGGAGCTGACTGTGGCTCAGATCATGAACTCCTTATTGCCAAATTCAGACTTAAATTGAAGAAAGTAGGGGAAACCGCTAGACCATTCAGGTATGACCTAAATCAAATCCCTTATAATTATACAGTGGAAGTGAGAAATAGATTTAAGGGACTAGATCTGATAGATAGCGTGTCTGAAGAACTATGGAATGAGGTTCGTGACATTGTACAGGAGACAGAGATCAAGACCATCCTCAAGGAAAAGAAATGCAAAAAAGCAAAATGGCTGTCTGGGGAGGCCTTACAAATACTGTGAAAACAAGAGAAGCAAAAGCAAAGGAGAAAAGGAAAGATATAAGCATCTCAATACAGAGTTCCAAAGAATAGCAAGGAGGGACAAGAAAGCCTTCCTTAGCAATCAATGCAAAGAAATAGAGGAAAACAATAGAATGGGAAAGACTAGAGATCTCTTCAAGAAAATTAAAGATACCAAGGGAACATTTTATGCAAAGATGGGCTCGATAAAGGACAGAAATGGTATGGACCCAACAGAAGCAGCAGATATTAAGAAGCGGTGGCAAGAATACACAGAAGAACTATACAAAAAAGATCTTCACGCCCCAGATAATCACGATGGTGTGATCACTCACCTAGAGACAGACATCCTGGAATGTGAAGTCAAATGGGCTTTAGGAAGCATCACTACGAAAAAAGCTAGTGGTGGTGATGGAATTCCAGTTGAGCTATTTCAAATCCTGGAAGATAATGCTGTGAAAGTGCTGCAATCAATATGCCAGCAAACTTGGAAAACTCATCAGTGGCGACAGGACTGGAAAAGTTCAGTTTTCATTCCAATCCCAAAGAAAAGCAATGCCAAAGAATGCTCAAACTACCGTACAATTGCACTCATCTCACACGCTAGTAAAGTAATGCTCAAAATTCTCCAAGCCAGGCTTCAGCAATATGTGAACCATGAACTTCCAGATGTGCAAGCTGGTTTTAGAAAAGGCAGAGGAACCAGAGATCAAATGGCCAATGTTGGATCATTGAAAAAGCAACAGAGTTCTAGAAAAACATGTATTTCCGCTTTATTGACTATGCCAAAGCCTTTGACTATGTGGATCACAATAAACAGTGGAAAATTCTGAAAGAGCTGGGAATCCAGAACACCTGACCTGCCTCTTGAGAAACCTATATGCAGCTCAGGGATCAACAGTTAGAACTGGAAATGGAACAACAGACTGGTTCCAAATAGGAAAAGGAGTATGTCAAGGCTGTATATTGTCACCCTACTTATTTAACTTATATGCAGAGTACATCATGAGAAAAGCTGGGCTGGAAGAAGAGAAGCTGGAATCAAGCCTGCCAGGAGAAATATCAATAACCTCAGGTATGCAGATGATTTCACCCTTATGGCAGAAAGTGAAGAGGAACTAAAAAGCCTCTTGATGAATGTGAAAGCAGAGAGTGAAAAAGTTGGCTTAAAGCTCAACATTCAGAAAACGAAGATCATGGCATCTGGTCCCATCATTTCGTTGCAAATAGATGGGGAAACAGTGGAAACAGTGTCAGACTTTATTTTTGGGGGCTCCTAAATCACTGCAGATGGTGATTGCAGCCATGAAATTAAAAGATGCTTACTCTTGGGAAGGAAAGTTATAACCAACCTAGATAACATATTCAAAAGCAGAGACATTACTTTGTCAACAAAGGTCTGTCTAGTCAAGGCGATGGTTTTTCCTGTGGTCATGTATGGATGTGAGAGTTGGACTGTGAAGAAAGCTGAGTGCCGAAGAATTGATGCTTTTGAACTGTAGTGTTGGAGAAGACTCTTGAGAGTCCCTTGGACTGCAAGGAGATCCAACCAGTCTGTTCTGAAGGAGATCAGCCCTGGGATTTCTTTGGAAGGAATGATGTTAAAGCTGAAGCTCCAGTACTTTGGCCATCTCATGCGAAGAGTTGACTCATTGAAAGAGACTCTGATGCTGGGAGGGATTGGGGGCAGGAGGAGAAGGGGACGACAGAGGATGAGATGGCTGGATGGCATCACCGACTTGATGGACATGAGTTTGGGTGAACTCCAGGAGTTGGTGATGGACAGGGAGGCCTGGCGTGCTGCAATTCATGGGATTGCAAACAGTCGGACATGACTGAGCTACTGAACTAAACTGAACTGACTGAATTTCCTTTTAGTAGCCATATTATTTTCTCCACTTTGTGAATTAAATTCCTGTGGATTAACACAAGAGTTGAAGCATGTGACAAATTTTAGCCTATCAGCAGTTCATAAACAATATAAATGACAATGTCATTTTCTCTGAAACTTCTCAGAAAGAAGCATTCTTATTTTCTCCTGCATCTAAACTTGGATATGTCCTTGAGAATAGCTGGTTTTAGTATTTTAAGAGAATAAATTGCCTACAATGCAGGGGAAAAAAGTGAAGTGAAACTATAAAAAATAGAGATGGAAATTGGATCCAGGTGGTATTGATTGAATCCTGAATCAAGCCTCATCTGAAGTCAATGCTCATCTTTCATCTACTCAGTTATGAAAAAAAATTCTTTTCAGCTTAACCCAGGGTAGATAAGTTTTTCTGACATTTATAACAAAACCCTCACTATTGCATTTCATTTTACATATAAGTCCCTGAGTCCTAGGGAATTTAAGTGATTCAACCCAAAGCAATCCTGTTACTGAATAATGGAGATGCTAAGCCCTATACCAAACACTTGGGGAATTTGAGTACTCAATTCTCCATGTCTAGGCTGAAGATAATTTACCATCAACCTGTTAAGGGAATTCATCAAAAGAAACACACTCTGATAGATGTTGTTCTGACATCTCTTCTTCCTGTATTTCAATCAAGTGTTTGTCAAAGTAGGAGTCCATCCTAAGTCTTCTCAACTCTATGGCCTATATCTGCTGTATTGTTTCATATAGTAGAAGCAGTAAAGGATAACATTCTGTCACAAAGAGCCTGATTATTTCTCAGTGGGGTCAGGATAAGAATAAATGATACATCAGGGAAAAGGCTAGAAGTTTTCTATGGTTGATGTTCGTGGACGTAAAATACATGCTAAGACAGAGTATATGGACTGCCTTCAGGAATACATAATATATATCTTCCTTATTATTATTAGTTTTTTGCTTTTCTTCTTTTATTTATTTTTAATTGATGTATAGTTGATGTGCAATATTATGTTATAGCTGTACAATATAGTGATTCACGATTTTAAAGGTTATGTTCCACTGAGAGATACTATAGCTTTCTTGGTGATTCAGCAGTAAAGAATCAATTTGCAATGAGGAGACATGAGTTTGATTCCTGGACTGGGAAGATCCCCTGGAGAAGGAAATGGCAACCTACTCCAGCCTTGTCTGGGAAATCCCATGCACAGTGGAGCCTGGCAGGCTACAGTCCGTGAGGTCCCAAGCGTCAGACATAACTTGGCCACTAAACCACCACCACACAGATACAAAACATTGGCTTTATTCACCATGTTCTACATGTCCTTGTAGCTTATTTTATATCTAGTAGTTTGTACCTCTTAATCCCCTGTGTACATATTGCCCCTCTTTCCCAACTGGTAGCCATCAGTTTGTTCTCGGAATCTCTGAGTCTGCTTCTTTTTTATTATATTCACTAGATTGCAATATATTTTAGATTATACGTAAAAGTTGATGCCACACAGTATTTCTCTGTCTAACTTATTTCACTTAGCATAATGCCTTTCAAGTCTATCCATGTTGCTGTAATGGCTAAATTTCATTATTTCTTATAGCTGCATAGTATTTCATTGTATGTGTACATATATATGTATATATGCAAATATGCATGTATATATCTTATCTTCTTTGTTCATTTATGTGTTGATGGACACTTAAGTTGTTTCCGTATCTTGACAACTGTAAATACTGCTGGTATGAACACTGGAGTGCATATATCTTATCAATTAGTGTTTTTTGTTTTTTTCTGATATATGCCCAGGAGAGGAATTGCTGGGTCATATGGTGGTTCCTCTCGGCCGCCGCCCCTGACCTCGGAGCTCTCTTGCTTTTTCCATGATCCAGTGGATGTTACGCAAATTCATATCCATTGAGTCAGTGATGCCATCCAACCATTTCATCCTCTGTCATCCCTTTCTCCTCCCCCTTTAAATCTTTCCCAGCATCAGGGTGTTTTCCAATGAGTCAATTCTTCACATCAGGTGGCCAAAGTATTGGAGTTTCAGCTTCAGCATCAGTCCTTCCAATGAAGATTCAGGACTGATTTCCTTGACGATGGACTAGTTGGGTCTTCTTGCAGTTCAAGGGACTCTCAAGAGTCTTCTCCAACACCACAGTTCAAAAGCATCAATTCTTTGGCACTTAGCTTTCTTTATAGTCCAAGTCTCAAATCCATGCATAACTACTGGATAAACCATAGCTTTGACTAGACAGACTTTTGTTGGCAAAGTAATGTCTCTGCTTTTCAATATGCTATCTAGGTTGGTCATAGCTTTTCTTCCAAGGAGCAAGTGTCTTTTAATTTCATGGCTGCAGTTGCCATCTGCAGTGATTTTGGAGCCCAGAAAAATAAAGTCAGCCACTGTTTCCCCATCTATTTGCCATGAAATGATGGGACCAGATGCCATGATCTTAGTTTTATGAATGTTAAGTTTTAAGACAACTTTTTCACTCTCATCTTTCACTTTCATCAAGAGGCTTTATAGTTCCTCTTCACTTTTTGCCATAAGGGTGGTGTCATCTGCATATCTGAGGTTATTGATATTTCTCCCGGCAATCTTGATTCCAGCTTGTGCTTCTTCCAGCCCAGTGTTTCTCATGATGTACTCTGCATATAAGTTAAATAAGCAGGGTGACAACATACAGCCTTGACGTACTCCTTTTCCTATTTGGACCCAGTCTGTTGTTCCATGTCCAGTTCTAACTGTTGTTTCCTGACCTGCATACAGATTTCTCAAGAGGCAGGTCAGGTGGTCTGGTATTCCCATCTCTTTTAGAATTTTCCAAAGTTTGTAGTGGTCCACACAGTCAAAGGCTTTGGCATAGTCAATAAAGCAGAAGTAAATGTTTTTTCTGGAACTCTCTTGCCTTTTGGATGATCCAGTGGGTGTTGGTAATTTGATCTCTGGTTCCTCTGGCTTTTCTAAATACAGCTTGAACATCTGGAGTTTCATGGTTCACATATTGTTGAAGCCTGGCTTGGAGAATTTTGAGCATTACTTTACTAGGGTGTGAGATCAGTACAATTGTGCAGGAATTTGAGCATTCTTTGGCATTACCTTTCTTTTGGATTGGAATGAAAACTGACCTTTTCCAGCCCTGAGGCCACTGCTGAGTTTTCTAAATTTACTGGCAGATTGCATGCAGCACTTTCACAGTGTCATCTCTTAAGATTTGAAATAGCCCAAATGGAATTCCATTGCCTCCACTAGCTTTGTTCATAGTGATGCTTCCTAAGGCCCACTTGACTTTGAGGCCCACTGTTTTCCACAGTGGTTGCATCTATTTACATTCCCATAACAGAGCATGAGAATTTCCTTTTCTGCATATCCTTACCAACGGTAGATCCTATTTTTCTTACTTCTCTAGGAGGCATTAGAAGAAGAAATTGGACTATTGAAGGCATCTGGGCCTTGGTCACAGATAGCTAAAAGGACATGTTCCATGGTACTATTTTGGGTATATACATGTATTCCTAAAGCAGAGCCATTACTTTGTCGACTACGGTCCGTCTAGTCAAGGCTATGGTTTTTCCTGTGGTCATGTATGGATGTGAGAGTTGGACTGTGAAGAAGGCTGAGCGCCGAAGAATTGATGCTGTTAAACTGTGGTGTTGGAGAAGACTTTTGAGAGTCCTTTGGACTGCAAGGAGATCCAACCAGCCCATTCTGAAGGAGATCAGCCCTGGGATTTCTTTGGAAGGAATGATGCTAAAGCTGAAACTCCAGTACTTTGGCCACCTCATGCGAAGAGTTGACTCATTGGAAAAGACTCTGATGCTGGGAGGGATTGGGGGCAGGACGAGAAGGGGACAGCAGAGGATGAGATGGCTGGATGGCATCACTGACTCGATGGACGTGAGTCTGAGTGAACTCCAGGAGTTGGTGATGGACAGGGAGGCCTGGCGTGCTGTGATTCATGGGGTTGCAGAATCAGACACGACTGAGCGATTGAACTGAACTGATGTATTCCTAAACTACTTTCCCAAAAAATATGTTCCTTGCAGCAATGTAATCAGAGATATTCTGTGAGCATATTCTTGGTTGCAGCCAATAGAAACTTGATTCTGACAAATAGGAAAAGGAGTACATCAAGGCTGTACATTGTCACCCTGCTTATTTAACTTCTATGCAGAGTACATCATGAGAAATGCTGGGCTGGAGGAAGCACAAGCTGGAATCAAGATTGTCAGGAGAAATATCAATAACCTCAGACATGCAGAGGACACCACCCTTATGGCAAAAAGTGAAGAAGAACTAAAGAGCCTCTTGATGAAAGTGAAAGAGGAGAGTGAAAAAGTTGTCTTAAAACTCAACATTCAGAAAACAAAGATCATGGCATCTGGTCCCATCACTTCATGGCAAATAGATGGAGAAACAGTGGCTGACTTTATTTCTCTGGGCTCCAAAATCACTGCAGATGATGATTGCAGCCATGAAATTAAAAGACGCTTACTCCTTGGAAGGGAAGTTATGACCAACCTAGACAGCATTAACAATTCAGCATTCCTCCAAACTTCATGGGACCTTTTAAAGATAGAATATGTTAATGCTTTGAATATTTTTCTTCAGGTTGTAATTTGAGAACTGTTTTCTTAAGCCTTCTCTAGACCTTTTATCTATGTCCTCCCCTAGACTCTATATGCATACTAGAAGGCAGAAACTAAATAGTCTCATTTTCCCTTTCCACCAAGGTTATGTCTAACGCTAGTGTCTTCTGGAATTCATTTCCAGAACTTAAATTCCTGGGTCAGAGTTTACAAGATAAAAGAGACTAATGAAAATCAAGGAACTTCTGGTCTTAAATTGAGATGCTAAAGGAATTCCAAGATAAGGTGAAGGAACAAAAGAACAGTGGCCAAAAATCACAGTAAGCAAATGACATCTTTAACAGGATTATGTGGGAGAGACTTCAGCCTGCAACCATGTTTATGGTTTTCAATTACACCAGGGATGTCTCAAGTTTAGGGTCAATTACACACTTTCCTTAGAACACCTTTCTTTCTGCTTTGTCTGGCTGACTTCTTTCATTTTTCAAGGATCACCTTAAATAACCATTCCTCATAGAAGACTTTCTTTGACTTCCCTTGAAACCCCTTCTTCACTGACTAAATTAGGGGTCCCTATTATGTGTTCCTATGATACCATGTAAGTTCTTTCCCACTTAACAAATATCTCACATTATATGATTTCTCATATAGTTATGTCTCTATGTGATAGGTTAAAAAAGAAAGGAAGCAATGGGCCTACTTTCTTCCTTTTTTAAGGGTAAATCTCTATGAATTTCATCCACAACCTAATAAGGTATATGATTCCCTATCCTGTAAAGATAGGTCTAAGAAACTATACACCTACCTTTACATGATAGGGAATCATATACGTTATTAGGTCGTGGATGAAATTCATAGAGATTTACCCTAAAAAAAGGAAGAAAGTAGGCCCATTGCTTCCTTTCTTTTTTAACCCATCACATAGAGACGTAACTTAGAACTGCTGCAATAAGGTACTATAAACATGGTGGTGTAAAGCAATAGAAATTTATCCTTTCCCCATTCTGGGTTCTAGAGTTTGAAATCACAGTGTTGGCAGAGGGCTATGTTCCTTTCAAAGTCTCCAGGAGGAAAAAACTTCTTTGCCTCTTCCAGCTTCTGGTAGCCCCAGATGGCCTTTGACTGGCAACCACAACGCTTCAATCTCTGCTTCTATAATCACATGGCATTCTTCTCGTGTGTATCTGTCTATGCCTCTGTGTTCCCTTCTTATATGGACACGAGTCATATTGCATTTGGGCTTACTCTAATGACCTCATCTTGACTTGAGTGCATCTACAAAAAATTATTCTCCAAATTGATGCAAAAATCAGCCTCTCTGTACACTGATGCCAAATCGAATCTCAGACACAGAGTTCTGGGTGAAGTAGAAAAGGATAGCTTTATTACTTTGCCAGGCAAAGGGGTACACAGAGGGATCCTGCTTAGAAATCCTATGTGTTCCAGCTCAGGGGAGTTTGGTGAGGAGTTTCATGGCAAAGGTTGAAGGGTGGATTTGCTGATAAGGGTGTGTGCAAGGTTTCTGGTGGTCTGTCTCTTAATCTTGATGAGCTTCCCCAGTCCCATCTGGTAAAGAATCTACCTGCAATTCAGGAGACCCTGGTTCTATTCCTGGATTGGGAAGATCCCCTGGAGAAGGGATAAAGGACCCACTCCAGTAGTCTTGGGCTTCTGTGGTGGCTCAGATGGTAAAGAATCTGCCCGCAGTGCGGGAGACCTGGGTTCGATCCCTGGGTTGGAAAGATCTCAGGAGAAGGGCATGGCAGCCCACTCCAGTATTCTTGCCTGTAGAATCCCATGGAAAGAGGAGCCTGGGAGGCAACAATAATAGGGTTGCAAAGAGTCAGACACCACTGAGTGACTAAACACAGCACAGCACTGGTTTCCTTTAGTCTTACCTCAGGTGGTTTCTTAGCTGCTCCTCCCTTGATTAGCAACTGTTTGAATCTGTCCTTTGGGACTCAGTGGAAGGTCCTGGAGGCTGGAGTCTTGCCTACAAGAAATGAGGAACACAAAGGCTTCTGTGCTTGGGAGCCCCACAGGGCCCTATTTGGTTTCAAAATGAGGTCACAGTCACAGATACTGGGGATTGGGACTTCTGTACATTCCTTTTGTGGGAACATAATTCAACCAATCACAGTACAGTTTATATTCACTTGATACATCTTCAACTTCCTCCTAAGAATGTAAAGCATCAGCACAGAATAGGTGGATGTTTTCTTTCTCTCTTTCTGTAGATAGATAGATAAACAAGTGTGTATATGTGTGAGTGGGGGGGACGGGACATGAATAAATAAGTCAACATTTGAGAGAGAATCATATGTGTTTTCCAGTTGCTATGCTGTTCCCCAGAAGGGTGCAGAGTAAAACAGAAATGACCAGTTGGGATGAATGCAAACACAAATCAACTGTAAATCCCCATTCTTCAAGAAAGATTAAGGTTTAACCTGATAACAGTAATCTGCTTGGTCAAATAAAACCACAAAAAGAGAGAGGATCAGAAACAAGCTTGCCATTGTTTCAGGAGCAAAAACATGTGTTCATATCTTTCTGCTTCTTTGTCTTTCTCCATCCTTTTCTATTTCTCAGTCTCCTTTTGTCTTTTTTTTTTTTTTTCCAGTTTCCCTAGAATCCCAACCAAAATTGAAACTTTTCGGTACCTACTTGTGTCTTCTTTGCAGGAAACCCTGTCTCCTGTATGTGTTAATCAATGGTTTTCGATGCTAGCTGAGCATTAGAATCATCCGGGACATTTTTAAAAATAGAAATGCCATGGCCATACCCATGGAGCTTCTGTTTCAGCATCTGTGATTCTATTGCAGGATTAGGGTGAGATTCACTTTTTGTAATGCTTCAAGATGGTCACCCTCACATTAACTTGTTCAAGTGTGAACTTCTAAAGTTGAATAATTTATTTAATATACGTGTCCTCAGCATTTGGTATTTTTCTTTTCCATCCAGTTGGGGAAGGGAAACTTGCTTCTTATAAAAGCATAAGTCTTGTATTAAATAACCCTCTTTTAATAAAGGGGGCTTCCCAGGTGGCACTAGCAGTAAAGAATCCACTGGCCCTTGCAGGAGACACCAGAGACACTGGTTGGGAAGATCCCCTAGGGTGGGAAATGGCAACCCACTCCAGTATTCTTGCCTGGGAAATTCCATGGAGAGAGGAGTCTGGCCGGCTACTGCCCATGGGATCACAAATAGTTAGACAGGGCTGAGCACACAGCACATTCTTTTAATAAAAAAGGGTCTTCCTTCTTATAAAAAGTATAAGCCTTGTATTAAATGACACAAGTATAGTAATTTAAACCACCTTCAGCCTATTGCCTTCCAATTCTCCAGATTTCTACATGTGTCTCACCTAATGGACTTCTTTGGTGGGTGAGATGGTAAAGAATCTGCCTGCAATGCAGAAAACCTGTGTTTGATCCCTGGGTCAGGAAGATCCCTTGAAGAAGGAAATACCCACTCCAGTATTCTTGCCTAGGGAATCCCATGGACAAAATCTGAGCCTGGTGGGCCTATAGTCCATGGGGTCACAAAGATTGGACATGACTGACTTACTTTCACTTTTCAACTCTCCTAAGAGACGAAATCCCTTGAGGATGCAGACTCTTCCTTTTATCTCTGAATCTCAGTTACTGACAGCAGAGCTCAATACACACTACGCCCTTAATGCATTTAGTTAAAAGATGAATTATCATTACAATTTGCTTTTCAGGAAATGTAAAAATTTTCCTTTTCTCAACGTCTCAGATTGAACTCAGCCCTAAACCAATCTAAGTCAAAATACTGACCAAATTTCTTGCTACATTTTCTATGCCAACTTAAAAAAAGATTATTTTTCTTTGATCTCAGCTGCTGATGGAAAGACTATGAAGTGAACAGAAAGCTCCTTTCTTCTTTAGGAAAAAAAAAAAAATGTGATGCTAATGCCCAGGAGGGATCGAAGATTCTATTTTTACACCTTCTCCGAATTATCAATTTACTGCTCAGCTTTGTTTTGAATTTCATGGCTCTAACAGAACAGGTTCTATCTTTCAGAACTTACAGTTCTGTATGATCTTTTAAAAAGTAGCTTTATTAAAATAAACACATTTAGAATCAAAACAGCTTTAGTGCTTCTAGAGATATTTCCTAGAAAGGAGTGTGAAAAGCAAGTCAATTGCTTAAGAACCGTCTCATTACTTCTGATTAGAAGTTTTTTCTTTCCATGTTATGGTGACTTTTTAGCAAGGAGGTGGGGCTTATTTAGATAATTTTGTATGTGTGCTTGCCAGGTACCATAGAGTCTCATGTACTTCCCAGGTTGTTCAGTGGCAAAAATTCTGCCTGCCAGTGCAAGAAATGAAGGAGATTTGAGTTCAATCCTTAAAGATCAAAGATCCCCTAAAGAAGGAAATGGCGATCCACTCCAGTAATCTTGTCTGGAAAATCTCATGGACAGAGGATGCTGGACGGCTACAGTCCATGGGGCTGCACACACCTGAGTGACTAGACAACAACAATGGAGTCTTAGCTTTTGCTTCCTGACATAAAGCTTTCAGTGCCCTTTGTGATAGGTACTCAGGTAACCTTCAGTTGCTCCAGACTCTATATGCAAAGTTGTTTACTTGACTTTCAATTTTCCATAAATTTACATTTAAATAAAAGAAACCTTCAGAACATTCTTATTGAATTTACAGTGTAGAAAGAAAGGCCAGTGATCTGGGGAAGCAATGTGATACAAAAGGCAAAGGCAAAGAGTCGAGGATCAAAGGACTTGAGTTCCTGCACCACATGAATGATGTGACTTTTGCAAGGTTATTTCACTTCTTTGATTCTCATCTCTCTTATCTGCAGAATGGAAATGCTGAGCACATATCTACACACTTTTGAGGATAAAAGAAGATCAGACATAAAGCATTTGACACATAACAGTAAGTGTTTAATAAAATAGGCTTTCCTCCACTTCCTATAGTTACCTATTTCTTCACAAAATTAAAATAGCCACCTTTGCAATCTCTTCTCTATCAAATTATTTGCCTTATCAACGAATCCTCATCCTCCATTAAACCTATTAGTATATTCTGTTTATAACTGGAAAAGAAAAAGTAACTACCAATATAAATAAAGTATGGATACAGATGAATGAGAAAAGGCCAAATTTTAATTCACAAACATATTCTGGAAATGTCATTTATGCATTAATATTGTTCATCTAATACATCAGGGACCATCTTGTTATCAACTTTTATTTGTTCTCCTGAAATACTGGTTGTCTAGTAAGAAAGCTTGACAGCATCACAAAAAGCTCCAGCATGAAGCTGGTGTGGATATGTACCATGTTTCAGTTTCAGTTTAGTTGCTCAGTCGTGTCTGACTCTTTGTGACCCCACGGACTGCAGCACGCCAGGCCTGCCTGTCCATCACCAACTCCCAGAATGTACTCAAACTCATGCCCATTGAGTTGGTGATGCCATTCAACCATTTCATCCTCTGTCATCCCCTTCTTCTTGCCTTCAATCTTTCCCAACATCAGGGTCTTTTCCAATGAGTCAGTTTTTCACGTCAGGTGGCCGAAGTATTGGAGTTTCAGCTTCAGCATTAGTTCTTCCAATGAATATTCAGGACTGATCTCCTTGAGGATGGTCTGGTTGGATCTCCTTGCAGTCCAAGGGACTCTCAAGAGTCTTCTCCAACACCACAGTTCAAAAGAATCAATTCTTTGGTGCTCAGCTTTCTTTATAGCCCAACTCTCACATCCATGCATGACTACTGGAAAAACCATAGCTTTGACTAGACAGACCTTTGTTTGCAAAGTAATGTCTCTGCTTTTTAATATACTGTCTAGGTTGGTCATACCTTTTCTTCCAAGGAGCAAGTGTCTTTTCGTTTCCATGAGAAGACATCAAGAAAGACTCTGGATATCCAAAAAGAAAGACAATCCTTTCATTTTGAGGGAATAATAAATGTTTCTGTTAGCAGGGAACACATTAGTCATTAATGGAAAGATTGACAGAATTTTAAAATGGCAAAACTAACAAGAAAGCATCATCAGTGGAAGCAGTAACATGAGCAAAAACATTGAAAGATGCATTATTCCAATTTCCCTACTAAAAAATCTAGGAGTAATCCTTGGCTCTGATTCTTTCATACCATCCATCCATTCAATTGGCCACAAGATTCTATTATCTTCCTCTTGTGTGTGCGTGTTGTACTCAGTCACTAAGTTGTATCTGATGCTTGCGACCTCATGGACTGTAGCCTGCAAGAATCTTCTGTCCATGGGATTTTCCAAGCAAGCTTGCCATTTCCTACTCCAGGGGATCTTCCTGACCAAGGGATAGATGCTGCATTGGCAGGTGGATTCTTTATTACTGAGTCACCTGGGAAGCCCCTTTATCTCCATCTGAAAAAATCTGAAAATACTTGCAAATCTCTTCATCTCCCTAATTGAAACCACTTCATTTTCACACTTATGCTATTGTAAACAGCTGTCTAAATGGATTCTACTGGATGTCTTCTGGATTCTACTATTACTGGCTTTCTCCCCAAATCTGAACTAATCTCAGTGTAGGAATTAGAATAATCCTTTTTAGTATGAAAATCAAAGCATATTACTCCTCTGCTCAAATCCTTTGGTTAGATCACCTTTTCACTCAAAGTGATAGTTACACAATTGTTTGTGGGAAGTGTGTGTGTGTGTGTGTGTGTGTGTGTGTGCTCTGCTATGCTCCATCCATATCTCTTTACCTCTCTGACCCCAGGTCCTACTAATCTTTCTCTTAAATCCAGCTAGCTACCACACTATTCCTCCAACAAAACTCTCTCTCAGATCAGGGCCTTTCTACTGATTCTTCCCTCTGCTTGGAATGGTGTTCTCAGATATCCTCATGATATACTCCTTTCCTACTTCAAGTCTTTCTCAAATGTACCGTCTCAGTAAGACCTAAGTGATCTCCCTATTTGAAATGGTAACTATACCTCCAGCATTCCCAAACTTTCTTACTTCATAGGTGTCATCTTCTCATTCACTCCTAATGTTTATTTACATTCTGTCTTCCTGTGAGGAACATAAGTTCTTTGGAGTTTTGCTTATTTGCTAATGGGGATATTTATAAATGTATTTTTAGCATTTAGAACAGTGTCTGGTGCACTATATGTGCTCAAATAATAGTTAATAAATAAAATTGACTAAAAGGATCTTTCTCTTTTCTCTTTCTACCTACTCCTTAATTTTATTTAGTCCGTTATACTTGGCTTTTAGTAGAATTCTTAACATATAAAGGTGGTCAGTAAATGTGTCATGAATTCAGTTCCACAGTTTAATGGATTCCTCTACAGCAAAAGTATTTACATATTAGTAGGATAAAAAACAAAGCAAAGCACTATTTGCTTATATCTACTGTTATCAGTGGAAAAGTTAATCTCTTAAAAAAAGAAAATGTCTCTTTTGTTAGCAGAAGAATCTGAATCCCCTTGATTAGTGGCTTTTAAACTGTTTTCCACATCTTTGTTATAGTTCTGAGGATGTGGTAACAAGGGTTGCTAAAAGTTTAAAAGTCATGAGACACTTTCACCCAACCTATCAAGGGTCTTATTTCAGCTTTTCTCAGTTTCTTCTCACCAAGGTCAACTCTGCTATTTTCATTTTCCATATTGAGCTTTTGACCAAGATTTTTGTTGAAATAAAGGATTCCAAATAAAAAGAAAATTTGAAAACAACTAAATTAGGTCATTTTCTTGACTGTACTTATTTTGATCTATACAGACACCATTTTTCTCTTTCAGTCTTTGCCAACTCTGGAGCTAAATGGAATCACATTGAATATCAAAAATAGATTTTTTTTTTCTATTCTTTCCCAAACTGACTCTATTTTTTTTTTAAACTGGGGCAAATGATTTTTTTTCACCTTATATCAAACTACAGTTTCATTATATTTATTTATTTTGCCATCCTGTCCTCCTCTTGATAGACTGAATGTCTGAATGATAATTGTTACAATAGTGTCCAGGAAAATTCATGTTTGCTATTTAATAAAACTGATAGAGAATGAATAAAGGAATTAAAATGACAGAACTTATCATGTCATAACCTGTCACACTGTCAGAGTCTTTAATCTGATGTCTGAAAAAAAAGTCCCCACCTACAGATATGCTACAACTAGCAATTTTGAGTCATCCAGGAATATTTAACATCTACTCATGTCCCATTACCTTGTTGAGCTTTTCATTTTCATGTATTTTAAATTTTTCCTTTTTTGGTTTGTTATTGCAGTTGATAAAAATCTATCAGTATGTATCATATTCTTTCTGATTTGTCTGATTTCTGTTTTCTAGGACAAAAGGAAATAGGAAGTTTCTGAATTTCTTTTCTGCCCCTCTGTTCTCCTCTGCTTGGTGCACCCTTAAGTGGGCACTTAGTCTCTGTATAGATTAATCCTTTTAGCAATCTGAAATTAAGAGATAATATGCCATTTAATTTTCAACCACCAGTTATAATACAGACTTCATTAGACAAATATGATAAATATTTTAGAATCTTTCAACTCCCTACATCAGTGGATCTTAACCCTGATTTTTTTTTTTTTTTTTTTTTTGCAGAGAGGGGGACTCCACACAAGACCCAAAAGGGGGTTCTTATCTGACACTCAGAAATGAATTATAGGAGGAGACATATGTGCTGACAAATAAGAGACTTTATTGGGAAGGGGCATCTGGGTGGAGAGCAGAAGGGTAAGGGAACCCAGGAGAATGGCTCTGCTGTGTGGCTTGCAGTCTCAGGTTTTAAGTGATAGGATTAGTTTCTGGGTTTCTCAGGCCAATCACTGACTCAGGTTTCTTGCCGATGGTGCATCCATTGCTCAGACAAGATGGATGTCAACAAGAAGGATTTTGGGAGATGGAAGGACACGTGGCATCTCCTTTTGACCTTTCCTGAACTCATCTGGTTAGTGGTGGCTTATTAGTTCCATGTTCCTCCTGTTGTAAAATAACTCACCCAGATGGTTTACTATGGTGCCTGGTCATGGTGGGTAGTTTCAGTCAGTGTGTTTCCCCTAATAGTTTCACATTAGGATATCCTTGACAGTGGTTAAATACTGATGCTCAGGCCCTTGTTAGGACCTATTAAATCAGAACTCTTAGAAAAGACCCAGGCACTGGGAGTTTTTAACAGTACACTGGATCATTTTGATGTCTAGCAAGTGTTGAAAAACCACTCCTCTAGGGGGACTAAGTTACTAATAATTAGACTAGGAAGCTTTTTCAAATTTGGTTGCCAATGCCCAGTGCTTAAAGAAAAACACTCAAATGCAATGAGAACTGAATTCTCTATTGCTTTGCTACTTCAACATGACTTAGAGTGGAGCCAGAGGTGGATTTGCTGTGAACCTGATGAATCTTAATTTTCAGTGTCCTCTCTGTCTTCTACCCTGTGAGGGTTGGGAGTTGCTAAGAGTTGGGCAGTGTTTCAGGTATGAAAAGCCAAATAGGAACCAGAAAGCATCTCTAAGAATTACTTGTAAATTGCCCAAACAGATCTTAGAAAAGAGGCCTGGATCATTTAGTCTATAGTTACTTTTTGTGATTTCTTTTCTTATTTTACTTGACTATTCTTTTCAAATCTAACTTTTTTCATTCCTTTCCTCAGAGAAAGACCCATAGATTGTATGTGTTGAAGTCTCATAAAATCTGGATCAGTTCTTTAATGAGACAGGTTTGATGAAAGTAGAAGGGATTGCTGGTCATGATCCTAACTACAAATTTAAACGTTATAAATTTGGGGTTGAGAAAGGCACGTTGATCCTTTTCTGCATAATAATGGCTCATTTCAGTGATGTAGTACCTCTATCCTTATAACAGACTTTTAAAAATATTTAATCTGAAGAATGTGTTATTTCTGTTTTGTGGTTCTGAGTTACTTCTCTGTTTTTTGGTTCTTTCAAGTAACTTCATATACATTCTTATAGTCTAATTAGAAATGGCTCAAGAATTTCCATTTGATGTGAGTCCCATTTGATATTCACTATTGTTTTTTCCTCCTTGATTTCAATCAAAAAGATCTAAGACATTATTGGAAAAGGAAATGGCAGCTGACTCCAGTATTCTTGCCTGGAGAATCCCACAGTCAGGCTACAATCCATGGGGTCACAAGAGTCGGATACGATTTAGTGACTAAACCACCAAGACATTATTACCATCATCATAGATATTTTACAGATAATGTTTTCAGGTAAATTAGCTCATTAATTACTTATATCTATGAGTTAGGTATTTTACCCCATTTTTACAAGCTGAGAGATAAATTCTCCTAACCAGCATCCAAAATTCAGAATTCAAGCTCAGACAGTTCTGAATTTCAAAAAGCCTTTTAATTATTAAGCTCTTCTTTTATCCCAACAATGTCTTGTTTCTAAATTGACCTTAAATGCAAGGATTAACCTAAGGTTTTTGTTTTCAACTCCTAGATTTCTCATGATATTTCAACATTATGACTGAAAGTGATTCCCCCCTCCCAAGATATCAGTTCTAATTGATAAACAATGACTAGCTGGAGTTCTGTGTTAAGAAGTTTTCTGAAGGTAAGTCTGGGATTAACAGATGAGTATGGTGATAAAATAGCATCTATCTTTATACATAAAGAAGTGCTGGTACATATGTGGGTGTTCAGTTGCTCAGTTGTGTCTGATTCTTTGTGACCTCATGGACTATAGCTTCCAGGCTCCTCTGTTCATGGAATTTTCCAGGCAAGAATACTGGAGAGGGTTGCCATTTCCTACTCCAAGGGGTCTTCCTGACCCTGGGATTGAACCCAAGTCTCTTGCACTGGCAAGTGGATTCTTTACCACTGTGACACCTGGCACACATACCAACATAATATTATATATTCTAAGATACTGCCTATAGCCAGTCTCAACTGATTTTCTCTCATTTACAATTTAGCCAATAGTCCATTGTTTTCACCAGCATTTTCCATTCCTGAATGTTTCTCTTCAAAACACTCATGCAGTATCACTGATGGAACATCCACTGAATATCGCTCTGCTCAGATCTCAGTGCTATTAGGAAAGGTTTGAAAACATTCTATTCTCTTTACTTCCTTTAATTTTCAACTGAAAGATATATCCTGAACTTTCCATGGCATAAAAGAACTATAAAAAGTATCTTTGCTTTAATATAATAAATATATTTTATTGTATTTATATACCTGGGTAAAATTGTCTACCTTTATCCACCTGTACATGAAGAAAACAATTCAGCTGTATGTTTCTTAGGGAAGCTATTCTTGATTTTATCTTTTCTTTATGATAGCTATTTCTATAGCTGAAATAGGATGCATTTAACTGCAAGTAACAGGAAACTCAAAGTATAAAGGCTTAAAGAAATATGAGTTTGTTGTTTCTTACTTATTAAGAAATGTAGAATGTGAAATCTGTTGGCATTTAGGGGGTTGGCAATGTCAAGGCCAGCATCTCTGAAATGTTCTTGGCCTTTTCATCAGAGTTGAAAGATAGTCACTAAAAAGCACCAGACTTCACATCCGCATTCAAAGCTAGAAAGGGGATAGAGCTGTGATTAATCCCATCATCAGAAAGAAACAATGACTTCCCAAAGCACCAATTAGAAATCCAATCAAATCCAATTGGCAATAATTTTGTCACATGATTACTCCTAGTTTCAAAAAAGACTGTCAAACTTATTAGTTTTTGCATCTTTGGTAGAGAGTGAGCCAGAGAGAAATGGGTTGGGTATAGTGTTGAATTACCCAGCCATTGGTGTTAAACAGAGTTACTCTTCTCACCCTGATTACAATATTTTTTCCATATTCTTCCCCCTTAATAAATGGCTTATTTGGTGAGGATGGAGAGTGTCTTCCATCCCTAAACATAAGATGAGTACCTGATGCACAGTAAGTACTCAGTACCTGTTGATTGAATGGTACTGTGTAGTGCTATCATTCAGGGTTAACTTGGCCAAGCCGACACTGCATTTCTCAGAATCTTCTTCCCCATATGGTGGAGATTTACTGCTGGTGCAAAAGTGAAAACTGAGTGAGATTTTGGAAGTATAGTGAATCAGCAGCCATTACTCTTTGAGGCTGTCATGGCTAGACAGTGAGAGACAGGCATGGAGATGCATGCAAGTTTGAATGTATCCTTGTTCTTCCCAGCAGTAGAAGACATAGAGGTGCTGGTGAACCCTGGTTTATTCTCTTCCTATCCCGTCCTGTGTCCTTCTTTTTCCCAATTGCTAGATCTGCTGACCAACAGCAACAAGACTGACAGGAAATTAGCTTTTCACCAACTTTTCCACCAGTTCCCTTTGTAGTCTAACCCCACGGGCTGGACATGCCTGAATTCCAAATCTCCCTGCAAGCTCCTCTGTGTGCCCCAGCACCCCTGCTTCAAGAGATCGCACTAGTGACTTTCCTCTGATCCTCTAACTTCCTTCAGAAGCTTAGTTTCTCTCTAATTGTCTAAATTTTAATGTCTGCAAGATATTATTCTGTGCAATCTACTTTCCTGTTTTACCCTAACTGATACAGAGAAACTAAGTGACTCTTATTCATGATTCTTATTTTATCATAACCTATATTACATTTTCCTTGTATTAACGGAGGTGTTAATTAACAGAAATATTGTAACAGGTACATATTTATTATGTATTTACTATATATCTGGGTGTCTGCTCTTCAAGCTTCAGCAAGAATTATGGGAATTATGAAGCACTCCATGAATAATTGCAAAATAATTTTGTTTTAGAGAAGCCTTTTTTTTTCTTTTAAGGAAACTCTTCAAGGACATTTCACAATCATTTCATTTCATCTCTCAATATAAGAAATATTCTTAACATTTCATATAGAATGAGAGGGAACTTGAAATGAAGGCAAGAAATCATATCGAGTGGATTCTTTTTCTTCTGATAGTGTTTGTAGCATCCTTCACGGCTTAGTGCTCATTTTCCATTGACCATAATCAAATATGGTTCTTCACTTTTTTCTTTGCGACCATGTGTGGTTAAGCAATAAAAAGTAATTCACTGTCAACATGAGCAACATGTTCATTCTCTCTCGATTTTTTTTCAAGTTTTTAACTGGAGGATAATGGCTTTGCAATGTTGTGTTGGTTTCTGCTGAATCAGCAATAAGTATACATATATCTCCTCCCACTTGAGCCTTGCTCCCACCCTACCGCCATCCCACTCCTCCAGGTCATTACAGAGCATGGGGCTGAGCTCCGCATGTTATACACAAGCTTCCCACTGGCTCTCTGTTTTACACGTGGCAGTGTATAAATGTCACTGCTACTCTCAATTTGTTCCACCCTCTCCTTCCTCCACTGTGTGCACAAGCCCATTCTCTGTGTCTGCGTCTCTCCCTCTTTTTTAATATTTAAAGATCCAACCTCTCAGAAAGATGAATGGTGGTCAGGGAGCCCAGTAATATACCTCAATCAATTAAAAACAAAAACAAGACTCTATAGCTGTAGCCTGCAGTGTCAAATCTGGAGAGAGAGTAGACCAGGTTTACCTGGAGGAATCTTTCAAAATTCAGTAGAGAAGGAAGCACATTGAAAAAAAAGTGCTGGATGCCTGTTGTTATTTTCTACCTGAAACAGGCAAACCCAGAGCATTCTAGCTGTCACACAGCTGGAAGCTCAGCAGGGAATATAAAAGGCAAAAGTAGGCTTTTTTCCTGGTGTCTGAATAGCCAGAGAACATTATTAATTAATTTCACTTTCAAAAGTAAAATGTGTGTGAAGGGGCCAGTGAATGTAGGATCACTTTTGTATTATCCAGGGGACAATATACACGCCTAAGTATTTGACCTCAGCTAACGGTAGAAGGAAATGGCAACCCACTCCAGTGTTCTTGCCTGGAGAATCCCAGGGACGGGGGAGCCTGGTGGGCTGCCATCTATGGGGTCGCACAGAGTCGGACACGACTGAAGCGACTTAGCAGCAGCAACAACAGTAGAAAGAATTGCCAAGACTTTCACTGAAGAAAAATTGAGTAAGAAATATTCACATGGCTTAAAGAAGTTAAAAAACAAACAAACAAAACTCATCTATACAATAAGTCTTACATCTATTCTCAGGACCCCAGGCACATCTCCAGAGGCCAAAAATTTTTATGTTTCCGTCTAAAGTTTCTATGAAAATATAAGAAAATATGAACCTATAGTCTAAGTTTCCTCTTGTACATCAAAAAATATCCTATGCTTTCATCTGAATTCTGCTTTTCTAATTTGTATTTTGTAGAACTGTTCATATATGTAAATAGAGAATTTCATCTTTTTTTTTCTAAAATGACATGGTATTTCATCTTATCAACGTACCGTAGAACATTTAATCATTCTCCTGTTGATGGAATTTTGGTTTGTTTCTGATGTTTTGCTATTACATTACCAAATGAATAATCTTGTGCATATATCATCTGATATATCCATTGAATAAATACCCCAAGGAGTGGGATTGCTCAATAAAAAAATAAAGCACTTATCATTTAGAGAGACATTGCCAAATTACCTTTGTTAGCCACTATACTAATCTGTAGTCTCAACTGAGAAATATAAAATGAATCTGTTCTCCCATAACCTCACCAAAATGGCTATGGTCAAATTTTGACATTTTTATTGATCTGAAAAATTAAATCTGGTACTGAAATTTAGTTTTAATTTGTTATTTTATCATAAGTGAGATTTACCAGCTTTTACATGTTTAAGGGACATCTGTACTTTTCCTAGTTCATTTTTTTCTTTTGGGAGTTATTAATATTATTCTTCTCAACTTCTTGAAGAACACCTTTCTCACCTGTGTTTTGAGATGCAAATATTTTCTCATTTGTTGATTGTCTTTTAACGTTGCTATATATGTGTATATATATATATATATATATATATATATATATATATATGAAATGAAATGAAGTCGCTAAGTCGCGTCCGACTCTTTGCGACCCCATAGACTGTAGCCCGCCAGGCTCCTCTGCCCATGGGATTTTCTAGGCAAGAATACTGCAGTGGTTTGCCATTTCCTTCTCCAGGGGATCTTCCCGACCCAGGGATCGAACCCAGGTCTCACGCATTGCAGGCAGACGCTTTAACCTCTGAGCCACCAGGGAAGCCCATATATATATATATATAAATTTTTCCCTTTACTTTGCAAAACTTTGTATTATTTAAGTAATTTAATTTATCAGTTTTTCCTCCTGAGTAAGTTAGAACAGGCATCCTCACTCTAAAATTATAGAGAAATCCATCCAGATAGTCATCTAAAATTTGTATGGCTTATTTTTCATATTTAAATACTTGTTTTATTTAAAGTTTATACAAACGCGCAGTATGAAGCATGGATTCAACATTATCTTTTATAGCCGTCTGTGCCACAGCAGAGGAGGCAATGCCCACTCCAGTACTCTTGCCTGGAAAATCCCATGGATGGAGGAGCCTGGTGGGCTGCAGTCCATGGGGTCGCTAAGAGTTGGGCATGACTGAGTGACTTCACTTTCACTTTTCACTTTCATGCATTGGAGAAGGAAATGGCAACCCACTCCAGTGTTCTTGCCTGGAGAATCCCAGGGACGGGGGAGCCTGGTGGGCTGCCGTCTATGGGGTCGCACAGAGTCAGACACGCCTGAAGCGACTTAGCAGCAGCAGCAGTGCCACAGCTCAGTTATTCCATAGATTCTATTGCCCTATCAATGTATACAAGCACCAACACTATATTCTAGTAATTAAAGCATAATTATGTACTAGTTTGTTTGAAGACAAATTTTTCCTCAGTAATCTTCCTTCTTCCCTGAGGTCAGTTTCCTAATATTTCTTTTTTGTTTTTACATGTAAACTTTAGAATCCTTAGGACACAAAGTGTTATTTAATTTGCACAGCATTCAAGTTATAAAAGAACTGTTTCCAGGTGTCTCTCATTTGCATTTTGCAGATTTATTTCACTTATTCCTAAGCATTCTATCATTATCAACAATGATTTATTTGCTTCTATCATTTAAATCGCTTTTTTGTTGTTGTTCCGACATAAGAAAGCTGCTGATATCTGCATATTTTTTTAACCCCACAACCTTGTTGAAAGTATCTTCAGTTGATTCTCTTGTGCTTTTCTGGGTATACAAACAGTGATCGACTTGCCCTCTTTTAAATTCTTATACATCTAACTTTTCCTTTCATAACATTTTATTAATATATTGCTACAATGTTAAGTTGTATGGATAGTGGTGGCATTTTTACATTACTCCTAAGTATAAGTATAAGGCTTTTTTTGTGGCTCACACTGTAAAGAATTTGCCTGCAATGCAGCAGACCCAGGTTTGATCCGTGGGTCAGGAAGATCCCCTGGAGAAGGGCATGGCAACCTACTCCAGTGTTCTTTTCTGGCGAATTCCATGGACAGAGGATCCTGGTGGGCTACAGTCCATGGGGTCACAAAGAGTCAGACATGACTGACTGACTAACATTTTAACATTAGTAAGTCCCTGTTTAGCATAGTGCTGGTTCCTTTTGTTTGAGATATAATTTATCACACTGAGAAGGAACAATTCATCCCAATCTTATTGAGACATTTAAAATTTTTAAAAATGCATTTTTATCAGGTAAACATATGATCATGTTATTCATTTCAATACATAGATCAATGGAATATATTAAATTAATGTATTTCCTAACATTGACCCAATACTGTATTTCTGTTATAAAAAAAACAATTGGTTATGATGTATTAGGTTTTTGTCTTTTGTGGGGGGGAGCTACTGAATTCTATTTGCTAAAATTCTGTTTGAAATTTGTAAATCAATATTTATAGCAAGATTAAATCCATAATTTCTATCTGTATGTGCAGTCTTTGTCCTGTTTTGGTAGCAATGCAATGCTAACTTTAAAAAAGAATTTTTAAGTTGACTTCCTTTTTTATGTCTAATCTGACCACTATGAAAGAGATAGCAACACTGGAATGCTCTTATCTTTAAAGATGTGATCGAATGTGCTATGCAGACAGATCAGTCTATGTTTTTTGGTGGTGGGAGGGGATAAGAAAATCAATTTATAAACATAATTTTCTAATTTTGCTCTTTTCTTTAGAAGAAGAAGGTATTAGGTAAGCAACAACAAAGTACTTGAGTATTGCTTATTAATCACCAAATAGAGGAAATAAGGAGACTATTTTTTAGTTGATTATAAAGTGCTAGTCCTTCCACTTAATTCTCACTAAAACTCAATTAGTAAATATCACCATCTCCACGTTACAAGTGGACAAAATGAAGTTCTAAGAAGTTATGTAACTTTCTAAAGAACAAAAGCATTAGAGCCTGATTTAAACTCTTGTCTCTGTGACAACAAAGCCCAAATACGATAGGCTGCACTATTTTTATTTGTTTCTGCTTTTCAGAGATGTAATGTATAGTGAATGTATAAATTAGGAGATATAACTATTCTATCTAAGGAATCAGTCAACTAAAATAGATGGGAATGGGTAAATTTAATTTGGATAGCCATTATATCTACTACTGTTGGCAAGAATCCCTTACAAGAAATGGAGTAGCCCTGATAGTCAACAGAAGAGGCTGAAATGCAGTACTTCAGTTTATAGTCAAAAATGACAGAATTATCATTTTTTCCAAGGGAAATCATTCAACATCAGAGTAATCCAAGTCTATGTCCTAACAACTAATGCCAAAGAAGCTGAATTTGAACAGTTCTATGAAGATCTACAAGACATTCTAGAACAAACACCAAAAATAGATGTCCCTTACAGGGGAATTGGAATGCAAAAAGAAGAGGCATCTGGAGTAGCAGACAAGTTAGGCCTTGGAGTACAAAACGAAGCAGGACAAAGGCTAAAGAGTTTTGCCAAGAGAACACACTAGTCAGAGCAATCACCCTCTTCCAAGAGCACAAGAGACGACTCTACATATGGACATTACCAGATGGTCAATACTGAAATCAGACTGATTATATTCTTTGCAGCCAAAGATGGAGAAGCTCTATACAGTCAGCAAAAACAAGCCCGGGAGCTGCCTGTGGCTCAGATCATGAACTCCTTATTGCAAAATTCAGGCTTAAGTGAAGAAAGTAGGGAAAACCACTAGGCCATTCAGATATGACTGAAATCAAATCCCTTATTATTATACAATGGAGGTGATGAATAGATTAGGGATTAGTTCTGGTAGACAGCATGCCTGAAGAACTATGGGTGGAGGTTTATATATACATTGTCCAGGAGATGGTGACCAACACCACTACAAAGAAAAAGAATTGTAAGAAGGCAAAGTGGTTGTCTGAAGAGGCCTTACAAATAGTTGAGAAAAGAAGAAAAGCAAAAGGCAAGGAGAAAGGAGAAAGATATACTCAACTGAATGCAGAGTTCCAGGGAGTAGCAAGATGAGATATGTCTTCTTAAGGGAATAATGCAAAGAATAGAGGAAAACAGTAGAATGGGAAAGACTAGATTTCATGCAAAGATAGGCACAGCAGAGGACAGAAAGGACAATGACCTCACAGAGTCAAAAGAGCTTAAGAAGAGATGGCCATGAAGACACAAAAGAACTACACGAAAAAGGTCTTAATGACCTGGATAACCACAATGGTGGTCAAGTGGGTCTTAAGAAGCATTACTATGAATAAAACTGGTGAAGGTGATGGAATTCCAGCTGATCTATTTAAAATTTTAAAAGATGATACTATTAAAGTGCTGCACTCAATGTGTCAACAAATTTGGAAAACTCAACAATGACCACAGGACTGGAAAAGGTCAGTTTTCATTCCAATCCCAAAGAAGCGCAATGCCAGAGAATGTTCAAACTACCATACAATTGAAGGGATTCCCTGGCAGCTCAGCTGGTAAAGAATCTGCCTGCAATTCAGGAGACCCTAATTTGATTCCTGGATCAGGAAGATTCACTAGAGAAAGGAAAGGCTACTCACTCCAGTATTCTGGCCTGGAGAATTACATGGATTGTATAGTCCTTGGGGTCAAAAAGAGCCAGATATGACTGAGCGACTTTCATTTTTCACTTTCACCATACAATTGCACTCATTTCACATGCTAACAAGGTAGTGCTCAAAATTCTTCAAGCTATGGTTCAGCAGTACATGAACCAAGAACTTCCAGATGTACAAGCTGGATTTAGAAAGGGCAGAGGAACCAGAGCTCAAATCGCCAACATCCACTGGGTCATAGCAAAAGCAAGGTAATTCCATTAAAAAAAAATCTACTATAGCTTCATTGACTATGTTAAAGCCTTTGACTGGGTGGATCACAACAAACAGTGGAAAATTCTTCAAGAGATGGGATTACCAGAACACCTTACTTGTCTCTTGAAAAATCTGTATGTAGGTCAAGAATCAGCAGTTAGTACTGGACATGGAACAATGAACTGGTTCCAAATTGGGAAAGGAGTGCATCGAGGCTATATATTATCATTCTGTTTATTTAACTTATATGCAGAGTACATCAGACGAAATGCTGGGCTGGATGAATCACAAACTGGAATTAAGATTGCCAGGAGAAATATCAACAAGCTCAGATGTACAGATGATACCACTCTAATGGCAGAAACTGAAGAAGAACTGAAGAGCCTCTTAATGAGGGTGAAAGGAGAGAGTGAAAAAGCTGGCTTAAAACTTAACATTCAAAAAACTAAGATCATGGCATCTGATACCATCACCTCATAGCAAACATAAGGGGAAAAATTGGAGACAGTGACAGATTTTATTTTCTTGGGCTCCAAAATCACCGCAGACTGTGGCCGCAGCCATGAAATTAAAAAATGTTTGCTTCTTGGAAGAAAAGCTATGACAAACCTAGACAGCATATTTAAAAGCAGAGACATCGCTTTGCGGACAATGTCTGTATAGTCGTTGTACCTGTAAAGGTATGGTTTTACTAGGAGTCATGTATGCATGTGAGAGTTGGACTCTAAAGAAAGCAAAGTGTGGAAGAGTTAATGAGTTTGAATTGTGGTCCTGGAGAAGATTTTGGGAGTTCCCTGGACTGCAAGGAGACCAAACCAGTCAATCCTAAAGGAAATCCGCCCTGAATACTCATTGAAAGGACTGATGCTGAAGCTGAAACTCCAATACTTGGCCACCTGGTGTGAAAAGCTGACTCATTGGTAAACGCTCTGATGCTGGGAAAGATGGAGGTTTGGAGGAGAAGGGCTCAACAGAGACTGAGATAGTTGGAATGGTATCACCAGTTCAATGGACATGATTTTGAACAAGCTCTAGGAGATAGTGAAGGACAGGGGAGCCTCATGTGCTGCAGTTCATGGGGTTGCAGAGTCGGACATCATTTAGCAACTGAATAGCAATTATGCTATTGTTATTAAGGTGTTTAAAATCAAATGAATACTAAGCAGGTTATTATCTTTATCTGCATTCAATCATCTCATCAACCAGGAGAGAAAGAATATGGAGACCTCCTAGGAGTTGAGAAGTAAGACTTAGTAGTGAGAAAAATAAAGCTACCCTTTGCTGGTAATGATGGGACATATTGGCCAGATTGGCCCCATACTGAGTGACTCTGTTATAATAATTTTCATCTCTTTTCTAGTAACATGTTGGGCTCATCTCTTTTCTAGTAACCTGTTGGGCTAATTCCTAAAGAATTGGTTAACTTAAAAAAGTATTTTTATAGTAAATGCAATGTGTAAGCTGTGCTTGCTTCCTTATATAAATTCCAGAAATTTTGGGTGAAGAGAACGTAGAAACATTTGATCATACCTTAATGCTGGAGCTCATATGAGAATGGTGAAATTTTAATCAAAGGAGTGAGAGTGTCTCCCAAATCTCAGACTGACTTGTCCTTTTTTTCCCCAATAACATTTGTTCTCTAATCACTCTCCATTTAAAACCCTACTGATTGTTAATTCCTTAATTTTCAACCTGAAAACTGTTTTTAGTAAGCCTATAATATCTTGAAATTTTTAACCACAAATTGAACTCTATGAATTTCAGGTTAGTCTATAAGCCTTCAACAGTGTTATCAAATTATGTGAGTCCTAAATAGCAACTGAAATGAAAGGGGTATGAAAATAACTGAGCTTATCTCTGCACAAAGCACACAGCACACTGAGTTTTCTTCTTATTCTGTGGCTCTCAAGTAATCTCAGATTTAGCAGCAACTTTCCACATTAACCTCAGTAATTTCATATAGGATATACTCTCCTGAGGCCTTGGAGGAAAATAAATCAATATCAACGGTTTAGTGAATTAATTAATCTCTATTGTCTCCCCTTCTAATTGGTAGATGTCAGAGAAAAATAAAGCAAAATCAAATCACCTTGTTGATTTTTAATTAAATCCATTTATCTGCTATTTGAATTGGCTAAATATGATAAATAGCAGCTTTATATCAATACACACACAAATAGATACATACTCATACTGTTTTCAGAAGATCATATGATTACATATTGTGACTATTTACCATAGCATTAGTAAAAGTTGAGTTTATATAACAAAGAAAGAGAGACTAGAAATAAAACTGAAAATACTTTTCAGAAAGTTAAAATTGTGGCTCTCATATAAATACAAATCAAGCATAGATTTAAAATGTATGGAGATATCACTACCCAGCTACCAGAAAGACTAAAACAGAAAAAAAAGAAAAAAAAAGAGCCCTGATAATATTAATTGCTGGTGAGGTTCAGGAATCATTGCAGTTAGGAATACAAATGGTACAGTCACGTTGGAAGCGAGCTGAGCAGTTTCTCACAAAACTAAGCATACTTTTACTATATCATCCAGCAATTGTGCCAGTTGGTATTTACACAACTCATTTTAAAATTACACAAAAGCCTGCCTGGAAATGTGTATAGTAGATTTATTCAGTTCAGTTCAGCTGCTCAGTTCTGTCCGACTCTTTGCGACCCCATGAATCACAGCACGCCAGGCCTCCCTGTCCATCACCAACTACCGGAGTTCACTAAAACTCATGTCCATCAACTCAGTGATGCCACCCAGCCATCTCATCCTCTGTCATCCCTTTTTCCTCCTGCCCCCAATCCCTCCCAGCATCAGAGTCTTTTCCAATGAGTCAACTCTTTGCATGAGGTGGCCAAAGTATTGGAGTTTCAGCTTTAGCATCAGTCCTTCCAATGAACTCCCAGGACTGATCTCCTTTAGAATGGACTGGTTGGATCTCCTTGCAGTCCAAGGGACTCTCAAGAGTCTTCTCCAACACCACAGTTCAAAAGCATCAGTTCTTCAGGGCTCAGCTTTCTTCACAGTCCAACTCTCATATCCATACATGACCACTGGAAAAACAATAGCCTTGACTAGACAGACCTTTATTGGCAAAGTAATGTCTCTGCTTTTCAATATGCTATCTAGGTTGTTCATAACTTTCCTTCCAAGGAGTAAGCATCTTTTAATTTCATTCCTGCAATCACTATCTGCAGTGATTTTGGAGACCCCCTAAAATAAAGTCTGATACCATTTCCACTGTTTCCCCATCTATTTCTATCTGAGGTTATTGATATTTCTCCCAGCAATTTTGACTCCAGCTTGTGCGTCTTCCAGCCCAGCTTTATTAGTAATTGCCAAGATCTTTCATATATATATATATGTATATATATAATTTATTTATTTAGTTTGGGCTGTGCTGGGTCTGTGTTGCTATGTGGGCTTTTCTCTAATTGCACTGAGTGGGGTCTACTCTCTAGCTGCAGTGTGCAGGCTTCTCATTGCAGTGGCTTCTCCCATTGCTGAGCACAGGCTCTAGGGCCCATGGGCTTTAGAGTTGCTGCACATGGGCTCAGCGGTTGTTGCATGTGGGCTCAGCAGTTGTGGGTCCTGGGCTCTAGAGCACAGGCTCATTAGTTGTGGCTCATTGACTTGGTTGCTCTGTGGCATGTGGGATATTCTCAGACTACGAGCCAGTGTCTCCTGCGTTGGCAGGTGGATTCTTTACTGTGAACCACCAGGGAAGCCCTAAAAATCTTCTTGATTAGGTAAATAAATAAACAAACTGTGACCCAGTCGTCCAAAAAATATTATTTATCAATAAAAAGAAATGAGCTATCAAGCCATGTAAGATATCAGTGAATCACAAATGCGTATTGTTAACTGGAATAAGCCAGCCTGAAAAGATTACATACTGATCTATTCATAGGATATTCTGGAAAAACACAAACCATACAGAGATAAGAAACAGATTAGTGGTTGTCAGGAGTTTAAGGGTTGTGAATGTGTGTATGGTGGGTGTGTATGTGTTAGGATGGTGAGGAGGTGTTAAACAGTGGAGGCACAAGAGATTTCTTAGTGTCATGAAACTATTCTGCATGATATCTTAAGAGTGGGTACATTCTGTGCATATGCGTTTGCCAAAATCCATGAAATCTCACATCACAAAGAGTGAACTTTGACTTATACCAATTAAAAAAATATTAATTAGAAGGCAGAGGGATCCTGGGATGGAATATAGAATCTAATTGGATTACAGATGTATAAAACAATCTCACTGAGAGGAGTGGAGGTAAAAGTGCTGAACTAAGTCTGGAAATGAATAGAGTCTGAAATTCTCAAAGCCAAAGCAACAGTACATACATTCCACACTTCAGGTGACAAAAGTGTTTCCCTTGGAGATATGGGTTAATTCTGAAACCACTACAGCTGTATACTAGAAATGAACAATAGAGGTAGATTGTAAGAACAAATGTTTTCAGTGCTGGAGTGCAACCTAAGAAGGTTTTTATAGAGGCGATATTTGATTTCACTTTGAAATGACATAGGGAATTTTAGCAACAAAAGAAAGAAGAAAGGACATTTCAGTGAGAGGGAATAGTTTCAGCCAGTCATCTTCAAACTTAGATCACAGAAATCCTTTATGTGGAGAAAAGTTATCTAGAACCCAAAAGAGGTTTTTTTTTTTGTTTTTTTTTTTTTTTTAAATGCATTATATTTAGTGATATTTCCCTATGGTTCAGATGGTAAAGAATTTGCCACCGGTGTGGGAGACGTGGGTTCGATCCCTGGGTTGGGAAGATCCCCTGGAGAAGGAAATGGCAACCCACTCGAGTATTCTTGCCTGGAGAATCCCATCAACAGAGGAGCCTGGCGGGCTACAGGCCACGGGGTCGCAAAGAGTCAGACACAACTGAGCAACTAACACTTTCATTTTCTTTTATGAATTAAAACTGCTAACAATTAAAAATATAATTTACTAATTCCTTTTGAAATAAAATGACAAACCTATTCATTATAGGCAGACTTGAACTTTCATGCGGCATTGAGGGTGAATGTGGCTGCAAGAGTTGCTTTAGCCAAGGAAATGTAAGCAAAAGAGACATGTGCTATTAGAATACTTTAAAAACCAGGGACAATTCCAGCACTGTCTCTTTCCATTGCCACCGCCATGAGCAACATTTAAAATGCAGGCTGCCTCCACAGTGTGCAAAGAGTTATATACCACTTGGCCTAGTCAAATCATGACAGACACAAACCATATACAATACACAAACCTCTGATGTTAAAAGCCTCTGAAATTTGGGGGAAAAGGGGTTGTTTGTTACCATCACATAATGTAACCTATCTGTTAAAGATAAAACAAAACCTCTGGCTTTTAGAGACAAAAACTACTTCTCTGATGTTTAAAGCAATTTAGTCTCAGGGAAGAGTGTTTCGTGTTTTGATCATCACGGGAAAACACATTTCTCCAGCATCTAACATTTCAGGAAGATACCTTTACTTGCATTTCATCGTACCTTTTAAGTAGAAATTATTATTCTTATTTTACAGATGTTGGAACTAAAGTTTAAGAGTTTAGTAAACATATACAGATTGTATGACTAGTAAATAACAGACTCTCAACTTGAGTCAAGTTCTTTGATGTAAATTCTTCCCATATGCTACAATTGCTTTGGTTAAGCTAAAGACAAAAAATTGACTATTGCCATCCGCTAGGAGTTCCTTATTATCTCTACTCTCTTTAAAAGTTTTAGAATTTCATTTACATGTTTCCTGTATCTTCTGAAACTAGTTTTTAAATAAAGGTGAGCTTTTGTTCTTTGTTCTGAAAAGGAGTTCCTCTTTAAATTCTTCTGCCCTAGATAACTGAATTTATACAAAACAGTAGTTCCAGATAAATTCCAAGCAAAATTGGTCTTCTTGCCTTATGGAAAAGGCAATGCAGAGGAAAAAAACAGAAAAGGAGGGAGATGCAGGGCTATTTTCATACATCACGCAACAAGATAGACTTTCATCCATTTGGGGAAAAATAAGGAGACAATTATAACCATGTCAATCACTTTCCTTGTCTTTCAACCAGTGTAAAAAGATTGTGGACATTTAAATTTTAAAAAATCAATTATTTGTGAATTTTACTTTTATGACTTCTTGCATGGACACTTGTGTTACTCATAATCTCTGGTTACATTTTCCTATTTATGCAATCAAAAAAATGATACTCCTCTAACAAGGTTATAGCAAAGTTGTTTGTTTGGTTTTTTTAATGTATAAAACAGCTAGCACAGTGTTTGCCATCATGGTGATTACATTTTATTTTCTCCAGATTCCCTATTAAAAAAGAACCACAATACTTATTCTGAAAAGCTCCAGTTAAGCAAACCTTTTAAACATAAAGGTCTCAAAATATATGTTCTGTTTCATTTGGAATGAACAGACAGCAGAGAGTGGCTTCATCCATTTCACGGACCAAATATATCAGAGCGGAGGATTCTATGATTAATTTGGCTGTGAGGGTTGTTATCCACCTTCAAAGTGACCAAAACAGCCAGACTGGATGCATTATGTTCCATTTCCTAAATCTAGAGAAAGATTTAGCTAAAAGAATGTGAGCAATTTATTTATCTTTACCTCCAGTTGCTAGTGCTCTGGGCGATGGTCATAGAAAATGTAGACATAGCTAAAAATTCATAGAAGCTTCCAACCCTGAAGCCACATAGTTCAACATAAATTGCTTACTCATTTGATAAAAATAAGAGATAAGATATGGAATGCCTTTATTTTTTTTAAATAAACTGTATTTGTATTAAAAAGGAATAATTATAATTTTTACAATAATTACAAAGAGGAATAATTATTCCTAACTAGAAAAAGGAATAATTTAACCCATGCATTGTGGTTATTTTAGAAGACACAGAAAACTAAGAAGTATAAGGAGAAGCCATATAATCCCATGAGTAGCTAGTCATTCAGCCGTGTCTGCGACCCTATGGACTGTAGCCGGCCAGGCTCCTCTGACCATGAGGCTTTTCTAGGCAAGAATACTGGAGTGGGTTGCCATGCCCTCCTCCAAGGGATCTTCTCAATCCAGGGACTAAACCCAGGTCTCCCTCATTGCAGGCAGATTCTTTACCATCTGAGCCAACAGGAAAGCCCAATATTCCCATAGTAAAACAAAACCCTGATCTCAAGTAACAAATATTTTTCAAGTGAATATTTGACAAATATTGAGTTTCTCTCACTACAAAGTTCTGCCTGCAATTGACCTGGGTTCAATCCCTGGGTTGGGAAGGTCAACTGGAGAAGGGAAAAGCTATTCACTCCAGTATTCTGACCTGGAGAATTCCATGGACTATATAGTCCATGGGGTCACAAAGTGTTGGACATGACTGAGTGAACTTTCACTACAAAATTAATTTTTTTCTTTACTCTAAACATTATCACAATGAACATTTTTATGCATATGTACAATTTATTTGGCAACACTCTAAAACTGCAGAATCTTAGCCAAAAGTTCTAAACTATCTAAGGCTTTCAAACTGTTCTCTGGAAATAGCATAAATATTAAAGTTAAATAATACAAGCCATGCAAGAAAGCGTTCATTTTTCCGTACTTATACCAATACTAAATACCATCAATATTTTAATATCTCACATTTTGTCAGTCTATAAAATAACAGCAAAACCAATTCTTATTATTTTCTTTGAAAGTTAATGACCTTAAACATAACATCCTTATGTTCATTCAGTTTTGTCCTACTCTTTGCGATCCCATGGACTCTAGCCTGCCAGGCTCTTCTGTCCATGGAATTCTCCAGGCAAGAATACTGGAGTGGATTGCCATTTTTCTCCTGGAATGGAGACCTGGTTCTCCCTCATTGCAGGCAGATTCTTTATTGTCTGAGCCAGCAGGCAAGCCCTCTTTATTCTTATGTATTTCTTATTTGAGTTGCCTATTGCAATTCTTTCCCCATTTGTCTTTTTAATAATTTTTTCCTCTTATTGAATTTTAAGATACATATATATCCTTCCATCTTCTAAAAATATTTATCTTTCTAGTTTGCCATTTATATTAATTTTGCTTATTTTTCTTCCATTACCATTAGACAGTTTTAAATTTTTGTGTTGTTAGTTTTTATATCTTCTATCATGCTTTAAATGCTTTCCTAGTATTCAAATTTCAAAACCTAATTTCTCGTATTTATCGGTTTTTAAAATGATTGCGTATCTAATTAATTAGAAATTCAGTGTGAAATAGATTTATATTTATATTTTTAATGTTTTTCAGCTAGTCTAGAATTATTTATTGACTATTTCTTACTTCTACTATTTTGAAATGTTATCTTTAGCATGAAACATTTTCTACCTACACTATACACTAGTCTTGCATTACTCTTGAATTCATTTCAGTGTATCATGTGAAGTAGTAAGCTAATATGCTTTTTCTTGAGCATAACTAGTTTTCAAGCACCATTTATTGGATAGTCTCCTCTTTTGTGTTTCATGGTACCCATTCTCTCTAATACTGAATGTCCATATATTCAGTGGCTTGTTTCTGCGCTGATTTAGTCCATGATTATATTTCTTTCTCCCTGTACAATACCACAATATATTAATTACTATAATTTATAATTAGTCTTCATGTTTTGGAGGCTACGTCCTCAGTGCCTTCACCTTTTTTCTTTTTCAGACATGGCCTGAATCATCTTGGCTTTGCTTTTCCACAGAAATCTAGAACAGCTTGGAAGATTTTTATTGGGGTTGAAATTTCATGAATCATTACAACAGTGAATACAGTTTTATTGTAAACTATGTATATCATTATTCCAGCATTCTTGTATGTTTTTAAATTACATGTGTAGGGACTTGCACATATTTTATTAGATTGATTCTTAGTTTCTTCATATTTTTGCTAATACAAATTGTATGTTTTTACATATGCTAATTTTTTGCTATTGTAAAAATCTATAGACTTCACTGCAGTTTGTATGCTTATTGAGTATTTAGCATACTGATGAATGAGTTTTCTTGTTATTTATCTCTAGCTTCTCTGGTATGTTCCAGGAAATAACCATATCCATCAATCTGAAAATCCTAACAATTTTTCCTCCTTCAATTCAATCTTTATAATTTTAGTTTAATTTCTTTGTCTTCTTGTATAGGCTAGGGTCTATGGGTTCTCAAAGAGTTGGACACGACTGAGCGATTGAACTGAACTGATAGACTCGGGTAGGGGCTTCTGTGATGGTTCAGAAGTAAAGAACCTGCCTGCCAGGGTAGAAGATGTGGGTTCAATCCCTGGGTTGGGAAGATCAGTTAGAGAAGAAAATGGCTACCCACTCCAGTCTTCTTGCCTGGAAAATCCCATGGACAGAAGAGCTTGGCAGGTTATAGTCTCTAGGGTTGCAAAAGAGACAGACATGACTTTGCAACTAAACAATAACATAGTCTAAGGCACCTATCTTGCCTTCTGTGAATCGAGAAATATAATAGTATGATTTATAATAATATTAGTAGGACTTTCCTGGTGGTCTAGTGTTAAGAATCCTCCTGCCAGTGCAGGGGACATGGGTTCAATCCTTGGTCCAGGAGGATTCCACATGCTGCAGGGCAACTAAGCCTGTGTGCCACAGTTACTGAACCTGTACTCTTTAGACTGTGAGCAATTACTGAATCCTGCATGCTCCAGAGCCTGTGCTCCACAACAAGAGAGGCCACCACAAGCAATGCAGCAAGGAAGACCCAGAAAATATAATTAATTAATTACACATAATAATAGTAGAACTATTAGCAAGATATTTATTTATATCATTTTTGTGCTTTCTCCGGGAACAGACTTCCTAAAACCCTTGGATTTTTAAATGTAATTAGAGCTCCAAAGGTGAAAATATTCTGTTCTTGTTCATAATAAGCCTCTTTCAACCACTCCTGAGTTTATGTCAACAAAGTGACTTTTGAAAAACCCCTAAGGATGGGGGTTGGACCAGAGGAAGCACTCTGATCAGTGGGTTGAAGCTTTCACCCCCTGCCACATCCTCCGGGGAGAAGAGAGGGGCTGGAGGTTCAATTAATCACCAATGGCTGATTATTTAATTGATCACACCACAATAATGAGGCCTCCATAAAACCCCCCAAGGATGAGAGCTTCCAGGCTGTTGACTATGTGGCAGTGCTGGGTGAACAGCACCCTAGAGGGACAAAGTGAGAAGACCTCTGTATTCCTCCCCACATACCTTGCACAATGCCTGTCTTCCATCTGGATGTTCCTGAGCTATATCCTTTTATAATAAATCAATCATCTACTAAGTAAAACCTTTCCCTGAATTCTGGGATCAGCCATGGCAAATTAATTGAACCCAAGGAGGGGGTTGTTACAGCCTCCAATTTAGAGCACAGGAAAAACTTGGACTTTCATTTAACTTCCGCAGTGAGAAACAGGTTACTCTTTGGGTCTGAACCCTTAACCTATGGGATCTGATGCTGTCTACTGACAGCTGGCATAAGAACTGAGTTAACTGTAGTAAACCCACACACATTTGATGGATCAGAAATACCAGAAGTGTTCAGCAAAGTTTTGCCAATGATGTGTTGTATTGTGAAGAGTGAAGAAAAGTTTTTTCCTTTGAAGAATATTCTTGGTATTCCATGTTTCTCCTCTATACATCTTTTGATTATATTTGGTAGCAACTTTAAGGTTAGCAATATACATCCTTAATTTATCCATATATTCAGGTCAATATTTCACCACTTCCTTGCTCAAATTCTCAGTTCTTTCTCCTCATTTTCTTATATTTTCCTTAGTATTTTCTACACTTCAAAATCTCTCTTTCTGAAATATAATAATTTACAATATTACCGTTTAATTTATCCACCTCCTTTCTTTTGTGCTATTGTCATAATTTATACTTCTTATATATTACTAACCCCATATTACAGTTGTATTCTAATTTTTAAAAAATTGTTATAGTCATTTTCTTTTCAGAGAACTATGAAAAGAAACGAATGTACGCACTTCTGAGTTTAATACTTAGTTACTATTTTGAGGATTCTTCATTCCTTTCTGAGTTTTCTTCTGGCATCTTTTCCCTTCAGCTTGAAAATGCTATAGCATTTTGTGTAGTTCAGCACAGCTAAAGACAGATTTTCATTTACAGACAAATTTAACTTGCCTGTAAATGTTTTTATTTCATTCTAGTTTTACAGGATATTTTTGATGAATAAATAATAGATTCTAGATAGATGAAATTCTTTTTCTTTCAGCTCTTTAAAGATAGTATTTCATTGTATTCTGTCTGTCATGTTTTCTAAAGTGAAGATAGATGTCATCGATGTTGCTATTGAGCTTCCCTTGTGGCTCAGCTGGTAAAGAATCCGCCTGCAATGCGGGAGACCTGGGTTCGATACTTGGGTTGGGAAGATCCCCTGGAGAAGGCGAAGGTTACCCACTCAAGTATTCTGGCCTGGAGAATTCCATGGACCGAGTTGAACAAGACTGAGAGACTTTCACTTTCATGTTGTTATTAATGTTTCCTTATATACAATGTATTTTTTTATTCTCCAACTAATTTTAAGATGTAAGCTGTAAGCTACAACTAGAGAAAAGCCCACACAGTAACAAAGACCCAGCACAGCCAAAAAATTTAATAAATAAAAAATTTTAATTGCATTGTTTTATATATATGTATATTATAAAATGTTATATATATGTATACACAGCATATTTCTTACCCATTCAGTAGAAGGCAATGGCACCCCACTCCAGTACTCTTGCCTGGAAAATCCCATGGATGGAGGAGCCTGGTAGGCTGCAGTCCATGGGGTCGCTAAGAGTCGGACAGGACTGGGCGATTTTACTTTCACTTCTCACTTTCACACATTGGAGAAGGAAACGGCAACCCACTCCAATGTTCTTGCCTGGAGAATCCCAGGGTCGGGGGAGCCTAGTGGGCTGCCGTCTGTGGGGTCACACAGAGTTGGACACGACTGAAGCGACTTAGCAGCAGCAGCAGTCCCTGACAGATGCTTAGTTTGTTTCCCTATTTTAGCTACTGTGAAGAGCTGATATGAACATAGGAGTGTTGATATCTTTTTTTGAAATGATGGTTTTATTTTCTTTGGATATATACCCAGAAGTGAGACTGCTGAATCATGTGGTAGTTCTATTTTTAATTTCTTGAGGAAAAAGCTTTCATACTATTTTCCAGAGTGGATGCACCAATTAATTTCCAACAACAGTGCACAAAAGTTCCCTTTTCTCCACTTCTTTGCCAGTACTTGTTATCTCTCGTCTTTTTGATAATAGCTGTCCTACAGATATAAGGCAATATCTCATTGTGTTTCTGATTAGCATTTCTCTGATTATTTGTGATGTTGAGCATCTTTTCATGTACTGTTTGATCACTTGTATGGAAAAGTGTCTGCTTAGACCCTTTGCCTATTTTTAATTGAGTTGTTTACTCTTTTTTGCTATTGATCTATACATGTTCTTTATATATTTTGGATATTAAGTGCTTATTGGATACGTGGTTTGCAAATATTTCCCTCCACTTCTTAGGTTATCTTTTCATTTTGTTGATGAATTCTTTTGCTGCACACAAACTTTTTTGTTTGATGTAGTCCTACTTGTTCATTTTTGCTTTTATTATCCAAGAAAAAGAAAAATCACTGCCGAAACCAATGTCAAGGAGCTTGCCCCCTATGTTTACTTTTATAAGTCTTATGGCTTTAGGTCTTACATTCAAGCTTTTAATTCATTTTAAATTGACATCTGTGTATAGTAGAAGGTGGGACTCTGCCTTCATTCTCCTGTATGTGGGTATCCAGTTTACACATATCACCCTTTATTAGAGACGCTTCTTTCCCCACTGAATAGTCTTTGCTCCTTTGTAACAAACTAATTGACTATATATGCATGGATTTATCTTTGGAATCTTGATTCTGTTCCATTGATCTTTGTGTCTGTTTTTAAACCAGTACTATATTATTTTAACTACTGTGACTTTCTAATAGTTTGAAATCAAAAAGTATGATGCCTCTTGCTTTGTTCTTCTTTCTCAGGACAGACTTTGGTGACTTGAGGTGTTATGTGGTATCCTCAGCTCGCACCAAAATTTCCATTAAAATTGATTTAAATAATTATATTAACAAACTCCTAGACTTTATTCCCAGAAACACTTAAAATGTTGGTGTAATGATACTATACAAAGTAATATTGAGGTGCTACATATATCCATTCAGAGTTAATTTCATGTGCCCCATATAGCCTATATCTTAGGTCACAACCTCTAGATATGGTTAAAATCCATTTAGCATTTTAGCCTGCTACAATAACAAACAGAAAAACAGACATACCTAGATATGTTTACATTTACTTACATATATGATTGCAAACAGCTTTTTAAATTTATATTTAGAATTCTTTCTAAAATTATTTTTAATGGTTACATATTTTATTGTCAAAATATATATTTGTCAAATATATAATTATTTGCATATTAGCCACCAAGTTTCTCAAGACCTGTGAGTATAAATGGGGTCATATTTAATTATTTATTCAAATTTCACTGGCTCTTGTCCTTGCCTCCCTATGCAAGTCCTCAGAACCTGCTAAGATTCTGGAATGTATTTTGGATAGTCCCCAAGTGATCACAGAACAGCACCTTACATTTCCTTAGGAATATGGATCTCATCTATTCTCACATGATTGCCAAGGGCCACTGATACTCTCTGGCCACTGCGGTGCCCAGCAGGCAGTTCTGTGCCCTCTGACTACCATCATTCCTTCTGGATTCCAGGGTATTTTAGAAGAATGATGGACAATTTCTCCATATTTATTGGAAGTCATTGGCACATACTATAACCTCTACTAAGTGGTGTGACTGTTACTTTTTGCTTATTCCAGGTGTGCAAGTAGCTTACCAGAGATCTCAGAAGCCACCACAGATACTAGACGGATTGCCCCAGAGGGAAAAATAATGGTACTTCTTGTGTTACACCAGCGTAGTAGTTGGGCCTGATACCAGAGCAGTGACCCAGCTTTATTTTTAACTAATGGTCCACTTACTGGGAACACAAAGAGTATTCTCAAATGACAGTTTGTGTGTGTGCATGCTAAGTCACTTCAGTTTTGTCCAACACTGTGTGACCCTGTGGACTGCTGGCCAGGTACCTCTGCCCATGGGATTCTCCAAGCAAGAATACTGGAGTGGGTTGCCATGCCCCTCCCTAGGGGATCTTCCTGATCCAGGGGTTGAACCCGAATCTCTGAAGTCTACCTGCTTTGGCACCTGGGTTCCTTACCACTAGCACCACCTGGGAACGCCAAATGACAGATTAGAGTCACTCTTTGCTCTGTCCCTAAAACTTTACTACCTGGCAAAGTTTGGGATATTTGATTTATTTTCTCCATGAGATTAATTCCTTCCCAGCTTCATCTTTAGTCACTCACTCAAAACGATTTCTAACTCTCCCTTCTTCAGTCCTCTTCTCCACTAGTTTATGAAACATAGTAACAAACAACTGCCACTGTATAACCACTGCCCTGTTACTAGACTGGGAGGTTTAAACTTTACTTCCTGTTGTAATAAAAATATTAGAGGTAAAACCTTTTTTGGTGTTAGAGGTTATTTCTTTAAAAAAAAGAATCGATTATTTGGGCAAAGGTTTTTAAAACTTTTAGGCTTTTTTGTTGTTGTTGCTGTTTTCCTTTTTTTTTTTTTTTCCTTCAAACCCTTGTGTGAAGGGCTGACTTTCAATCGATCGCAGCGAGGGAGCCACTCTGCTATGTACAAAGTCCCGACCCAGAAGCAGGTCATCTGCAAATGGTTTAGCATCAGGTTCCCCATTGGTTTCTTAATGCACATTTAAAAGTAGATATTCCTGCTTGATTTTTGCTTGGAGATAATCTCTATTGTGTCAAGAAAGCAATTTCTTTGCTAAGCAATTTCTGTGGTAAAATAAGTGTCATTCTTCAAAACACTTCAATTACTTGCTGTAAATATGTCTATATATACTGAGAGTGTGTCACACAAAATCACCAAAACTTTGTAGTTCTAAAAAAAAAAAAGAAAAAGAAATTCACTTAGTCCTCTTGCTTCTAGAGTATTAATCTCTTAGACACGTGCAATTATTTAAGCTTTCAAATTTGAATGCCAAGGTTTAGGTTCAGGCCTTGAAATCTTACACCCACAAATTTTGAGTATGTTATATACACAAAACAGTTCCTCCAGTCTAGCATGAGATATTGGTGTCCTTGACAGTATGTCATCTTCCTATCTTATCACTCATGGGGAATTAAATGAATGCCAGCCTTGAAGAGTTTCCATGAACTCAATGAAAACAATATTAATTATATTTATAATTAGCTTTTCTTGTCTCTGATTCAAACAGTTCCTACTGTCTGAATCAGTGAGTTGTACATGCTAATATTATGCTTTGCTCTTGCTTACACCAATGTACCAGCTATTGACATTCAAAATTAGTTTTAAAATGTATTTATAATGGCTGAATAATTTTTAATCCTTTCTTCTACCTTTCTTTTCTCTTTCCCTTGCTTTTTTACTAAAAGGCAAAATAAAATGTCTGTAATCATTAAAGTCATGAGTATGCATAGATAAAAACATCCCAGACTAGCCTGCCAATAGAATTGGAAGGCACATTAAAGTAAATGTTTTAAAAATGTTTCTTATAAGCCTGTCAAAACAATCTAAAGATAAGTCTCACAAAAGACTATGCAAGTTGAATGAATACCTGGAATCTGTTGATTTATACAAGAAAATGCAATCCTCATCATTCCAGATACGATTGTTGAATGTCTACCTGGCATCAGTTAATGTCCTGAGCCCTTTACTAATTGTATTAGTTTCCTAGAGCTGCCATAGCAAATTACATCAGTGTGGTGACTTGAAACAACATAACTCTATTTTCTCTCAGTTCTGAAGGCGAAAAGTCTAAAATCATAGTATCAGCAGGTTTGCACTCCCTCCTAAAGACATATGGGAGATTTCATTCCTTGCTTCTTCCAACTTTTGGTAGCTGCCAGCTTCCTTGAGGTTGTTGTCATGTAACTCTAACCTCTGCCCCTGTGATCATATTTCTTTATCTTCTTTGTGTCTCTTACAAGGAAACCTGTCATTAGACTTAGGATCCACTCGAATAATTCAGAATGAATTCATCTCAAGATCTTTGGCTTATTTACAACCACAAAGTCCATGTTTCTGAGCGAGGGAACATTCACAGATTCTACAGATTAAGGCATGGACATGTCTTTTTAGGAAATACAACTGAATTCACTATACGTACATATTTCTAATTGTGATAAATGTAGAGAAAAACAGATCAGAGAGGTTAGCTCTTTTCTTGAGGTTGCACAGATCATGAATGGTAGGACTACAGAAATAGAACCTGTCTCATTGTATTTTGCTGTGTTTGTTTCTATTCAGATGTTACTGGCATACAAACAAGCTATGCATATTTAATGTATATATCTTGATGGCTTTGAAGATGAAGACCTGTTAAAGTGTTATCATTGTTGTTCACGTGCTCATTTGTCTCACTCTCTGGGTCTAAGTATCTTGACTGAGACATTCTCTTATTCTACAGTACTTTCCCAATGCCTCAGTTTTGGCCTTCAATACAGATAAAAGTCGCATAAATAAATGTATGGTTTCTCACTGGCAAGCCCTCTATCAAGGACTACTGCTGCTGCTGCTAAGTCACTTCAGTCGTGTCTGACTCTGTGTGACCCCATAGACGGCAGCCCACCAGGCTTCCCCATCCCTGGGATTCTCCAGGCAAGAACACTGGAGTGAGTTGCCATTTCCTTCTCCAATGCATGAAAGTGAAAAGTGAAGTCTCTCAGTCATGTCTGACCCTCAGCAACCCCATGGACTGCAGCCTACCAGGCTCCTCCGTCCATGGGATTTTCCAGGCAGGAGTACTGGAGTGGGGTGCCATTGTGTGGCCAATATCCATAATACAAAGGAAATGTCTCTCTTACTTTACAACTGTTTTACCTAAAGGCTATCAAAATTCAGTAGCAACAGCTAACTTCTTTCCAGATATATTTAGTATGAAAATCTAATTCTTTAGACAGGATTTCTCAAAGAACAAACTCTAAGCTATAACTATGAAAAGAAGAACTGATGATTTCTCACCTTCCTCTCTGGCTGTTTGTTAAATTATTGCTTTTTGTTTGTTTGTTTAAAGTCAAGGATGATTGAAAGAAGATCTTCATAAGTTAGCTCTTTACTGGGTCTCTAAGCACAGCCACTGACATATATAATCGGCATGTGATTTGCACTGCAAGATTAGCAAGATCTTCTTTGTTGGCTAGTTATTGCTGCTGATTGAAGACATTTTTTCCCCCAGAAAAAACAAGTGATAATTGAGAATGGCCAAACACCACGTCAGAACTACTCGGTCTCTGGCCATTGTTCTGTGAATGAATCATTCAGACTCGCTCCCCCTGCCCACCCCCTCGAGGCTTGAGGGAATTTGAGTTAGTCATTTTGATAGGCAACTAAAATTTTGGTAATATAAATGAACAGAATTGAAAAACAGAAGATCTGATCTATTTGAGGAATAATTTTGTCAAAGTTATTATTTATTTATTTTTTTTGGTTCTAAGCTGTTTCATTTTATTTTTCTTTGTTATTCATTCATTAACTGTTCTTTTACCTAGGCAAATACTATCCAGATGAATTTCAGTGTTTTATCATAGATCTCCTGTTTTGTTTAGATGTATTTTCTTCTTGGGTTGTTCCAACACTGAGATTTCTTATCTGTTTCTGGGCTTCCCAGAAGTAGAATTCTTCCCAGTGGTAGAATCTGCCTGCAGTGCAAGAGAGGCAGGAGACATGGGGTTGGTCCCTGGGTAGGGAGAATCCCTTGGAGAAGGAGATGGCTACCCACTCCAGTATTCTTGCCTCGAAAATCCCATGAATAGAGGAGCCTGGGGGGCTGCAGTTCTCGTGGGGTTGCAAAGAGTTGGACACGACTGTGCACACATGTGCGCACACATCAATTTTCTAAACATTCCTGAGTTTGGCAAGAAGGCTTCATGCATTGCAAGGTTGATAACCAAATTTCTACGGTAAGCCCAGTAAAAGGGAGTTGGTGCCAGATTCATGGATCTGATAATGTATGGTTTGAAGGAGTAGAATTCAGGGACACGAAAGTGTTAAAGTTGAAACAGAATTGATGTATAACACGGAGGCACAGATGTACACTAAGCCAGAAGAAAAGAAACCTTCTTGTATGTCTGATGTTCAATTTCTTCTTTTATAAAATTCATGTTATAACACATTTCACCAGGGTTCACATGAAATTTAGATGAGTAACACATATAGAGCATCTCACACAATGCCTAGAACATATTAAATGCTCAGCTATTACTACTTCAGAAAGTTCAGATAGGGCAGATTGTTTCAGGAAGTTTTCTCCATAAGTTTAGTGGAAATATTATAATGTAGTTATTAGTTTCTTATATTTGTGAGTTTTTCAATGCCCAGCATTCACCCTTTAAGCATACTAGCTCATAAACTAAATTGAGAGAGCAGATATGTTTCTCAGGGAAAATTGCATTTATCAAATTTGTGTTACTGCAGATAAAATCAGGATGCCAATTTCTTAATTTTATGCTTAAAATATAATTGTCATGTAGTTTGAGGTATGAGAGTCATTATTTTATCTCTGTTGGCAGATTTCATAGGGAAGTAAATTATAATTAGAATGTTTTGTGGAATCTGAACAAGAAACAGTAGATGAATAGAACTGTAATTACCATCAGGTTTACATAATAAATTCATCTCCACAACATGGGTGACCTTGTTAACAACAATGACAAGTTTCAATCTCATTATCTACATTTTCTTTTCCTTGAATATGGGTTGGGTGGCTATTACATTTGTTTGCTTCTGTCACTAAACTTTTACAACCAACCTCCTGGGAGATTACTCTCTTTTCCTTCAGGAATGTTGACATCTTCAATCAAGAGTAATCAATTCTTGTTTGCCAAGAGTGACTCTTTGTCCTTAAAAGAAATTCTCATCTCTCAGCTCTCATTGATTGTGTGTTGATTTTTACAATATAAATGTCAGAAGACAATCTCATTTTTCTTACTTCTATAATTTTTGGTTCACCCCTACTTAAGGACACTACTTGTTTTTCCAGTTTTATTGAGAAATAGTTGATATATCTCACTGTATAAGTTTAAGTCATATAGCATGATGGTTTGATTTATATATATTGTTAAATAATTAGCATAATAGTTTCAGCTAGCATCTTTCACTGTGTATAAACATAATAAGCAAAAAAGAAAAAATAAGAAAGAAAAATAATTCTATACTTGTGATGTTAATTCTCAGAATTTACACTCTTAACAACATTTCTATAAATTATATAGCAGTGTTAACTATAATCATCATGCTGTATATTACATCTCTAGTTCTTATTTATCTTGTAACAAGCTTGTACACTTGAACACCCATCTTCCAATTTATCCTCTTCCTATCTTCCAATTCTGGTAATCACAAATCTGAGCTTTCATTTCTCTGAGTCTGGGGTTTTTTTGTTGTTTATTTGTTGCTTTTGCTTTAGTTTAGATTTCAAATATATGTGACAGCTACAATATTTGTCTTTCTCTGACTTATTTAACCTAACATAATGCCTTCAATGTCCATCCATATTATTTCAAATGGTATGAATTACTCATTTTTTAGTAGTTGAATAATATTCTATTGTGGGCTTCCTTGGTGGTTTAGTGTTAAAGAATCTGCCTCCCAGTGCAGGACATGCAGGTTTGGTCTCCGAGTTGGGAAGATCCACCAGAGAAGGAAATGGCAACCCACCCCAGAATTTCTGATTGGAAAATCTCATGGACAGGGGATCCTGGTGGGGTTATAGTCCATGGGGTCACAAAGAATTGAACATGACTTAGCAACTAAACAAACAAATAAAAATTTCTATTGTGTATATATATATATAGAGATATATATACACATATACATATACATATACATATATATCCATATATATAAATGCTACAACTTTTTAATTCATTCATATATCCATCCATAAACAGATTGTGTTAATGTCTTTGCTATTGCAGATGATTGCTATAAACATAGGGATGTAGATATCTTTTCAAGTTAGTGTTTTTATTTATTTTGGATACATCCCCAGAAGTGGAAATGCTGGATCATGTGATTGCTCTGTCTTTCATTTTTATGAGGATTCTCCATATTGTTTTCCTTAGCAGCAATACCAATACTAAACCAACCTATAAGAATTGTTAAAGGGTCTTCTCAAAGTGGAAAAGTAAAAGTTATAACAAAATGTAAGAATTTATAGGAAAGAAGAAATTCCAGTAGTAAAGGCAAACATATAGTAAAGGTGATAGATCCCCTTCAGTAAGCTACTGTTAAGATTAAAGGCAAAAATGGTGAAATCAAGTATATTGGGATAGACACATAGATATAAAATATGATATTAAAAACACAAAATGAGGGCAAATGGAGTAAAAAATGTGAATCTTCCAGAATGTGTTTGAACTTTAATGACTATCAGTTAAAAACAAATAGATATATGTCAACATATCTGAACTCCAAGTAACCAAAACCACAAACCTACAATAGATACACAAAAGCTAGTGAGAAAGAACACAAGCATACCACTAACTAGTATAATCAGTCAGTTCAGTTTCTCAGTTGTGTCCAGCTCTTTGTGATGCCATGAACTGCAGCATACCAGGCCTCCCTGTCCATCACCAGCTCCCGGAGTTCACTCACACTCACGTCCATCGAGTCCGTGATGCCATCCAGCCATCTCATCCTCTGTCGTCCCATTTTCCTCCTGCCTTCAATCTTTCCCAGCATCAGGGTCTTTTCAAATGAGTCAGCTCTTCGCATCAGGTGGCCAAATTATTGGAGTTTCACCTTCAAAATCAGTCCTATTAATGTCTAGTCAAGGCTATGGTTTTTCCAGTAGTCATGTATGGATGTGAGAGTTGGACTGTGAAGAAAGCTGGGCGCCAAAGAATTGATGCTTTTGAACTGTGATATTGGAGAAGACTCTTGAGAGTCCCTTGGACTGCAAGCAGATCCAACCAGTCCATTCTGAAGGAGATCAGCCCTGGGATTTCTTTGGAAGGAATGATGCTAAAGCTGAAACTCCAATACTTTGGCCATCTCATGTGAAGAGTTGACTCATTGGAAAAGACTCTGATGCTGGGAGGGATTGGGGGCAGGAGGAGAAGGGGACGACAGAGGATGAGATGGCTGGATGGCATCACGGACTCGATGGACGTGAGTCTGAGTGAACTCTGGGAGTTGGTGATAGACAGGGAGACCTGGCGTGCTGGGATTCATGGGGTCACAAAGAGTCGGACATGACTGAGCAACTGAACTGAACTGAACTGAGGACTGATCTTCTTTAGGATGGACTGATTGGGTCTCCTTGCAGTCCAAGGGACTCTCAAGAGTCTTCTTCAACACCACAGTTCAAAAACATCAATTTTTTGGTGCTCAGCTTTCTTTATTAGTCTAACTCTCACATCCATACATGACCGCTGGAAAAACCATAGCCTTGACTAGATGGACTTTTGTTGATGAAGTAATGTCTCTGCTTTTTAACATGCTATCTAGGTTGGTCATAATTTTCCTTTCAAAGTGTAAGTGTCTTTTCATTTCATGGCTGCAATCACCATCTGCAGTGATTTTGGAGCCCAAAAAACTAAAGTCTGACACTGTTTTCACTGTTTCCCCATCTATTTACCATGCAGTGATGGTACCGGATGCCATGATCTTCATTTTCTAAATGCTGAGCTTTAAGCCAACTTTTTCACTCTCCTCTTTCACTTTCATCAAGAGGCTCTTTAATTCTTCTTCACTTTCTGCCATAAGGGTGGTGTCATCTGCATATCTAAGGTTATTGATATTTCTCTGGGCAATCTTGATTCCAGCTTGTACTTCTTCCAGCCCAGCGTTTCTCATGATGTAGTCTGCATATAAGTTAAACAAGCAGGGTGACAATATACAGCCTTGACGTGCTCCTTTTCCTATTTGGAACCAGTCTGTTGTTCCATGTCCAGTTCTAAGTATGGCTTCTTGATCATATTGTAACTCAATTATACTTCTGTAAACAATAGGGATTCTATCATAGTAAGATCTTTCATAATACGTACAGCTTAATCTCTAGGTTTAGTGACAGCTTTCCTTCTAATCATGTGAAGAGTGAATACCACCTTAATTTTTAGTAACTGGGGAGAAGTGTTAGAAATGCCTGAACTCTACTTTGTTGAGTATCTGAAAGTTTTGGAGCCTTAAATTCCTCTTTTGAAACAGAGTCAGGCAAATAGGATAATGCACATGAATGTTCTTTGAACCTGACCAAAATTGTATGTGAAGAGGGCACTCAGGAGAAGAAGGTAACTATGTAGAGAACTTGGGAGCAGTAAATGCAATAGTGAGGTTTCTGGAGTTGGTGAGGAGACAAGTTCAAGCAATTCCTCTGATAAAAAATCTTGAGCGATACTTGCTTCTTTAACAATGAAATTATCATAAAGCAGTCTAACAACATAACAAGACAAAGTACTCTGATTGTTATCACCTTTGGGTGACATCTCCTGAAAAAGAATCTCCCCTACGGAGATTATCAAAAGGCATTACTCTTGCTTCACTATTTTCATATGCAGCAAGAAGAAACTACAGGCTAATGAATCACCAAGTCACTTATCCAGCCACCTCCTTTCAGCCGCATTGCTTTAAATAATCTCTTATTTGAATTATTCAATAATTCCACCAGAAGCACAGCAAGAATTATTAGTCAATCTTTCCTACACCAGGCATGGCTGGGAAACTTAATAGTTTGAAACTTAAAATGATTTCTTAGTTATATAAATGCTTGTGATTTATCATTTGTTCATGAAATGTTTCATGAATTAGTGAGAGACTGAAATAAGACTTTTACTTTGAAACAAGAAACCATTTATACAAAAAGAAAGTAATCATGTATTTTTCAAGTAGAGAGCAGCCATGGGGTTAAGCCAGATACAAATGTGATAGACTGTACAAACAATGGAATTCTTACAAAGCAATGGGTCTCAAAGCAAGCTTCCTATACATGAATTAGTCAATCTCTCTGTTAATGGTAAGCACTTGGAAAGCTGATTAAAAAAATAATAATAATTCTTTCAGTTTGAAACTCCACAGATTTCTTTCTAACAATCTCCCAGGGTACGATAGTTCCATGTTGGACATAACTTGATTGCTGCCACCTTGGTCATAATCAGTTTGATCTGAGCTCCTCTTTTAAGTCACTCTAATTGTCGTTGCTTCTGTTGTTCACATTATCAGGTTGGATCAAAGCATGTGTTAGCATTTTACCTCTTCAAACACTGGGCCCTTTATTCTTATCTGCTTTGCCCTTGGTTGGCTTAAGCAACTGGAGATATGATCTTTATTCTAATGGAATTACATTCGATTAGTTCATTCAGTTCTAATATATCGTATCTTAACAGTGTAAGGAAACAGATGCAACCTGCAACCTGCATCTGCTTTGGGATCAAAACAGGAGGGAGAAGCAGCCAGAACATAAGCAGTTCTTGTAGTCAAAGAGGTTTAGGCTTAAAATTTAATTGAAAATCATGCATTTAAGTGAGTATTTTATGTTCGCTTATGGGAGTTTTTCTAACAAAATATTTACATAGCATCCCAAAGAGATACAGACCAGACATCTGTGAGATAACCTCAAAATCTGTTGAAGCATTATACTTTGATTTCAGGAGCTCAACTAGTTTTGTTAAGCATATTTATGTGCTCTAATATAGTTGGGTATCATTTGGCTCCTCTTATCAGTGGCTTACAGTCTAGGGGTGCTCAACCTTGCTCTTGATTAAATAGAAATGAATTGGAAAATATATACCCTTTATTATTTGTTAGACTAAACATATTTCAAAAGTATGAAAGGATGTTGGCAATAGTGACAAAATTACCTAGCAGTAATGTTAATTGGTGGGCTTCCAGGTGGCTCAGTGGTAAAGAATCTTCCTGCCAATGCAGGAGACACAAGAGACATGGGCTTGACCCCTGGGTCAAGAAGATCCCCTGGAGTACCAAATGGCAACCCACTTCAGTGTTCTTGCTTGAAAAATTCCATGGACAGAGGAACCCAGCAGGGTGCAGTCCATGGGGTTGCAAAGAGTTGGACACGACTTAGTGACTGAACACAATGTTAATTGGTACAATATTTAGTATGTATATATAGGTTCTTTGGAAGGACTGATGCTAAAGCTGAAACTCCAATACTTTGCTCACCTCATGCGAAGAGTTGACTCATTGGAAAAGACTCTGATGCTGGGAGGAATTGGAGGCAGGAGGAGAAGGGAATGACAGAGGATGAGATGGCTGGACAGCATCACCAACTCGATGGACATGAGTCTGAGTAAACTCTAGGAGTTGGTGATGGACAGGAAGGCCTGGCGTGCTGCAGTTCATGGGGTCGCAAAGAGTCGGACACGACTGAAAGAATGAACTGAACTGAACTGAATTGAATAGGCGATTAAGGTACAAATGAAATTAGGGGATATATACATATATATAACTGCTATACATAGGCACATAAGATATAGATGCATAGATATACATATACAGATGTGTATAATGCATATGCCATGTGTATGTGTGAGTGTGTGTATATATTATATATATATAATACGTATGCTATTTGACCCAGCAATCCTAATGCTAGAAATTAATTCAATAGATATACCATACTGCTGATCACTACATTATTGTATAGGACAAAATAAGAAGCCTTTCACTTTCTTTCACTGTTTCTCTCCATTCAACCCACCCTTTTCTTTTTCACACACACACACACACACACACACACACACACACACACATACCCCAACCTTGCGGTACATTAGTAAGAATAATAGAGGACTATTATTTGGGACAGTATAGCAGCCAGGCTCCCTGACTTGAAACATCAGCCAGCTGTGCTATGTAATCTTGAATACATTGCTCAACTTCTCTTTGCCACTTTTCTTTCATTTGTAAATTGGAATAATAATAATGGTACCTTACATATAAGGCTGTTTCACGGATTAAGATAATATACGTATGGTATTTTTTAAAGGGCCTGATATATAGATATAATTTCCTAAGTTAGCAACTACTTCATGTGTCCATTAAAAATAATCAATTTAACCTGCTTATGCTGATTTAAAAGGCTTGCTGAAATACATTATTAAGCAAAATGAAAAGTAAAGTAATGAGTAATATAATATATATTGTATATCATTTAATTAGAAATGATAAAATTTTGGTAAATGACAAAGATTTTTAGAAAGATATACCAGAAACAGCTAAACATTAATTAGCAGCAGTACTTTCTGAGAAACAGTAGTGGAGGTTTAAGGAGGGAAAAGAATTTAACTTTTCATTTTAGTTCTTTCCTTCTTAATTGAAACTTTTACCAGTTACACTTTTATAAATAAAGCTAACTGTCCAAGCATAATTGGCTGTTTTCTGATCACAAGTTTAGTGGTTCTTTCTTTTCTTACCACGTTTATCTCTAGTATGACATATTCTAGCTGGACACCCATGGCGGGAGTTACTTAAGGAAGACTTTCTATTCTTATCACCAGTGTGAGTTAATATGATGTAATACAGTGATTTATTCAGGTGATGTCCCATATCATGATGGCGTGGTTTATAATACTTCCACTGAAGTTTTAACATCCCCTCTTCCCTAATCTATGACTGACTCTTGTGTTAGAACATAAAGTTTACAACAGAGAAGGAAAAAGTCATACTACAAATGTGCAGACACACTAATGGTCACTACTTTTGCCCTCAAGTGACATTTATCTTTTAGAGTTCAGGCTTATTTTGACAAAAAACTGGTAAAATGATGGCCCTTGTATCGTTAAGGTGACTTGTATGCTAGTTTGATGTTATTTGTAGTTGATGTATACTTATATAATAACTTTAATGTTATTTTAACCTGTTTTAGAGTAGTTTATCTATTAAAAATTATCATTCTCTGGGAATTCTCAGGTCTCACTGAATGTCTTCATATATTCCTTGAAATAATGAAAAATACTGAGTGAATTGGTTGAAATAGAAACCTTGCTATGTCTATAATAGTGAAAAATCCCTTTAAGTTAGTGATAGAATCTTCAGGAAGTGATAAGGTTGTGAATTTTTTTTTTCATAGTGGATCAGGGCAAACTTTTCTTTAGAGAGCTGTTGGTCCAGGAAGGAAGAAAATGAAATTTGCAAGTAGTATAGTATTTGTGGCAACTGTACAGTTGGGGATTACATGCCTCACCTACAGGTATTCAAACCAAAATGAAAGTATATTTGCAGAAAAAAAAAGAAAAGCTAGACTGTAGACAATTTTGACCTCAGAAAGCAGTCTTTCAGATGTCTAAAATTGCTAGAAAATGTCTAAAACTATGAGGATGGGACTAGAGCTGTCCTTACTGGCAAGTACAGCAGAGAAGTGACTGCCGTAAACGCGAACTGCATTGCCACCAGGGGCTGTGTGTATGCGTGTGTCTATTTGGAGGCGTATAAAAATGAAGTCTCTGCAGAAGAGAATGGCTGGAGTTGTATTAAAATGAACCTCTCTTGACAAAGTTCTGAAGAGGCAAAAGGATCTCTACCAGGAGACACACTTGAAGATGCCCACTGATTGATAAAGGAGTCAAAACTGGGCAGCCTGAGGAGGCATAATCTATGAGGTGGCAAGTGTAGCTGAAAGTGCCTACAACCTAAAGAGAATTTATTAAAAATCTATACAAGTAACTCAAGAAAAAGACAGTGTTGCTTTCACCTTCAGAGGCCCCAGTATCAGAATTCAACAACTTGGCCAAGTGAGACCATGACATTTCCCCTTAATCATCTCCCTCCATAACTCAAGGCTGAAAGTGTAAAAAATATTTATTAGAAGAGTGGGGAGTAAGAAATGAGGCATAGAAAAAGGAGTGAAACTGACTATTTTTTACTCATCCAATGTCAGATTCCAAACCTGAACCAGGCTAAATCATGGGAGTGGGAGGAAAAGCTTCAAATTTGGGTTAAGATTGGACACAATTATCTAAGAGTTCCTGGAAATGCTTTTGGATCTGCCCAAGTCTTTTCTGGATGAAGAGAAGAGCAAGTCCATAGAGCAAATTTAACGGTGAGAGGCGAGAAAGGGAAACTTTAATGCAAATCCATCTGTCAAATCCAGCCCATGCAATAGAGTTGTTACGTACAGCACAGCCCTTGACTCCAACAATGAATGAATGCATGGATGGATAAATAAGTGAATAAATAAACAATGAATGGATGAATACTTGAATAAATACATAAATACCTCATGATGTACCAAACGAGTTCTTTTCCTGAAAAACGGTTCTGAGTTAACATAATCATAGGGAGAACCAAGATTCTCCCAAAGGTGAAGAACAACTTTAGGGGTTGTCAGAATTACAACTGGATCCATCATGCTTCTTTTTGTCTTTCTCTGGTCTTTTTTTTTTTTTTTCCTTTTTTCTCCTTGGGTAGTGGTTTTATTCAGGCAGAAGCCATATTGTTACAATTCTACCTCCAGAGAAGGAAAAGGAATTTAGAAAAATCCCAAAGGAAGGCTCCATTGGCTTAGTTTTGGTCATGTGCCCACATTCAGACAAAGCACTCTATTCTGGAGTGATATGATATATAGTGATTAATAAACCCAGGAGGAAACATTTGGGTGCAATGGTGAAGGAGTAATTCCTTAAAAAAAAAGGGTGATGGTGGAACGATTCTGGAAAGACAAAAATACTGAGTCTATTCCCTATATCCTCCAAATTTATTCCTAAGAAATGAATTGTTAAAGTACTCCATTCACTGGTGAGAGGACTGACTAATAGATTTATGAGCATTGAAAGCCGACAGGTTTTGTCAGTGATTGTGATGACTTACTGACAGCCGCAGTTAACAAAGTTCTGCAGAAAAAGACTAACAGATACTCTGAAACATGCAGTCAAGTAACACTTCCTAAGAGTATTTTAGGTAAAGAAATCCTGCTCATTTGTCAGTAGCTTCACTTATTGATGCGAGTGGCAAGTTCTTCAGGGAATTCTCAGGAGAGATTGTGTTTATTAATTTAAAAATTTTCCCAACCAATATGTTCTATGTAGATTAGGAAAACAAGTATATTAACTGTATTTCAGAATACAGACACTATCAACTTTTTATAAAGCATTTGCTTTCAGTTGATTTATTTGGGTTTGTAGGGCTAGACTTTCACAAGAATGTATCTTGGCAACAATTTTAGTATATTGTCACCATGTAAAGAGTGGTATCCTGGTTCTATCTTCATGGTCCAAAAATTCACCTTACCCTAAGTTTGCAAGTAGTATTATTAGAATTATTTTTCTCTTTCATTATTGTAAAATTAAATAGAACTGATAAAATTCATTTAAAAACATTTTAAATAACCCCTCAAATTACAGACTATTACCCCTAATTTTTAGTGAGAATAGTGTTTTCTTAAATATTAATTTCTACATGTTGATTGGGTAACCAGTTTCTTTGCAGTTCACTAACTTTTCAAATCATATTTAGTTAATATCATTTTTCTTTTTCAAGTATTTTATTGAATCTTTTTCTGATGCTGTATTTATTCATTTTTTTGTGTAGCTTAATTTGTGTTTAATGATTAATATTTTATTAGATAATTTATATATTCTTCTGCAACTGGTGCGTTTATTCCCTGGACACTTATAAGATTCTTTTTATTTGAAATTTGAGAACCTCAGGGTTATTTTACCCATTTTCTATACTTGTTTGATACTTTTCTGAAAATCAATGTTTTTTATTTTCTTGGTTTTTGTATTTAATTTGGAAAAACTTTATTCTGTTTAACATTGGACCTTTTCTGTATTTCATTTGATTGATTCTTTTTATATTTTAGATTTCAGTTGCCTGCCTTTTTTAAGATTATTTTTTCCAGCCTGCTTAAAGTCAAATTCTGTTTACTTTACTACTGTTTTTATATGGTGCTGCTTCTAATTTAGCTTGAAATTCTACAGTGTCATTATTTTCTCTTAAATTTCTTATTGTAGCTGGAATAATCTTCTACTAATTTTGTTCACTTTCATCCTTATCTCCTGATTATCTTATTCACACTTCAGTAGTGTTCTCTTTTCTTCATGGGTTTAATTCAACCTTTTTGCTTTACAGATGAACAATTTAAGAATGCAGGAGTTGAATGATTTTCCAAAAGTCAAAGGGAGATGGATTATTTTATGCATCTCCCTGAATTGGAGAGGAGCTAAAAAGCCTCTTGATGAAAGTGAAAGAGGAGAGAGAAAAAGTTGGCTTAAAGCTCAACATTCAGAAAATGATGATCATAGCATCTGGTCCCATCACTTCATGGGAAATAGATGGGGAAACAATAGAAACAGTGTCAGACTTTATTTTGGGGGGCTCCAAAATCATTGTAGATGGTGACTGCAGCCATGAAATTAAAAGACGCTTACTTCTTGGAAGAAAAGTTATGACCAACCTAGATAGTATATTCAAAAGCAGAGACATTACTTTGCTGACTAAGGTCCGTCTAGTCAAGGCTATGGTTTTTCCTCTGGTCATGCATGGAGGTGAGAGTAGGACTGTGAAGAAGGCTGAAGAATTGATGCATTGAACTATGGTGTTGGAGAAGACCCTTGAGGGTCCCTTGGACTGCAAGGAGATCCAACCAGTCCATTCTGAAGGAGATCAACCCTGGGATTTCTCTGGAAGGAATGATGCTAAAGCTGAAGCTCCAGTACTTTGGACACCTCATGCGAAGAGTTGACTCACTGGAAAAGACTCTGATGCTGGGAGAGATTGGGGGCAGGAGGAGAAGGAGATGACCCAGGATGAGATGGCTGGGTGGCATCATGGACTCGATGGACGTGAGTCTGAGTGAACTCTGGGAGATGGTGATGAACAGGGAGGCCTGGCGTGCTGCGATTCATGGGGTCACAAAGAGTCGGACACGACTGAGTGACTGAACTGAACTGAACTGAACTGAATTGGCCTTCATTTTCCAAAGCTTCCATTCCAATAACCATGTCTTGGGTAGGGTATGTGCTAAACATTTTGTAAATTAAAAACAAAGTAATGTAAACAAGGAATTGTTTATCTGCCTATGCTGTGAATAAATATGATCATGTTATGAGTTAGTATAAGCAGAATAAACCAGATACAGAAAGACAAGTACTGTACGATTTCACATATCACTTTTTTAATCTAAAAATGTCAAACTCAGAGAATCAGAGGGTACAACTGAGCAGGCACATTGCAGGATGGGAGATGCTGGTCAAAATGTACAAACACTCAGTTATAAGATGAATTACTTCTGGTGGCCTATTGTACAGCATTGTGACTAAAGTTAGTAATAGTGTAATGTTTACTTGAAATTTGCTGAGAGATTAGATCTTGAATGTCCTCACTACACACCCAAAAAGTTAACTATGTAAGGTGAATATGTTAAGTAACTTGACAGTGGTAACATTTTGCAGTGTAAAATCATCATGTCGTACATCTTTAAAAAACAGAGTTCATAGGACATAATGATAACAACAGATGCTGGAGCCACATTCCCTGTGTTGGAACCCCACCTTTTCAATTTCCAGTGGTATGACCGGTAAAAACAACTTAACTGCTATAGGCCCAGTGTCTTTCTCTGTGAAAAGGGCTGATAAGTGTGGGTGTAAGGATTAATTGTGTTGGTACATATAAAATCTTTAGAAGAGTCAGGCAAATATTTAATAGGATGCTCTTACGGCATTGCTATTAGTATTGAAGCATGATCTCTGGGCCATGGGGGATGAATTACCATGGTACATGCCTGATGAGCATGGAGGCAGGCACCTAGAGGCTATGTGAAGACATTGAGGAAAACAAGGGGAAAAAGAGACATGCTGCCTCACTCAGATCTCTTTACTGTCCTCAGCTTATTACAAAAATAAGACTACATCCTTTGTTTCTCTCGGTTACTTGCTTCTGTTATATAAACATTTAGTTATAAGACATAAAATATTATGTGAAACAATTAGGCACATTATAATGGCTAGAGCATTGGCAGGAATGAGATGGCCCAATCAAAACAGGTTATAGAAGACAAAGGACTATTTATAGAGCTATGAACAGTGTAAGAAATATCAAATTAGGGATGACAGATGGTGATGTGTCCTCAGGTTAGTAACATCTGGAAGTCACTACCATCATCCTAAGATGGAAGGAGAGGGAGTGGTTACCAGAATAAGGTGAGCCCTGCTACTTTAAGGAAGGGTTGTTCCACTGAGGCTGTGTCCCTCATGGTGGCAGCCAATGCCAGCATGTTCCTGGGCAGTAAGTGAGCCAAGACATTAAATACCTTAACTTTTCTATTTTCCACTCTCCAATTTCCTGTTGAATCTCTCTTTGGCTAAATTCAATGATTAACCAAAGGGAAAAAGATCTGTCATTAGGCTATGTCCTGGTGGTATTATTAGCTGTTCAAATGTGCATTACTGACTATATTAGTTAAAAACTAAAACTAATCCTTCCAAATAGGAAAAGGAGTATGCCAAGGCTGTTTATTGTCACCCTGCTTGTTTAACTTATATGCAGAGTACATCACGAGAAATGCTGGGCTGGATGAAGCACAAGCTGGAATCAAGATTGCTGGGAGAAATATCAATAACGTCAGATATGCAGATGACACCACCCTTATGGCAGAAAGTGAAGAGGAACTTTTTAAAAAGCCTCTTGATGAAAGTGAAAGAGGAGAGTGAAAAGCTGGCTTAAAGCTCAACATTTAGAAAACTGAGATCATGGCATCCAGTCACATCTGCTGATGCTGCTAAGTCACTTCAGTCGTGTCCGACTCTGTGCAACCCCAGAGACGGCAGCCCACCAGGCTCCCCCGTCCCTGGGATTCTCCAGGCAAGAATACTGGAGTGGGTTGCCATTTCCTTCTCCAATGCATGAAAGTGAAAAGTGAAAGTGAAGTCGCTCAGTCGTGTCTGACTCTTAGTGACCCCATGGACTGCAGCCCACCAGGCTCCTCCATCCATGGGATTTTCCAGGCAAGAGTACCGGAGTGGGGTGCCATTGCCTTCTCCGTCAGTCACATCACTTCATGGCAAATAGGTGGGGAAACAGTGGCTGACTTTATTTTTCTGGGTTCCAAAATCACTGCAGATGGTTGTTTGTAGCCATAAAATTAAAAGACGCTTGCTCCTTGGAAGGGAAAGTTATGACCAACCTAGATAGAATATTAAAAAGCAGAGACATTACTTTGCCAACAAAGGTTCATTTCATCAAGGCTATGGTTTTTCCAGTAGCCACATATGGATGTGAGAGTTGAACCATAAGGAAAGCTGAGCACCAAAGAATTGATGCTTTTGAACTGTGATGTTGGAGAAGTCTCTTTAGAGTCCCTTGGACTGCAAGGAGATCCAACCTGTTCATCCTAAAGGAGATCAGTCCTGGGTGTTCATTGGAAGTACTGATGTTGAAGCTGAAACTCCAATACTTTAGCCACCTGATGCGAAGAGCTGACTCATTTGAAAAGACCCTGATGCTGGGAAAGATTGAAGGCAGGAGGAGAAGGAGATGACAGAGGATGAGATGGTTGGATGACATCACCAACTCAATGAGTTTGGGTAGGCTCCAGGAGTTGGTGATGGACAGAGAAGCCTGGCATGCTGCAGTTCATGGGGTCACAAAGAGTCGGACATGCCTGAGCAACTGAACTGAACTGAACTGAATCCTTCATCAGTTGTTTCATTTGCTATTATTGTCTCCCATTCTGAGGGCTGTCTTTTCACCTTGCTTATAGTTTCCTTTGCTGTGCAAAAGCTTTTAGGTTTAATTGGGTCCTGCTTGTTTACTTTCCATTACTTTAGGAGGTGGGTCTTAGAGGATCTTGCTTTGACTCATGTGGTCGAGTTTCTGCTATGTCTCTCAGAATTTTATAGTTTCTGGTCTTACATTTAGGTCTTTAATCCATTTTGGGTTTATCTTTGTGTATGGTGTTAGGAAATGTTCTAATTTCATTCTTTTTTTTTTTCCAGTTTTTTATTTTTTAAATTTTAAAATCTTTAATTCTTATATGCATTCCCAAACGTGAACCCCCCTCCCACTTCCCTCCCCATAACATGTCTCTGGGTCATCCCCTAATTTCATTCTTTTACACATAGCTGACCAGTTTTCCCAGCATGATTCACTGAATAGGCTGTCTTTGGCCCATTGTATATTCTTGCCTCCTTTGTCCAAAATAAGGTACCCATAGGTGTGTGAGTTTATTTGTGGGCTTTCTATCTTGTTCCATTGGTCTATATTTCTGTTTTTGTGCCAGTACCATTCTGTCTTGATGGCTGTAGCTTTGTAGTATAATCTGAAGTCAGGAAGGTTGATTCCTCCAGCTCCATTCTTCTTTCTCAAGACTGCTTTGGCTAGTCAGGGTCTTTTGTGTTTCCATATGAATTGTGAATTTTTTTGTTCTCGTTCTGTGAAAAATGCCATTGGTAATTTGATAGGGATCACATTGAATCTGTAGATTGCATTTAGTATTGATTCTTCCTACCCAGGAACATGAAATATCTCTCCATCTGTTTATGTCATCTCTGATTTCTTTCATTAGTGTCTTATAATTTCCTGTGTACAGTTCTTTCATCTCCTTAGGAAAGTTTATTCCTAGATATTTAATTCTTTTTGTTGCAATGGTGAATGGGATTGATTCCTTACTTGCTCTTTCTAATTTTTCATTGTTAGTATATAGAAATGCAAGTGATCTCTGTGTATTGATTTTGTATCCTGCAACTTTGCTAAATTCACTGATTAGCTCTAGTAATTTTCTGATACTATCTGTAGGGTTTTCTATGTACAATATCATGTCATCTGCAAACAGTGTGATCTTTACTTCTTTTCCAATCTGGATTCCTTTTACTTTTCTTCTCTGATTGCTATAACTAGGACTTCCAGAACTGTGTTGAATAATAGTGGTGAAAGTGGACACCATTGTCTTATTCCTGATCTTAGGGGGAATACTTTCAGTTTTTCACCATTTAGAATAATGTTTACTGTAGGCTTATGATATATGACCTTTACTAAGCTGAGGTAGGTTCCTTCTATGCCCATTTTTTGAAGCGTTTTCATCATAAATATGTGCTGAATTTTTTCAAAGGCTTTTTCTGCATCTATTGAGATTATCATATGGTTTTTATCTTGCAATTTGTTACTATGGTGTGTCACATTGATTTATTTGCATATATTGAAGAATCCTTGCATCCCTGGAGTAAACCCAACTTCATCATGGTGTATGAGCTTTTTGATGTGTTGCTGAATTCTGTTTGCTAAAATTTTGTAGAGGATATTTGCATCTATGTTCATCAGTGATATTGGCCTGTAGTTTTCTGTTTTTGTGTTGTCTTTGTCTGCTTTTGGTATCAGGGTGATGGTGGCCTCATAGAGTAAGTTTGGAAGTGTTCCTTCCTCTGCAATTTTTTGAAAGAGTTTTTGAAGGATAAGCATTAGCTCTTCTCTAAATGTTTGATAGAATTCTCCTTTAAAGCCATCTGGTCCTGAGCCTTTTTTTGGGGGGGGGGGGAGATTTTTGATCACAGCTTCAATTTCAGTGCTTGTAATGGGGTTGTTCATAATTTCTATTTCTTCCTGGTTCAGTCTTGTAAGATTGAACTTTTATAAGAATCTGTCCATTTCTTCCAGGTTATCCATTTTATTGCCATTAAGTTGTTCATAATTGGAGAAGGAAATGGCAACCCACTTCAGTGTTCTTGCCTGGAGAATCCCGGGGACGGGGGAGCCTGGTGGGCTGCCGTCTATGGGGTCGGATAGAGTCGGACACAAGTGAAGTGACTTAGCAGCAGCAGTAGTTCATAATAGTCTCCTATAAGGATTAACTTCCAAAATACACAAGCAGCTCATACAACTCAATACCAGAAAAACGAACAACCCAATTAAAGAATGGGAAAAAGACCTAAACAGACATTTCTCCAAAGAAGACATGCTGATGGCTAACAAACACATGAAAAGATGCTCAACATCACTCATTATTAGAGAAATGCAAATCAAAACCACAATGAGATATCACCTCACACCAGTCAGAATGCACACTAAAAGTCTACAAACAATAAATGCTGGAAAATGTGTGGAGAAAGGGAATGCTCTTGCACTGTTTATGGGTATGTAAATTGATACCACCACTATGGAAGATTCCTTAAAAAACTAGGAATAAAACCACCATATGATCCAACAATCTCACTGCTAGGCGTATACCCTGAGGAAACGAAAATTGAAAAAGACATGTGTATCCCTTTGTTCATTGCAGCATTATTTACAATAGCTAGAACATGAAAGCCACCTAGATGTTCATCAACAGATGAATGGATAAAAAGATGTGGTACATATATACACTATGGAATATTACTCAGCCATAAAAAGAACACATTTGAGTTGGTTCTAATGAGGCGGATTAACCTAGAACCTATTTTGCAACATGAAGTAAGTCAGAAAGAGAAAAATAAATATCTTATTTTAATGCATATATATATATGGAATCTAGAAAAATGGTACTGAAGAGTTTATTTACAGGGCAGCAATAGAGAAACAAGTCTCAAGAACAGAGTTATGGATATGGGGAGGGGGAGAAGAGCCTGAGATGTAGGGGAAAAGTAACATAGAAACTTATATTACTATATGTAAAATAGATTGCCAATGGGAATTTTCTGTATGGCTCAGGAAACTTAAACTGGAGCTCTGTATCAACCTAGAGAGGTGGGATAGAGAGGGAGATGGGAGAGAAGTTCAAAAGGGAGGGGATACATATATACCTATGTCTTATTCATACTGAGGTTTGACAGAAAACAACAAAATCCTGTAAGGCAATTATCCTTCAGTTAAAAATTTAGTTATCTCAATAGATGCAGAGAAGGCCTTTGACAAAATTCAACATCCATTTATGATATAAACTCTCCAGAAAGCAGGAATAGAAGGAACATACCTCAACATAATAAAAGCTATCTATGACAAACCCACAGCAAACATTATCCTCAATGGTGAAAAATTGAAAGCATTTCCGCTAAAGTCAGGAACAAGACAAGGGTGTCCACTTTCACCACTACTATTCAACATAGTTCTGGAAGTTTTGGCCACAGCAATCACAGCAGAAAAAGAAATAAAAGGAATCCAAATTGGAAAAGAAGAAGTAAAACTCTCACTGTTTGCAGATGATATGATCCTCTACATGGAAAACCCTAAAGACTCCACCAGAAAATTACTAGAGCTAATCAATGAATATAGTAAAGTTGCAGGATATAAAATCAACACACAGAAATCCCTTGCATTCCTATATATGAATAATGAGAAAGTAGAAAAAGAAATTAAGGAAACAATTCCATTCACCATTGCAACGAAAAGAATAAAATACTTAGGAATATATCTACCTAAAGAAACTAAAGACCTATATATAGAAAACTATAAAACACTGATGAAAGAAATCAAAGAGGACACTAATAGATGGAGAAATATACCATGTTCATGGATCGGAAGAATCAATATAGTGAAAATGAGTATACTACCCAAAGCAATTTACAAATTCAATGCAATCCCTATCAAGCTACCAGCAACATTTTTCACAGAACTAGAACAAATAATTTCAAGATTTGTATGGAAATACAAGAAACCTCGAATAGCCAAAGCAATCTTGAGAAAGAAGAATGCAACTGGAGGAATCAACTTGCCTGACTTCAGGCTCTACTACAAAGCCACAGTCATCAAGACAGTATGGTACTGGCACAAAGACAGGCATATAGATCAATGGAACAAAATAGAGAGCCCAGAGATAAATCCACACACATATGGACACCTTATCTTTGACAAAGGAGGCAAGAATATACAATGGAGTAAAGACAATCTCTTTAACAAGTGGTGCTGGGAAAACTGGTCAACCACTTGTAAAAGAATGAAACTAGATCACTTTCTAACACCGCACACAAAAATAAACTCAAAATGGATTAAAGATCTAAATGTAAGACCAGAAACTATAAAACTCCTAGAGGAGAACATAGGCAAAACACTCTCGGACATAAATCACAGCAGGATCCTCTATGATCCACCTCCCAGAATACTGGAAATAAAAGCAAAAATAAACAAATGGGATCTGATTAAAATTAAAAGCTTCTGCACAACAAAGGAAAATATAAGCAAGGTGAAAAGACAGCCTTCTGAATGGGAGAAAATAATAGCAAATGAAGCAACTGACAAACAACTAATCTCAAAAATATACAAACAACTTCTGCAGCTCAATTCCAGAAAAATAAACGACCCAATCAAAAAATGGGCCAAAGAACTAAATAGACATTTCTCCAAAGAAGACATACGGATGGCTAACAAACACATGAAAAGATGCTCAACATCACTCATTATTAGAGAAATGCAAATCAAAACCACAATGAGGTGCCACTTCACACCAGTCAGAATGGCTGCGATCCAAAAATCTGCAAGCAATAAATGCTGGAGAGGGTGTGGAGAAAAGGGAACCCTCCTACACTGTTGGTGGGAATGCAAACTAGTACAGCCACTATGGAGAACAGTGTGGAGATTCCTTAAAAAATTGCAAATAGAACTACCTTATGACCCAGCAATCCCACTTCTGGGCATACACACCGAGGAAACCAGAATTGAAAGAGACACATGTACCCCAATGTTCATTGCAGGACTGTTTATAATAGCTAGGACATGGAAACAACCTAGATGTCCATCAGCAGATGAATGGATAAGAAAGCTGTGGTACATATACACAATGGAGTATTACTCAGCCGTAAAAAAGAATTCATTTGAATCAGTTCTGATGAGATGGATGAAACTGGAGCCGATTATACAGAGTGAAGTGAGCCAGAAAGAAAAACACCAATACAGTATACTAACACATATATATGGAATTTAGAAAGATGGCAATGACGACCCTGTATGCAAGACAGGGAAAGAGACACAGATGTGTATAATGGACTTTTGGACTCAGAGGGAGGGAGAGGGTGGGATGATTTGGGAGAATGACATTCTAACATGTATACTATCATGTAAGAATTGAATCGCCAGTCTATGTCTGATGCAGGATACAGCATGCTTGGAGCTGGTGCATGGGGATGACCCAGAGAGATGTTATGGGGAGGGAGGTGGGAGGGGGGTTTATGTTTGGGAATGCATGTAAGAATTAAAGATTTTAAAATTTAAAAAATAAATAAATAAATAAAATTTAAAAAAAAAAAAAGAAGCAAAACACTGAAGCAAAAGGAATTGCTTCAGCTTTAATAATAACACTGGATGTAACTGATGAAAGTGGAATTTTAAGATACATCAATAGAGACCTCCTGTACTGCAAAGAAGACTTCTCAAGTGACTCAGTGGTAAAGAATCAGCCTGTCAATGCAGGAGACCCTGGTTTGATCCTTGGGTCAGGAAGACCCCCTGGAGAAGGAATTGGCAACCCATGCCAGTATTCTTGCCTGCAATGTTCCATGGACAGAAGAACCGGATGGGCTACAGGTTATGGGGTTGCAATAGAGTTGGACATGACATAGTGACTAAACAACAATGACAACAACAACAACCTAACTACAAATCCAGGAGGATCAGAGAAGACCAAGCGATATAAATGGCAACAAATCTACACTTATGCATATCACTTTTTAACCATTGAAAACCAAAAATAAAGACAAAATACTGGGTGATCAAAGCAAGGGTTTGGTGGGGGAAGGGTGCTTTGTATAGAAACAAAGATAAGAGTTACAATCAGACTTCTCTTTGGAAACCATGCAAGCAAGAGGATGGAATGAATGAACTATTTTAAATGGTCAGAGAAAGACCAACAGCCTTGAATTGTGTACCCTGGAAATTATCCTTCAAAAATGAGGGAAAGAAGACTTTTTTAGACAAACAAAAATTTAGGGAATTTGTTGTCAATAGATTGGCCTTGCAAGAAATGTTATTGATGCTTCTGAACTGTGGTGTTGTAGAAGACTCTTGTGGACTGCAAGGAGATCCAACCAGTCCTTTCTGAAGGAGATCAACCCTGGGATTTCTTTGGAAGGAATGATGCTAAAGCTGAAGCTCCAGTACTTTGGCCACCTCATGGGAAGCGTTGACTCATTGGGAAAGACTCTGATGCTGGGAGGGATTGGGGTCAGGAGGAGAAGGGGACGACTGAGGATGAGATGGCTGGATGGCATCACTGACTCGATGGGTGTGAGTCTGAGTGAACTCCAGGAGATGGTGATGAACAGGGAGGCCTGGCGTGCTGCGATTCATGGGGTCGCAAAGAGTCGGACACGACTGAGCGACTGAACTGAACTGAACTGAACCCTTTAAAGATAAGAGGAACCATATAGGTCAGAAATTTGGAACTCTGTTATAAGGAAAGCACATCAAAGAAGGGATAATGAAAGCAATATACATTTATCTTTCTTGTTGATCAAGCAGATAAGTTCAAAATAATAGCAGTGATATACTTGAGTAAGGGTTTTTTTATACAATTTATGTGTGTATATATGTGCTTGGGTGTGAATACAAGTGAATTGAATAACAACAGTGCCAAACGATGGCAGGAAGGAATTAGGAATAAGGTTTTGGTGTTTTTTTGTTTTTTTTGTTTTTTTTTTTTTTGGTGGTGTTACTTTAAGGTACTCTGCTCCTGAGGTAGTAGAGTGTTATTTGAAGGTAGACTATGATTGACTATAAATGTGTATTTTCAGACTCAAGGGAAACTATTTGAAAAGTAAATAACATGTATACACATGTTATATACACACACACATGTATAGGTGTGCACACACATATATATGCATATATATATATATATATATATATGAGAACTGGACATGGAACAACAGACTGGTTTCAAATAGGAAAAGGAGTACGTCAAGGCTGTATATATTGTCACCCTGCTTATTTAACTTATATGCAGAGTGAATCATGAGAAACGCTGGACTGGAAGATACACAAGCTGGAATCAAGATTGCCGGGAGAAATATCAATAACCTCATCTATGCAGATGACACCACCCTTATGACAGAGAGTGAAGAGGAGCTTGCCTCTTGATGAAAGTGAAAGAGGAGAGCGAAAAAGTTGGCCTAAAGCTCAACATTCAGAAAACGAAGATCATGGCATCTGGTCCGGTCCCAACACGTCACGGGAAATAGATGGGGAAACAGTGTCAGAATTTATTTTTGGGGGCTCCAAAATCACTGCAGATGGTGACTGCAGCCATGAAATTAAAAGACGCTTACCCCTTGGAAGAAAAGTTATGACCAACCTAGATAGCATATTCAAAAGCAGAGACATTACTTTGCCGACTAAGGTCCGTCTAGTCAAGGCTATGGTTTTTCCTGTGGTCATGTATGGATGTGAGAGTTGGACTGTGAAGAAGGCTGAGCGCCGAAGAATTGATGCTTTTGAACTGTGGTGTTGGAGAAAACTCTTGAGAGTCCCTTGGACTGCAAGGAGATCCAACCAGTCCATTCTGAAGGAGATCAACCCTGGGATTTCTTTGGAAGGAATGATGCTAAAGCTGAAACTCCAGTACTTTGGCCACCTCATGAGAAGAGTTGACTCACTGGAAAAGACTCTGATGCTGGGAGAGATTGGGGGCAGGAGGAGAAGGAGATGACCCAGGATGAGATGGCTGGGTGGCATCACGGACTCGATGGACGTGAGTCTGAGTGAACTCCGGGAGATGGTGATGAACAGGGAGGCTTGGCGTGCTGCAATTCATGGGGTTGCAAAGAGTCAGACACGACTGAGTGACTGAACTGAACTGAACTGACTGATGTATATGTAATGTCTGTTTATGTATTGATGCTTTTGAATTGTGGTGTTGGAGAAGACTTTGGAGAAGACTCTTGAGAACCCCTTGAATAGCAGGGAGATCAGATCAGTCAATCCTAAAGGAAATCAGTCCAGAATAGTCATTGGAAGGACTGATACTGAAGCTGAGGCTCCAATGCTTTGGCCACCGGATGAGAAGAAATGATTCATTGGAAAAGAATGGTGGCAGAGTGAGGGCAGGAGGAGAAGGGGATGACAGAGTATGGGATGGTTGGATGCATCACCAACTCAATGGATATAAGTTTGAGCAAGCTCTGGGAATTGGTGATGGACAGGGAAGCCTGGTATGCTGCAGTTCTTGGGGTCGCAGAGAGTCGACCCCATGACTGAGTGGCTGAACTGTGTATTATATCCGATATACTTGAAGAGAAAATGGGATCACATATAATATTCCTTTATAATCACTAAAGGTAAAAAGAGTGGGAAAAATAGGAACAAAAATAGAAAACACTAATGGATCTGTGACATTGTATTCTAGCTGTACCAATAAAGACTTTGAACATCAAAAAACCACCTAATACTATAAATATATATAATACTTGTATTTACTATATGATATATATAGTTTATATATACTTATATATTATTCATATATTATATAATAAATATAACTATTATATATATTTATAAATATCAGTATTAGTTTTTAACTAATATAGTTAATACCTATATATAATCTGGCATTCAAGCCCCAACTGAAATAACTGCAAATTATATTAGAACCCTGGGATGGATGCTAAGAATTGGCTCATTCAACATCTATTCCATGGTTTCTTTTAATGTAGAGGTTGTAAGACTATAAACCAAATTTCTTAGGCTCATTGCAACTACTGTTCTGGATGCAAAACTGTTTCTACTGATGATGTGCATATGTATGAAATTCTCTTGTTTTTCTTTTTATTGTTCTTGTTCTTTCTTTTTTGATTGCCCTGGCTCACTACATATCTCTAAATGTCTATAGTACTAAAACATCTTCCTTATTGACTAGATAATATTTGCTCCTGTTTCATATATTTATGTCTAATTTCTCTACACATGTAAGGGCATTCTTCATGTTTATTTGTTTGCTTGGCTATCCTGTGTGTGTGACAAATTAAGTAGAGCCTATTCCAATGTCTTAGGTGTACGATAGGTTAATAAATATTTTTGGATTAATTACTGATGAACTTAAAAGTTATGGTTTCCATATGAAAAGAGTGGCTTCCCAGGTGGCACTAAGGGTAAAGAATTTGCCTGCCATAGCAGGAGACTCAGGAGACATAAGCTCAATCATTGGATCAGGAAGATTCCTTGGAGGAGGAAATGGCAACCCATTCCAGTATTCTTGCCTGAAAAATCCCATGGACAGAGGAGCCTGGCGGGCTACAGTTCATGGGGTCACAAAGAGTCAGACATGACTGAGCATGAGAATGAAATTATATGAAAAAAGGCCCAATTTTGCTAATTATTAGAGAAATGTAAATCAAAACTACAGTGTGGTACCACCTCATACTGGTCAGAATGACCATCATCAAAAAGTCTACAAATAAAAAATGCTAGAAAGAGTGTGAAGAAAAATGAACCCTTCCACACTGTTGATAGGAATGAAAATCTGTGCAGTCACTATGGAAAATAGTGTGCAGATTCCTTAAAAAACTAAAAATAGAACTACTGTATGATCCAGCAATCCCATTTATGGGCATATATCCAGAAAAGAGGAAATACTAATTCAAATTGATACATGAACCTCAATGTTCAGGAAAGGAGTATGTCAAGGCTGTATATTGTCACCCTGCTTATTTAACTTAAATGCAGACTACATCACGCAAAATGCTGAGTTGGATGAAGCACAAGCTGGAATCAAGATTGCCAGGAGAAATATCAATAACCTCAGATATGCAGATGACACTACCCTTACGGCAGAAAGCAAAGAGGAACTAAAGAGCCTCTTGATGAAAGCGAAAGAGGAGAGTGAAAAAGCTGGCTTAAAGCTCAACATTCAGAAAACTAAGATTATTGGCATCCGGTCCCATCATTTTCTGGCAAATAGATGGGGAAACAGTGGAAACAGTGAGAGGCTTTATTTTGGGGGGCTCCACAATCACTGTAGATGGTGACTGCAGCCATGAAATTAAAAGATGCTTGCTCCTTGGAAGAAAAGCTATGACCAACCTGTTAAAAAGCAGAGACATTACTTTGCCAACAAAGGTCCATCTAGACAAAGCTATGGTTTTTCCAGTAATCATATATGGATGTAAGAGTCGGACAATTAAGAAAACTAAGTGCCAAAGAATTGATGCTTTTGAATTGTGGTGTTGGAGAAAACTCTTGAGAGTCCCTTGGACTGCAAGGAGATCAAATCAGTCTATCCAAAAGGAAATCAGTACTGAATGTTCATTGGAAGGACTGATGGTGTAGCTGAAATTCCAATACTTTGGCCACGTGATGCAAAGAACTGACTCATTGGAAAAGACCCTGATGCTGGAAAAGATTGAAGGTGAGAGAAGGGGATGACAGAGGATGAGATGGTTGGATGGCATCACTGATTCAAAGGACATAAGTTTGAGCAAACTCTGAGAGTTGGTGATGGACAGGGAAGACTGGCGTTCTGCAGTCCATGGGGTCGCAAAGAGTCATACATAACTGAGCAACTGAACTGAACTGATTCAATGGAAAATTACTAACTCATAAAAAAGAATGAAATAATGCCATTTACAGCAAGATGGATGGGCCTACATATTATCTATCATACCAAGCGAAGTAGATCAGAGAAAGACATATATCATATGATATCACTTATCTTTTTGAATCTAAAAAGATAACACAAATGAACTTATTTATAAAACAGACTCAGACATGAAAAATTAACTTGCAGATAACAGACAAGAAGGAGTGGTAGAGGGATAAGTTAGGAGTTTAGGATTAGCAGATACAAACTACTGTTTATACAACAGATAAACAAGGTCCTACTGTATAGGACAGAGAACTACAGTGAACATCTTGTAGTAACCTGTAAGGGAAAAGAATCTGAAAAAGAACACACACATACACATATCACTGAATCACAGTGCTATACACTAGAAACAAACACAACATTGCAAATCAACTATACTTCAATAAATACATAAATAAATAATTGTGCTTTCCACATGCAAGCCTAGTTTTCATAAATTACAGTAAACAGAAGCCCATGATATGCAAAATTAATACCCCAAATTGCCATATGCCATTTGATATTCTTTAACATTCAAGCCAAAATAAAATGTTGCAAAGATTGTCAATGACTCTGAATTGAAGATAAATATGTGCTTTTTAATTAACAGAAAAGGTTTTAAAAGTCATTTAGTCAACATGTGCATTGGTTTGAATCTGTGCCTAATGCTAGAAATTCACATCTACCTTTAATGAAATTTCCAGAGAAGCAAGTGTTAACTCCTAGGAATTAAGAATTAGAAGATTTTTTTTAATGCTTTTATGTCATCTAAATATACACACAAAGAATTTCTATTTGAATGTATATGTTCCAATATCAAAAATTTGGGGCTTTTTCAAAAGCACGCTATGGAAGTAAATAAATATTTAATGTTAACATGGATGACTATAGTGGTGGTGAATTATGCCAAGAAATAGAAATGGATGAGAAAATACATTACAAATTTAAAATCACCGTATAAATATATAATGCTGAAAGCTTGTTTTAAATGAAGATGAACTGCTGAGAAATGAAATGGTAGACTTGAGACTGAGTCTCGGTTCCACACTATTATGTGAACTTGTGCAGGTTGCTTACTACTACTTAGTTTCATTTTATTTTATTTATATATTTTTTTACCAATTAATTTTTATTGCAGTATATTTGCCATACAATGTTGTGTTAGCTTCTACAGCATGACACAATTAATCAGTCATACACATTCATATATTCCCTCCCTCTTGGATTTCCCTCCCATTTAGGATACCACAGTGCCTTAAGCAGAGCTACCTGTGATATACAGTATATTCCCAGCAATTATCTATTTTATACATAGTATTAATAGTGTGTATATGTCAATCCAGTCTTCTAATTTCTTCCATCCCACCCCCTTTCTTCATTTTAGTCATGTATCAAAGGAGAAAACAGGTTCACCTGAATTAAAGCACAAAGACAATCCCCAGAGGATGTCCCCTGGGTATAGACTGTGGCTTTAGAGCAGATGTTGATCACATCTTGAAAACAGTCATACCCCAGCTGAGGGACATGGCATGACAGCCAAATAGGACACTTTTGGCTCACAATGATCATCTCTTGGGTCTGTGGTAATATTAGAAGAAGGAAAAAAGGAAGCTGCAATGCAGTACTTCCAGAAGACACTATTTCTGTCATCAGATGCCAAAACATCCACATGCTTGGAAAGTATTGAGTTCCCTTAATCATACAGATGTTTGGCACAGAAGAGGTCCAGGATCCAGCTGTTCAACCAGAGTTAGTACTTTGTATCCAGGTGTCTCAGCATCATATAAAACAGGATTTAACACATTTCTTTCTTCCCTCGGGTGATAATTTTCACTTTTTGTTTCTCTTTTATGATTCTCAGGACTGAATGTTTTAATTTATTCAAGCTGCAATGGACCATTCAGTTCAGTTCAGTTCAATCACTCAGTCGTGTCTGACTCTTTGTGACCCCATGAATTGCAGCATGCCAGGCCTCCCAGTCCATCACCAACTCCCGGAGTTCACTCAGACTCACATCCATCGAGTCAGTGATGCCATCCAGCCATCTCATCCTTGGTTGTCCCCTTCTCCTCCTGCCCCCAATCCCTCCCAGCATCAGAGTCTTTTCCAATGAGTCAACTCTTCGCATGAGGTGGCCAAAATACTGGAGCTTCAGCATTAGCATCATTCTTTCCAAAGAAATCCCAGGGCTGATCTCCTTTAGGATGGACTGGTTGGATCTCCTTGCAGTCCAAGGGACTCTCAAGAGTCTTCTCCAACATCATAGTTCAAAGGCATCAATTCTTCAGTGCTCAGCCTTCTTCACAGTCCAACTCTCACATCCATACATGACCACAGGAAAAACCATAGCCTTGACTAGACGGACCTTAGTCGGCAAAGTAATGTCTCTGCTCTTGAATATACTATCTAGGTTGGTCATAACTTTCCTTCCAAGGAGTAAGTGTCTTTTAATTTCATGGCTGCAATCACCATCTGCAGTGATTTTGGAGCCCCCCAAAATAAAGTCTGACACTGTTTCCACTGTTTCCCCATCTATATTTCCCATGGAGTGATGGGACCGGATGCCATGATCTTCGTTTTCTGAATGTAGAGCTTTAAGCCAACTTTTTCACTCTCCTCTTTCACTTTCATCAAGAGGCTTTTTAGTTCCTCTTCACTTTCTGCCATAAGGGTGGTGTCATCTGCATATCTGAGGTTATTGATATTTCTCCCGGAAAAATTGATTCCAGCTTGTGTTTCTTCCAGCCCCGCGTTTCTCATGACGTACTCTGCATATAAGTTAAATAAGCAGGGTAACAATATACAGCCTTGACATACTCCTTTCCCTATTTGGAACCAATCTGTTGTTGCATGTCCAGTTCTAACTGTTGCTTCCTGACCTGCATACAGATTTCTCAAGAGGTAGGTCAGGTGGTCTGGTATTCCCATCTCTCTCAAAATTTTCCACAGTTTATTGTGATCCACACCGTCAAAGGCTTTGGCATAGTCAAGAAAGCAGAAATAGATGTTTTTCCATTAGTTAGCTCATATTTTCTATCCAACCATAATGAATATGACAATATAGGTTTATAAGCATAGCATTTATTTCAAGAAAAGTTGTGGTTTAATGAACAGAAAGAAAGTTTGGGTTTTTTGGCTTTAAAAATTAATTCAAATGATCACAACTTTATTATAATATTTTGGAGGAAATTAAATTTAAATAAAGTTGAGATGGTTGGATGGCATCATCAACTCAATGAACATGAGTCTGAGCAAACTCCAGGAGACAGTGAAGGACAGGGAAGCCTGGTGTGTGATGCAGTCCATGGGGTCACAAAGAGTTGGAACCGACTGAGCCACTAACATCAATGAAGTTGAAGCAAATTGAATTTACATTTTGAGAATTGAGAGCATCTGTTAATTTTCAGTAGCTTTGATGTCTATAAATTCATGAATTATCTTTAAATTGATTACATGGATTAACCTAGAACTCACTAAGTACTATCCTAAACATGACTTTAGGTCAGTCTCCACTAGGTACCATGCTGCAGAATCTCCTTCTAGTGGATATGTTTCCTAAAAATGCTTCTTTGTCACCATTCTACTATTCATACTTGTGACTTTCACCTGGTACTGAAAACATTGCAATAGTTTGGCCATCAAATCATTAGCTACTGAAGTATCTCAGGTAAAATGAACAAGAACAGATGATTTATTTCTTGCTCATCAATATAATATGTCACCTTAACATACCTTCATCTCCTCTCCCTCTTCTGTCTTTGGTAGAATTTCAAATAAATGGTTTGCAGTTAAATTAATGTTTGCTACTGATTTTATAGCCCACATTTTCCAATGGTGCAAATAGAATAGAATACAGATCAGTGATAATTCGAGCTGCCACTGCGGTATAGTGGAAATACTACTAAATTGAGAATAAGGAAACTGAGTTTGCTGTTTTATTTTTAACAAATATATGCAATAAGAGATGTTTAGCCTATCTTGTTGACTTTTAATTTTCTTATTTGGCAAATGAGAGCTTGCAAGAAGTGGTCTGCATTGTGCCTCTACTAAATAGCTTCTTTCTACGAGTCATGTGTCAACCCTGTCTTAAACATTAAGTACCTACATTTGCTTTGATAACTAATATTTCAAATATACCTTCTCCTCTCTACAAACACCATTTATGTATCTTTCTTCATTAGATATGAAGCTACTGCATATACTATTCAAAAGTTTAATAGAGCACAGGGACCTTATTGATAAGTATCTAAAGAGCAAGGACTCTGAGGATTAAGGCTATAGCCAGAACACAGAGACTAACACAAGGTGTGTGTATATGTTAAGTCACTTCAGTTGTGTCCAATTCTTTGCGACTCTATGGACTGTAATCAGGCACCTCTATCCATGGAATTTTGCAGGCAAGAATATTGGAGTGGGTTGCCATGCTGTCCCCCAGGGTATCTTCCCAACCCAGGGATCGAGCCTGGGTCTTTTATGTCTCCTGCATTGGCAGTAAGGTTCTTAACCCCAACTAGTACAGTCAGAGTGTTAGTTGCTTAGTCGTGTCTGAGTGGATTGTATGTAGCCCACCAGGCTCCTCCGTCCATGAGATTCTCCAGGCAAGAATACTGGAGTGGGTTGCCATTTCCTTCTCCAGGTAATCTTCCCAGTCCAGGGATCGAACCCAGGTCTCCTGAACTGCAGGCAGATTCTTTACCATCTGAGCCACCAGGGAAGGCCAACTAGTACAGTGAAACCATATGAATATGGAAAATCTAAACCATGATTTTGATCATGAATTTGATATCTTGGTTATGCTTTGAAGAAGGGTGATAAGCATCATTTTAGATAGGAACTTTTATGTAAACAACTTTTTACAAATTACAATTTATTTTTAATAAACTATAAAGAAGTTTATGGAGAAGGCGATGGCAGCGCACTCCAGTACTTTTGCCTGGAAAATCCCATGGACAGAGGAGCCTGGTAGGCTGCAGTCCATGGGGTCACGAAGAGTCGAACATGACTGAGCGATTTCACTTTCACTTTTCACTTTCAGGCATTGGAGAAGGAAATGGCAACCCACTCCAGTGTTCTTGCCTGGAGAATCCCGGCGGTGGCGGACCCTGGTGGGCTGCTATCTATGGGGTCGCACAGAGTCGGACACAACTGAAGCGACTTAACAGCAGCAGCAGCAGCTGCTGTTATTGCAAAGTAGTTTAAGCTATAAAGTATGTTTATGTTTCTTGCATTTAGAAAAAGCCCATTAAACTAATCCAATAAAGCACACATTTTTAAATGCTTCTTCATTTGTCATTTGTCAAAAAAAGGAAAATGCATGTAAGCGGAAAGAGTCTAAAATGGAGGTAAAGGAATTAGGAAAGAGGCGAATGAAAATCTGTGGCTTCTGATGTAACAACACACGCAAATATTACTTCACTAAGATAGCAGGTGTTAGGGCATCACTGAATGTCATTGTCCGTTGAAGTGTCAATTTACCAATATTCACAGTTCATTAGCTGAATTAATCCTTAACCTTTGGAGGCCTTCTCTTTAGAAGACACAACTCAACAAGGAAAAATTCTGTTCTGAAGAGACAGCAACCATGAAACTTCAACTATTGATATTATGAACCAAAGTACATATGAGAATTTGAGATTACCTGCCCCATAGACACACATCACATATCACACAGTCAAAGTGGAATATCTGAAAAAAAATGTGAAAATATTTTACAGAAATGATCATTTAATAGGAGATTATGGATAATTCTCATAAGATGCTTATCTTTGTTTTTTAACTTTCTAAAAGGAATACTAATTATTTTGAAAAATAGTATTTTATTAATGAGTCAAGCTATTAACATACAATACATGTCGGAGTCTTTTGAGAATCTCAACTCTTTCTTCTTTTATGCCATCCAAAATGGTAAATACCAAATTTTGCCAGATATTAGATTAATCTAGGGAGCTGTAAAAATGCTATAATAATTAACACATGTGTGAAACTTAAAAAAAACTCTACATCAAGTTTACTTGTCATCATACAGCATTTCAATAGAAACTTAAAAAGGCAAAAAAAGAAAAAAAATCCCATTATTCAGGCTTCAATTTATACCAATTAAATTAAAAGCTCTGAGAATGAGACCTAAACATACATATTTTTAATACAACCCCCATCCAGGTGATTCCAATATCAGCCAATATGAGAACACAGAAGTATGATATATATAAATTTGAGGACTTTGAATTAGGGTGAAATTACATAAGGATGCAATTATGTAGTAATGAGTGTCCAGTGATGGCATTCTTAATACAACTCTTTTTGTGACCTTGCTTTGACAGACTTCTCTTAATTTATGTCCATTTTCCAGACCTGGTTCACTAACATTTCTGTCAATTCTCTGAGCTCTCTGATATCCTTCCTATAAATTCCATTGTGACATAAATTACTGAATTGTTTGAAACCTATATCCCTAATTGGTGTATTCTTAATGTACTATTAATGCAGTAAATAATTTGAAATAGGAAAAAAGGGAAAATAAGTGTGTAGGTAAAATTAGATTTTAAAATTAAAAAAAAAAATAAAAAAAAAATAAAAAAAAAATAAAAAACAATGACAACAAAAAAATAAATAAATAAAACAAGAGGGATAGACAAAAAAAAAAAAAAGAAAAATTGGACATTTTGTAATAATTACTAAGATATATTCTGGTTATCATTCATGTGACACTATGTTTTACATTTTTCATGTTTTTTTTTCAGTTATGTTCTCACCAACATCATTAGTTAACTATCATAACTATACTCATATCACATATGAACAAACTAATGTTTAATTGGGCTAAGAATCTGAAACTCAGTGGTTTGATTCAGAATCTATCATCTTAACCATAAAGAAATAATGGATATGGGTTGCTATGATGGTACAAAGAATGTAGAGGTAAGATGGAGATCATTTGAAAGTGACTACAAAGATAAAGAGCCTTGGGATACATGAGCTTTTATAACTGCACACTACTTTGACATGATTTTCGTGGATTACCTCATTTACTTCAATCATTTTGTTGTGTTTAACTGTTAAACTAAGATTCATAGAATTGAATCTCTGATCCATGACTGAAAGAATATGGAGAAACATAAACCCCTGCATATGTGGTAAAAGAGTAGCCTCTGTTTCTGCCTAATTAACAAATTAATCATCTCATCATGCAGCCATGGAATGAGCTTCATGCCATGTAAACAAGGAAATTATATAGACCTCTTAAAATCAGAATCTGTTTATGACTCATTTTGCATCTTTCATGACACCTGAATGTTAGATTAAAATTTTTTAGTTTTTGGAAGATTGGGATTGACCCATGCATACTGAAATATATAAAATAGATGGTTAATAAGGATCTACTATATAGCACAGGGAACTCTGCTCAATATTCTGCAATAAGCAAAATGGGAAAAAATTGAAAAAGAATAGATATACGTATATATAAAAAACAAAAACTACTGACATTAAAGTCAGTAGACTCAAAATTCTTTTATGTATGCATTATTTCAAGCTATATTTAACAAAAATTTCAATATTTAGGAGGTGGACAAAGTGAAAGTGTTAGTCACTAGCCATGCACAACTCTCTGTGAACCCATGGACTGTAGCCTACAAGAATCCTCTGTCCATGGAATTCTCCAGGCAAGAATACTGGAGTGAGTAGTCTTTCCATTCTCCAGGAATTCTCCCAACTTAGGGATCAAACCTGGGTCTCCTGCATTGTGGGCAGATCCTTTACTGTCTGAGTCACCAGGGAAGCCCAAGCATTAGCTGCTCAGTTATGTCTGACTCTTTGTGATCCCACTGAATGTAATTTGCCAGACTCCTCTTTCTGTGGAATTCTCCAGGCAAGAACACTGGAGTGGGTAGCCATTCCCTTCTCCAGGGGATCTTCCTGACCCAGGAATTAACCTGGGTCTCCATCATTGCAGGCAGGTTCTTTACAATCTGAGGTGGGGACACAAAACCAAACGGAACAATTCTTTCTCTTAAAGAGTATTCTCCAAAATGAGTTTTGCCTCAACTTTTGAAAAAGTAAAAATAGTGTTATCCTACTTCCAGAAATTTTTAAGTGAGATAATAAATAATATTCATTTCACCTCTCTTGTCTAGCCAAGAAAACTATCAACTTTCTATCTCTATTCCTGATCTTTCTCCTTAATCTCAGGATTTATATCCGCCTGTGTATCTGACATGAATGTGGATGTTAAGACCGAATAACAACAAAAACTACTTTCTGAATGTAAATTTCCTCTATTCCATACTTCCTTAGCTCAGTAAATGGCAACCTCATTCGTCCACTGGCATAGCCAAAATAATTGAAGTTTGTCTTGTCTTTTTGTTTTTCCTTTCTTGTACACTTGATATCAAATTACATCAGCAAATCTTGTCGACTTGTTCTCCCAAATTTATGTAAAACATTACCCCTTTTGTCACGACACCCATTGCTACTACTTTTGTGAAAAGCCCAGAGCTAACATCATCCTCAATAGTGAAAGACTGAAAGTTTTTCTCTACAATCAGGACAAGTAAAGGGTACCCACTCTCACCACTCCTTTTTTTAACATAGTACTAGAAGTCCTAGCTAGAGCAACCAGGCAAAATAAATTAATAAAAGGCATCCAAATCTGAAAGGAAGAAGTAAAATCATCTGTATTTGTAGCTAATATGATCGTATATAGAAAAAATCCTATAGAATCCTGTTAGACCCAATCAACAAATTCAATAAAATTGCAGGATAGGAAGTCAATATACAGAAGTCAATTGCATTTCTATACACTAACTGAAATATCTGAAAAAGAAATGAAGAAAATAATCTCATTCACAATAGCATAAAAAACAATAAAATACTGAGGTAAATCTAACCAAAGAATTAAAACACTAAAGGCTCTAATAAAATAAATTGAAGAAGACACAAACAAATGTAAAGATATCCCATTTTCATGCGTCAGAAAATGAATAATTGTTAAAATGTCCACACTTTCCAATGCCATCTATAGACTGAATACAATCCCTATCAAAATTTTGACAAATCTCAAACTATGCTGCAAAGCAATAGCAATCAAAACAGTATGGTCCCAGCATAAAAATAGACATATGACATCAGAAACACAAGCGACAAAGAAAAAAATAAATAAGTGCAACTATATGAAACTAAAAGCCTCTGCTCAGCAAAGGAAGTCATCAACAAAATGAAAAAGTGACCTACAGAATGAGAAAGTCATATATTTGTTATGCTAATATTAAATGCAAATACAAGTCAAAATCGCAATGAAATGTCACCTCATATGTATCAGAATGGCTATCATCAGAGAGAAAACAAGCATTGGCAAGCATGTAGAGTAAAAATATCTTCTGCACTATTGGGACTATAAATTGATATATCCACCATGGATAAAATTATTGAGGTCCTTCAAAAAAATTTAAAATTGAACCATATTGTGATCCAGCAATTTAATTTCTGGGCATATACCCAAAGGAAATGAAAACAGGATATGAAGATATCTACACCCCCGTATTTATTGCAGCATTACTCCAAAACAATGGACACAAATGGACATTTGTGACATTTGTAACAACACAGGCAGTCTTTGAGAACATTAAACTAAATGAAATGTTAGGCAAGGAAAGACACATGCAGCATGATATCATTTATATGTGGAGTGTGAAAAATCTGACCTTGTGAAAACATAGAGCAGCATGGAGATTGCCAGAGGGTGAGGAGTGGGAGAAATGGGGAGATCTTAGTCAGAGTACAAAGTTCCGGTTAGAAGGTGAATAACTTCTGGAGATCTAATGCAAAACAGTGTGATTACAGATAACAGTACTGTATTATGTACCTGGAACCTGGTAAGAGAGTAGAAAATGTTCTCATTATAAAAAAGAAAATGCAATGATGTGATGTGATGTAGGTGTTAGATAACACTCCATGGTAATCATATTGCAATTTATGTGTATCGAGTCAACACACTGTACATTTTTAAGTTACACTATATATATTATAAAGTTTGGGGGCAAATAAAAAACCAAAAATTCAGGTTGCCATCAGACTTTTCAACATCAATGGAGAGCAAGACAATAGTGAAGCACCACTGTTTAGAACCCAACAGAGAGAGATTATGTGACAACTGTGTTATCCTCAGCCCAATATTAAGTATTCTTCAAGTATTAAGGCTATAATAAAACTGATCTAAACATGCACCACTGAGGCGACTTAGCAGCAAACATGCACAAATGTAGGAAATTTGTGGAAAATCATACCTACAAGCCCTTCCTATGAAATCTACCAAAAATAAGCTCCACTCAACCAATAGGTTTTTAGGAAAATGAGCAAAAATTTTAAGAACTGAATATATCTGTAAAATAAGATCAAAAACAAAGTGAGGATAGCAGCAGCAGGATAATATATTAATATGAATCTTACATATTCTGACAAATTAGAAAGAACGCTACTAAAAATGGTTGGAGAAAGGAGGCAGTGAAGGGAAAAGAGAATATGAGTTGGAACTTTTCAGAGAAAAAGGTTACAGTCTAATAGTGAGTGAAGTGAAGTCGCTCAGTCGTGTCCAACAGTCTAATGATATAATTGAAAATTGTCAAGCTCAAGTAGTTGAAGTTGAATTAAGATAAATGGGAATGAAGAGATATTATAAAATTATTGACGTAAAATAATAACTGGAAAAATATCAAAATTCCTAATGCCAAAAAATAAAAACGTTGACAAAAATAGTATGAAGCATATCACATTGACAAAGAAACAGTGTAACTGCAACACAATATATACTAAGCATATGAAAAAGGTGAGAGAAAGCCTCAAAGTGATGATATCACATAGATTAGAAACTGAGTTTCCAATTGGCTCATAAAACAAAGCTCAAACCTAACTGTGCATGAGTCTAAAGTAAAATAAAATCATTCAAATTATGAAATTAAGTAGCTGAGCAATGCCTACTTAATAATCAAAGCAAATGGAGAGGTACCATTTTGATATTTAAAAAGGTAGATTTCAAACCAAAAGGCATAAAAAACAAGCTCAAACATCTACCTTCTAATATTCAGAATTACAATTCACAATAAAATTTTTGATAAAAGAGTTATGAATTTCTATGCACTAAATAACATTTATTAGTGAACTTCATGTAGGACAAATTACAGGACATGAAAGGAAAACTAAAACTACCCTAATCTAAAGTGATTTTTAACAGATCTTTATGGTTCAAGTCAGTCAAATGAGCAAATAAAAAAGGTAAGAGAGGACTTAATAACGTAATCAATAAGGAGGCTCTAAAGTGGATATTCATCAAAATACGAACACTCAATAAAAAGAAAACACATCTGTTTACAAAGTTCTATGATACTATCTGTAAAATTTAATGGATTACTATATTAGTCACTTAATAGCACAAAGAAAATATCAATGAATTTTATAAAGAAAAAAAACACCAAAAGTTCTCTGATAGCAATGCAATAAAACTAGAAAATAATGGCAAAACAAACAGACGTCAAAATCAAGCTCTTTCATTTGGGAATTAATATATGTCACACCCAAACTTGTATTTTGGGAGCAACACAAAGTTACACAAAGGAGTATGTATATATACACACTACTATATATATATAATAATCAACAAAGATTGCTATCATATAGCACAGAGAACTTTACTCAATATTGTGTAATAATCTGTAAGGGGAAATAACCTGAAAAGGAATGGACCTATATATAACTGAACCACTTTGCTGTACCCTTGAAACTAACACAACATTGTGAATCTATTACACCCCAATACAATATAATAATTAAACTTAAAAAAATCAGAATTTCTAAAATTTTGGAAAATAACTTTAATGTGAATAATTTATGCTATAATACACAGACTATAGAAGAACTACTTAGATGAAACTGCACAGCCTAAAATAATTACATCCATAAAAATAAGAAAATAAAAATAAACATCCAATAAAAACAAAATAAATAAAAAATGAGCATTATAAAGATACACTAATAACAAAATAGAAATTATTTACACAACAGAATAATAATGAGATGAATAAAATAAAGTGAAATAAAAAGTAATCAAGAAAGAAAAAAGGACAGTAAAAGAGTATCTGCCATCAACAAAGGTAACTGTTATAGTAACCTCTCTAAAAAAAAGGAAAATCATTAAAAATGAATTATCTTTCTGCCTTTTTATGAAGAAATATACTTCATTAACAATTGAAAAGAAAACTTTTTCTAACAGAAGTATGACAGGTAGGAAATAATGTATAATAGATTATTTTAAAATACCATTTGGACATTAAATAGAATAACTGTGTCAGGTAAAGATAATCAATGGATGCTAAAAGGAGGCAAAAATTGATGTGGGCAAGATATTTGCATCCTTCCAAAATCACCACAGGGATTACTCGATAATTAAAAATTTATATTTTATTTTTATAACAGAGAAATTAGGTTGTCCCCTTGTGACTCAGTTGATAAAGAATCTGCCTGCAATGGGGGAGACCTGGGTTCCATCCCTGGGTTGGGAAGATCTCCTGGAGAAGGGACAGGCTACCCACTCCAGTATTCTGGCCTGGAGAATCTCCATAGACAGAGGAGCCTGGTGGGCTACAGTCCATGGGGTCGGAAAGAGTCAGACATGACTGAGCGACCAAGCACAGCACCAGAAGTAAACCTCTCCCCCCTATTTCATGGATCACAGACTTGTCATGATGAAGGGGCTTGTATAACTTAAAGGAAGCTATGAACCACTCTGTGCAGGGCAATCCAAGGTGAATGAGTCATAGTAAAGAGTTCTAACAAAACATGGTCCACTGGAGAAGGAAATGGCAAACCACTCCAGTATTATTTCTTGGAGAACCTCATGACAGTATGAAAAGATAAAAAGATATGACATTAGAAGATGAGCCCCCCAGGTTGGATGGTATCCCATATGCTACTGGAGAAGAGCAGAGGGCAATTACTAATAGCTCCAGAAAGAATGAAGCAACTGGACCAAAGCAGAAATGACACTCAGTGGTGGATGTGTCTGGTGGTGAAACTAAAGTCCAAGGCTATAAAGAACAATATTGAGTAAGAACCTGGACTGATAGCCCTGTGAATCAAGGTAAATGGAATGTGGCCAAGCAGAAGACAGCAAGACTGAACATCAACATCTTAGGAATTATTGAACTAAAATGGACAGGAATGGGCAAATTCAACTGAGATGACATTATATTAATATCTATTACTGCAGACAAGAAGCCCTTGGGAGAAATGGAGTTGCCCACATTGTCAACAAAAGAGTCCAAAATGCAGTATTTGGATGCAACCTCAAAAATGACAGAATGATCTTGGTTCATTTCCAAGGCATACCATTCAACACTGCAGTTATCCAAGTTTACGCCCCAAGTACTGATGCCAAAGAAACTGAAGCTTAGCAGTTCGATGAAGACCTACAACACATTCTACAACTAACACCAAAAAGGATGCCTTTTTCATTATAGGGGATTGGTTGAAACGCGAAAGTAGAAAGTCAAAGGATATCCAAAGCAAGTTTGGAAAAACAAGCAAGTTTGGCCTTGGAGTACAAAATGAAAGAGGGCAAAGGCTAAAAGGGTTTTGTCAAGAGAACATGCTTAGCATAGAAAACAGTTTTTCCAAAAATCCAAGAGACAGCTCTATACATGGACATCTATAGCAGCGGAACATATAAAAGCAGTGACAGATTTTCTTTTCTTGGGCTCCAAAATCACTGTAGACAGCGACTGCAGCCATGAAATTAAAAGACGCTCCTTGGAAGGAAAGCTAAGACAAACCTGGACAGACAGAAAATAGCAAAATTCTGTAAAGCAATTATCTTACAATAAAAAAATAAACTAATTAAATAAAAAAGAAGCAGAGACATCCCTTTGCTGACAAAGGTCCATATAGTCAAAGCTATGGTTTTTTCCAGTGGTCGTGTACAAATGTGAGATTTGGACCATAAAGAAGGCTGAGTGTCAAAGAACTGATGCTTTCCAATTGTGGTGCTGGAGAAGATTCTTGAGAGTCCCCTTGATGGTGGTTTAAGCAATAAGTCGTGTCCAACTCTTGCTATCCCATGGACTCTAGCCTGCCAGGCTCCTCTATCCATGAGATTCTCCAGGGAAGAGTACTGGTGTGGGTTGCCACTTTCTTCTCCAGGGGATCTTCCCAACCCAAAAATCAAACCCAGGTATCCTGCATTGCAGGCAGATTCTTTACTGACTGAGTTACATGGGAAGCTCTGAGAATCCCTTGGACAGCAAGATAAAAAAGTCAGTCCTCAAGGAAATCAACCCTAAATACTCTTTGGAAGGACAGATGCTGAAGCTGATGCTCCAATTCTTTGGCCACCTGATGTGAAAAGCCAGCTCATTAGTAAAGACCCTGATGCTGGGAAAGATGGAAGGCAACAGACGAAGGGGATGGCATAGGATGAGATGGTGAGATAGCATCATCAACTCAATGGACATAAATTTGAGGAAACTCCAAGAGATAGGGGAGGACAGAGGAACCAGGCATGCTGCAGTCCGTGAGATCAAAGAGTCAGACGTGATTTAGTGACTGAAAAACAACAAGAAATAGCCCTCTGATTTTTTCAAAACTGAAGTGCAAAAAATATAACATTCACTTATTCATGTTAAAAAATGTTCTTTATCCCTGGATAGATTTAATTTCTTCAGAAACTACAATCTGAGGTGAGTACTACAAGAAAATTTATTTATTTATTTTTTGGTAACAACTCTAAACCAATTAGCACAACTAAAAGCCTTTTATACGTCTCATTTGTTAAGGAATCAAGAGTTCATTGAATAATCATGCCACAAATCCCATAGCAATGCAATTTTGAAAATGAACCAACCCCAGCTCCAGGCAAAAATATATATTTGCAACTCTATACCTGATGTTCAGAAAGACCAGAGGAGTGATTCCTTAATGAGTGAAGGAGACAAGAGAGAAGAGAATAAACTTGATTTTCACCTCCCTGTGACCTCTGCCATTTATTGTAGTTATGTGGAGTCCATCAACGGTGCAGTTAAAATAATTAGCCAAGAAACTAATTTTGGTAAGTGTGTTTACCCTTATGGTTGTTGAGAGGGAGGGGATCTACCTAGTCATACTTCCTCTTTTCTCAGAGAAGTATTCGATGGTTTGCAATGATGGCAGTCTTTATCACCAATATTATTTACTGATGTGTCTTTTATTTCCCATCCACCGTATTCAAAACAGAATTTTCATTTCCCTCTGAGTTCTTTGATCCTGGTCGCCCATGCTGCACTGGATGTGGCATGATCTGAGCAACACTGTGTGCCAAACAAAGTCGTGTTCACCAAAACTTCTGTCTCCTTCCTGGGCACATGGATAGTAACGCTTTCCAGTTGTCTTGTAGTTAAGGGGAGTCATGTGACTAGATCTGGTCAATACAATACGGACAACGAAAAGCGATATAAGTCTTTACTAGGCTGAAGCAGTTAAAAAAAAAAAAATTACAGAGACAAACTCCAGCAGCTCCTCCCTCTTGGTTCAATGAGCAAGATCAGCCAGAATTCCTGAATATCAATATGGAGAACAGGGCCCTTTCCATTGCATATTTATACAATCTAAGCCCTTTTATTTTTAGGCACTGAGCTGCAGGGGTTAACTTGTTGGCCCTGTATAGTCTAGCTCAACCTGACTAACACACTTGGCTTCTTCCTTCCCCTGTGAGCAAGGATTTTTGCTTGGTTGCTACAGTGCCTATCAACATGGTCATTCAATGTGGGATTGTTGGAGCTGTGAAATTAGCTCTTTTTAGGGAACCTTAGCCTCGTCTCCATTTGTTTCAGCTAGAGAATCACTCTTCACAGATTCTTGGATCAAAGCTTCAGTTGCTCCTGAAATCTGTGTTATAGGCACCTCCTGAAGAGTCATACATCTGGCATGCACTTCCAAAGACACTCCTGTGTTTACTGTGGCTCTTGATGTCATGTGCCTCGAGTGACATTTGTTCCACTGCGTCCCTTTTGGCAAGAGCAGCATCTATTCTCCTGTTTCTTTAAAATTTGGCAGTTTAACATGCTTGTTCATTTGGCTCCATTCCTCTTCAAACATACCTAGGGCTCACACTGTTGGTGGGAGTCCAGGGCCCATTTGTTTTTCACTTTCCATTGGCTTTCTGGATCAGATGTTTGTTTTTCAAATGCTCCTCTAGATTTTGAAAAGTATAGTCTCCCACAGTAAGATAGATGAAATAAATGGATTATGTTCAAACAAATCCTCTCATTTTTCACCCCTCTGACTTGGATTATCCTATTCTGAAGTGTTCTAACATCAACTTTAAATATGGGTTGATTAGCTCCCTGTTAATGTATTTCTAATTTGTTGTGACTTTCCTTAAAGTCCTAATTCTGTAACTTTCTTGAGTATGCTCCCTGAGGAAAGAGACAATTATTAAATCTTCAACTCTAGTAGCCATGTTATATAAAATCCCATGTAATACTGCTTTGGTCTTTCATGCTAATCTTCTGGTCTTTCCTATTGGGGTCTGAATAAATCTTCTCTTCCTTCTTCCCCCTCAATGTCTACTGTCAAACAAATTTCAGGAACAGAGAACTGCTTGGAATAAAGAGGAGTTTATTCAGGGTTTGTTAGTACTGCAGCCTGGAAGACACAGATTCAAGAAGCACTTTAATCATGTTCCATCAGATTACAAAATGGAGGAAGATAATAAAGATAAAAACTGCAAGGCCACGGTTAGTTACAAGAGTTGTTTATCAAAAATTATAATTGTAACTGGCAAGAAGTAAGAGTGCTTGTTAAACAAGGGTGGATTGGGGTCTGATATGGTTGCATGGTGTGAGATGCAAGGTTGTAGCTAACAGAGCGCTCTTAAAAACAGCTGGAGTTCTTAGGTTAGGTATAATTCAAGTTTTCAGTGGGGCATACATGTCTGAGACCAGGTCCTCAATGGCCACGCAACTCCATTTTTTTACGCCTGAACTATGATTAATCAATTATGATTCTGATTTGTCTTCACTATCTTGGACTGTAAGATTCATTTTTTTCCTTTCATATACCATTAGTTTGGTCCTACTAGAGAAGGAAATGGCAATCCACTCCAGTATTCTTGCCTGGAGAATCCTGTGGACAAAGGAGCCTGGCAGGCTACAGTCCATGGGGCCGCAAGGGTTGGACACGACTTAGCAACTAAACCACCACCACCAGTTTGGTCCTAACATCTTAGTTTTTAAGATATTCTTAACTTCATTACCTCAGTCAAATAGTTTCTATTTATTTTACTTTACATCATTCACTGCTTCTGCACTGAAGTAAAATTAAATCATATTTTTCAAACCCTCTAAATCCTCTGTTGTGTCTTGAGAAAATGATTCCCAGAGATAGCACTGTAGGTACAGGCCAGTTTTAACTACTTATTTAGTCTTTGGTTATTTAATAATTTCATTGAGTTGGTTCTCTTCCCCAGCTGTAGGCATTAACTTTATAATAGGAGGGCTTTTATTCCTTTCTGTCGGTTAATTAAATGAAATGTCTCAGAATTATACATGCTTGTTAAACCTGAGTATTTTAGACACATTTACTAAGGTCTAAGAGCACAAACATATACATGTCACAGTCACATGAATTTATCATGGACAAGCCCCTTATGCTTCCTACATCTAACCCTGAAGACTTTTTAAAACAACAGGTAGAACAGAATTTGGATCAACTGCTCTAAAAAAATCCTGCTTATTTTTGGTGTTAAACAGTTTAAGCTAGAAGTTCATACAGATCTTCCTTGACTTACAATGAGTTTATGTCTTAATAAACCCATCATAAGTTGAAAATATCCTAAGTCAAAAACACAGTTAATACAGTTAACCTACATCGTAGCTTAGCCTAAACCTACCTTAAATGTGCTCCGAACAACTTACGTTAACTTAACAGCTGGGCAAAATCATCCAAACCAGAGCCCATTTTATAATAAAGTGTTTAATATCTCATGTAACTCATCGAATGCTGTACTGAAAGTAAAAGACAGAATGCTTGAATGGGTACAAAGTGGCTGTCACTTTTTCAGTTGCTTACCTTCCTGATCACATGGCTGACTGGGGGCTCTGCCTGCCCAGAATCACAAGAGAGTACTGAACCTCATATGGCTAGCTCAGGAAAAGATAAAAACTCAGAATTCGAACTAAGGTTTCTACCAAATGTGTGCTGCTTTTGCACCAATATAAAGTTGAAAATTGTTAAGTCAAGCCGCGATAAGTCAGGGACCATCTGCACAAATTCTATTATACATGGAATGTAGCTGCCTCTTCTAGCTGGCAGTCATGTATAACAAACATTATAAAAAACTGCCTTTAAAAAGGGGCAAACAGAAATGTTTTGCATATGGTAGACACAAACTACTATATGGAAATTATTAAAAATGTATTTTAAGCAAGAGTGATTCTAGACACAGAACAGTGAGCCAAGAAAGAGTTAAACACATGGCCAAAGGTAGGCACATATTCATCCTTGTATATTAGGGAGAGGGTAAATAACTTGATTAACTTTAAACACTGAGAAGTATTCATGTTATAATTCCTAAATGAATCAGTATGAAACTAAAAACTTAGTATCTAGTTTTCAAACCAGTAGAAGAAAATATATATATATATGTATTAAAAAAATAAAGATGCAAGAAAGAAAAAAAAAAGAAATACAAGGACTTTCTTTGTATTTCTGGACAGCAAAAAGTGTCCAGCCCATGAACGCCATACTCCCACCCTCCCATAATTCCTCAGTAGCTCAAATTTTAACTGCCTACCCTCTGATATATGTTTTATAGATGTTATTTCAATTATTCCTCACAGAAAAGTGGTGAAGCCATAATCTATCTACCTATCTATATATCTATCTTTTGTTGTTGATGTTGTTTAGTTGCTCAGTTTTGTCCAACTCTTTCACATCCCCATGGACCGTAGCCCGCCAGGCTCCTCTGTCAAAGGGATTTTCCAGGCGAGTCCTGGAGTGGGTTGTCATTTCCATTTCCAGGAGATCTTCCTGACCCAGGGATCAAACCCACAGGTCCTGCATAGGCAGATGGATTATTTACAGTCTGAGCTACCAGGGAAAGCTATCTATCCTTTATAGATGACAAAACAGAAATTTTAAGAAGTTCGGCAATTTCCTCAAAGATGCACAGAAAGGAAACACTGGTTCCAGTCCTAGAAGCTTCAGTTTCTTCATCTCCTTCCAACCATATGCCATAATTTTGTGTTGTGTGCACGCATGTGTGTTAAGTCACTTCAGTTACGTCAGACTCTTCACGAAGCTCTGGACTCTACCCCGACAGGCTCCTCTGTCCATGGGATTCTCCAGGCAAGAATACTGGAGTGGGTTGCCATGCCCTCCTCCAGGGGATCTTCCTGCCCCAGGGACTGAACCCATATCTCTTATGTCTCCTGCATTGGCAGGTGGGTTCTTTACCACTAGCACCACAGTGGAAGCCCTTGTGTTATGTAGTTGTGTTAAAATCTGACATAAATACTGTCTTGAACTTTACCTGGAGCCTGAGGAGGGGCTTAATTTAGCACTGATATTTATCCTTGCTAATATGTTCTTTTCCTGGCAGTCAACTCATTGGAGGATTAGAGCCTCAACCTCAGCTTTAATGGTAAGAAGACAGATGCTCTCTTTTCTTCCACCTGCTACCTGTAAAGTCTACTTATCATAATCATTGGGAAAGTACTATTGGAATCCTGATTATACATCCAGAAATCTTTCCTCCCATCAAAGAAAAAAAAAAAAAAGGTAAGACATCCTGAATTCCCAGCTCTTTCTACATTGTGTGTGTGTGTGCGTGTGTGTATGTGTGTGTGTCTGTGTTCAGTTGCTCAGTCATGACCGACTCTTTGAGACCCCATGAGATGCAGCACGCCAGGCTTCCCGGTCCCTTGCCATCTTCTCGAGCTTGCTCAAACTCATATCCATCAAGTCAGTGATACCATCCAACCATCTTATCCTCTGTCATCCCCTTCTCCTCTTGCCCTCAATCTTTCCCAGCATCAGGGTCTTTTCTAATGAGTTGGCTCTTTGCATCAGGTGGCCAAAGTATTGGAGCTTGAGCTTCAGCATCAGTCCTTCAAATGAATATTCAGGATTGATTTCCTTTAGAATTGACTGGTTGGATCTCCTTGCAATCCAAGGGACCCTCAAAGGACTTTCTACATTGTAGAGAACCGGAAAATGGATACTTAGGAAAAGAATGGGAAACTTTTACCAGGAAGAATCCAGAAGATTCACAAAATATTTACTGCCCTGTTCTCTGCTGTGAAGTACTTGCAGTTCACCTTAGTTTTAGTCTCAGAAATACCTGCAGCATACAGCAGCCTTTGATATTTTATTAAAGAAGCAAACGCTTTGATGATCTACTCATGGCCCAGGGAATGTACCTCTGCCAATCAATCTCCCTCCATCCCTTCCCAACCATCCCCCACAAGTTGGTAAAGCGGTGGTCTTACTTTGGTTCTTTTTACCAGTTCATTATATATCCAGAATTTGAAATCTATTCCATGATGAAAAGCATAGAAATATTTTGTTAGGTAGTAATTAAGAAAAGTTTAGGCATTACCTTGAAAAATTTATGTGGATATTTACAAGTCTGGATAAAAACAAGATATTTTCTTAAAATATTATTAAGGTTTAACTCTGGAATAATTTGTGTATGCTAGATATTTTCCATTTGTGTCCATGGATCAATCTCCACCTTTCATCCTGCTCTGTCTCCCAGGATTCTGACTCCTATTGACTGCACAGAAGGACTCCTTAGTTCATTGGTTTTCTGTTGAGTGGAGTGAACAGGGGTCACTAAGCAGAGAGCACAAGAAATAAGAGGCTGAAAGAGATCAAAGTTGGAGTGTTTATTCTCTTTGTTCCCTACTTTCTGAACACCAGAAACAGGTTGGCTGTTTCCTTTTACCAAAGGCTCCAGCTCCTTTTTGATGGTCCTCACCACACAGCTACCCCCTTGTATAGAGTAACTACTTCTCATCCTTCCATTGTCAAACTTAGGGATTGTAATGGCATCCTATTATTGCCAGTGCTGGAGAATTTACTAGCTTTCACTGCTTTTCCTAACCCTGCCAACAAATCTTTCAAAGTTTATATATATATATATATCTTACATGACCCATTATGAGTATGCCATCCTCATGGCACATAGTTGGAAACTTGACTGATACATAATGCAAAAAGTGTTTAGTTGTAGACAATGGCACCCTACTCCAGTACTCTTCCCTGGAGTATCCCATGGACGGAGGAGCCTGGTAGGTTGTAGTCCATGAGGTCACTAAGAGTCGGACACAACTGAGCGACTTCACTTTGACTTTTCACTTTTATTCATTGGAGAGGGAAATGGAAACCCACTCCAGTATTCTTGCCTGGAGAATCCCAGGGACGGGGAAGCCTGATGGGCTGTCGTCTATGGGGTTGCACAGAGTCAGACACGACTGAAGCCACTTAGCAGCAGCAACAGCAGGAGCAGCAGCCATCTAAAGTTAGTAAAGGAAAATTCAAGAGTTAATTACTACCCAAAGACAAAATAAAATGCTTGATCTTAGTTTGAATATGATTTCTGTCACTTCATAGAAGTATTAGAAAAGTTCATCGAACTTTTGACACATCCTTTTTCTCAAGGGTGAGATATTTTTTAGAGGGCTGTTTTAACAAAAAAGGTAGATGAAATAGAAATTGGTTCAGTGACTAGAAAACCAGTAATTGAACACATTTGGACTTTAGTGGTTTTTGAATTGTGTCTATGTAGCTAAGCTAAACTGTGTATCCTAGAATTTCCTTGCTTGTATATTTTTCTTTCTTCCTTTTTTTTATTAGCGTCGGGTTCAAGAGAAACTTGCTTGATATCTGGAAGGCAGAAGTGAAGCAGCAGCCATTCTGCTGTGGACAGAGATGTACAGCCAGGAGCTGTGGCAAATGACACACACCTTTATTAGTCTGCTGGTTCATCTTGGTATGGGGCAGTATGTGGACCCACAGCTTCTTCAGCTTTAATCATATCTCTCCTTCAGTTTTTCTGACTCCTGGGTCAAGTTCAATGGTACCAGTGTCTTTTACAAGTTGCCTACGTTATTAAGATTGATGTGGAGAAGGAAATGGCAACCCACTCCAGTGTTCTTGCCTGGAGAATCCCAGGGACGGGGGAGCCTGGTGGGCTGCCGTCTCTGGGGTCTCACAGAGTCGGACACGACTGAAGCGAGTTAGCAGCAGCAGCAGCAGCAGAGAAGGTTTTGAGAGACAGGTGTTAATTTCAATTTGTTTTCAAAAATTCCAGTTTGTCCCTACTTTTCCTAATTTTATGCATAGTTGTTTTTTTTTTTTTTTTCCTTGCCAATTACTGTTTCTGTGAATTTGTGGCATCTTTAGGCTCCTACTGGACATAGAGGCAATTTCCATAAACTTTTTCACCAGTTCCAGAATTGTGTAAGGTTTAATTCCCATTATATCAAATTCCCTTCTTCCATATCACTCAAAGTGACTATGTTCACTAGACTGAATCAACTGATCCATTGGTTTTCTTCTTTTCTTCTTCCTTTAGTAGCACGGGATAAACATGTTTGAGTAGATAACACAGAATATTAGAATCTGACCAAAAGTGTTTAACTTTGTTCGACCATGAAATTAAAGAAAGACAGAAAAACAGCATTAAAGTTTAGAAGTTTTTATTTCAAGAATAAACCCCACCCCTCTCCCTTAGTCTCAGATTTTCGAGAGTAGCCTGGAGTTTACGTTTTTGTGACTGTTTTTCTCCATCCCACGGACAAAATACAAAAGTTTTGTTCAGTGTTTGGGAAAGGAGACAGGGAGACAATTACTAATAATATTCACTGGAGTTCCTGAGCAAACCGTATGCTTCTCCCCCCACCCGCACCCCGCACTTAGATTCCTGTCAATGTCAAGTTTAACTTCCGTTGCTTTACTCCCAGATAGAATTTCATGCTCGGTTAGCACATGCTACCTTTGGAGCTGACAGCAGTGATCCACCTGGAACAGCTCGGCAACCCTCTGCTTGGTCCCAGAAAGCTACAGAAATAGTCTTCTTTGTCTCCTCCATTCTCTCTGGGTCATTTAATAGCAACAGTTCCTTTTCATTCTTCTCCTTTTTGAATGGTGCTTTTGTGAGCTGGAGTCTTGATGTAGCTGTCACAAACCTTCCACTTCAGAGGTTAAACTACAAGATCTAATGAGGCAAAATTATTTTTAGCTTAGCCTCTGGCACTATAAATTCCAGGAAATTTTTGAATTAAACTTTATGACTTTATAGGAAAAAATAGCAGGCTGCCATCCTGTCTTTTAAAACTCTCTCTCCTTTTTAATAAAATTTCATGATTTTTAAAATACTATTTTAAATGTCTTTTTGTGGCAACTGCATGGCAGTTTAACTCAGCAAAAATTATCAGACATTTTGGTGTGTTTGTCTTCTAACAGCCTCTGCCTCTGACTCCTAACAAACCAGCAAAGTACACTACCCACGATCAATGCTACGTGAACATGAACTCTGTTGTCTTCTCTTCATAGTGGAAAACAAAATTTACCCCTTAGGTCTAGTATTGGGGTTGAAAGAAAAAATATGTATACTATCACTTAATCCTTAAAAGTTGAGGTATTTTTCCTGAGGTAGAATTCCATCCTAACTCAGAGTCAATAAATAAAATAGAAGCTGAGTCATAATAGTAACAAGCTCAATCGTGAATCACTCAGGGATTTCTCCTCTGCAGTATGGCTTATCTAAGCCCTAGGCTTAGTCCCAGCTTTGGACTTTTCACAATTTATTACCAGGTTCACCAAAGAGAGAAGAAGAATGGAAGAGACAGAAAAAGTAAAGAAAGGCCTTGTTTGTAGGCTGATGATCATGGAAATAAAATATTTATTGTACAACTGCTATGTGCAAGGTAATGGGGGTTATAGGGATAATAAAATTATTACAGATCATCAGGGAAGAAAGCAAAATTTACAGCTATAAAGTTAATTAGCACTACTTGATAATCGTGTTACAAGGCGGACTTTTATTTTCAAGAAATTTAAAATATGGTTGATGGGAAATAGTCGGCCTCATGACTAACCAAGGGTGACTATCACTACTCTTTAACACCAGGGAAGGGAATATTCCAGGCAAATCTTGCAGTGAGCATGGAAAGTCTCCTGAGTTAAAATGGCTGTTGTGTATAAAAACTATATAATTAAGGATGGAGGTGGACTAAGAAACAAAGAAAAATAAGTTTATGCAAACAAGATAGAGATCTTGGAGTATTCGTTTGGGTGTTAAAAAGAGGTGCCCATATTTTATTCCTACTATGGTAGAATCAGGAAGCCAGTCATGATATTAAGGGCAACATTTATTTTTTTTTTATGGCTCAGGCATTGTGCTGAATCCTTTACCTCCTTCATCAGATTTATCCTCAAATAAGTATCACCACCATCATTTTACAGAAGAGGAAATAAATGATTGAAGGGTTTAAAAGACCTGGTTCACCTCGCAGTGGGTGGAAAAACTTAGACTCAAACCTTAAATCAATCTGACTCCAGAACTTGTGATTTTAATACTAAAAATAAAGAGAATGGCTCAGACAATAACACCTTTGTACCATTGTGAGGGAATTCCCTGGTGGCTCAGACAGTAAAGCGTTTGTCTGCAGTTCAGGAGACCCAGGTTCAATCCCTGGGTTGGGAAGATCCCCTGGAGAAGGAAATGGCAACCCACTCCAGTACTCTTGCCTAGAAAATCCCATGGATGGAGGAGCCTGGTAGGCTACGGTCCATGGGGTCGCAAAGAGTCGGACATGACTGAGCGACTTCACTCACTCACACCATTGTGAGATTAGGTAGTAAGATGAAATTTTGTGAAATATGAAAGAATAATTTAAATTGAGTCCTGAAGGATAGGAGAAGCTGAGTAGGGATACAACTTATTATGTGAAAATGACCTGCATGAATAAAATTATATAGACAAATAAAGAAGGAGTGTTTGGAATCAGTGAGTCACTAGCCTGGATTTTCTCAAAAGATTTGTGTATTGATGGCATCCATTATTTATGGATATCATTTATCTATAAAAATTTGCTATTTCAACATTTCCCTAAAATACCACCTAATTTTTAGATATTTGTAATAGAAAAATATCTTCTTGAATCTATTAAATTGAAGGTAGAAAGATAGAAAAAAAATGCCAGTTTATTAGAAACTTCTCATTGGGGAGCTTGATTATGTCAATGAGCAAATATAAACTTCAGATAAATGTGATGTATGTTGGTATTATTACTATCATTATCAGAATTTTTTAAGAATAAATAAAATCCCTACAGCTTACGCAAAAATAAAACCAAGTCTCTATTTATAAATATATACAAGGCCATTTTGGAATGTCAAAGTTCAAAATAGATTTAAAACCAAATTATATTCTACTTTTTGGCTTGTCTGATTAAAATAATAACAACAACAGTTCTCTCCAGAAGAAACTCAGGGAAAGCCTAGAAACAAAAAGAAGCTCTTAACAATGTTTTGTATTTTGACAGCAGTTCTATTGTGGTGAGGCACTCACAATGGAAAAAGAGAAGCAAAAAAAATAATTTAAATACTTTTATTAATTATACCTAGCAACGTGTATGGGGCATCCCAGGTGGTGCTAGTGGCAAAGAGCCCGTTTGCCAATGCAGGAACTGTAAGAGATGCTGGTTCCATCCCTGGGTGGGGAAGATTCCCTGCAGGAAGCCATGGCAACCCACTCCAGTGGGTTCTCTTGCCTAAAGAATCCTATGCACAGTGGAGCCTAGTGGGTTATGTATATAGTCCATAGGGTCACAAAGAGTCGGCTATGACTGAAGCTACTTAGCACAGCAACCTGTTTAGAGCTGCTGTAAGCAAAGTGGATCTGAAGTAGGCCAAAGGTCTGGAGGTCGCTGCTGCAAGAGCTCCATGTATCAGAACCTCAATGCTCCTGATTCAACATGGCTGTCAGCGTTACTCATTAACATCAAGTAGATCTTGGAATAAGAATGATGTCGTGGTAGTATTTCTACTGGAACTTTGGATCTTTGCACTAACCTTACATTCTATGAGTCAAACTGCAGAAAACCTTTTGTTTCTTTATATAAATCTAGTTTGGTCACGTATTCATAAGAATTTGTAGTACTCACTTGACCCCAAAGAACATTAGCAGGATCTTTACCAGTGATTAAGGAGTTGTTGATGAATAAATTTCCCCAATAAAAAATGCCTATGATCATAAATAAAGCTGCATTTTATTTGTTTGGAAAGAGTAATTTTCTACTCTATGACTTAGAAGTGAAGACAGTTTCATAGCATTAAAGACAAAGCATGGTGTCCTGGATTGATTTCCTGATGTAGTGTGTTAATAAGTTTTTTCTTAAGAAGAATGTCAAATTAAAAAAAACATATCTGTTTATCTGGCACTTCAGCAGGTATTGAAGTCCTCAATTAAATAAAACAATAGCTCACAATGGATTTAATTGGCTCACAAGAGAGTACAGGCTAGTGAATCAATCAGTACATTTAAGGAAAATTTCAGTGCTTATAATCAGAATCAATGGAGTTCTTTTAACTGATCTGGGAATGTTAATTAAGGTCCTCATTAAGATACATCTGGAGAAAAGATCAACTTTCTAAATTCTAAAAAAGAGGATCCATGGGATTCTTTAGTTAATGTCAACAAATATGGAAATTTAGGGGAGATGGTAATTTTTATTTTCCTTCAGGTTAAATAGTACTTACTCAGAAAGACAAACAAGGAACTACAGCCTAGTAAATGTCAAGTCATTTTCTAATTCTCAAAAACCAGATTCCCACACAGAGTCACAAGTCTGGCTAGGCAGGGAGCAGTGGGGGAACCAGCCATAGGGTTACTGAAGAGCAGGGGCCAAGTGCAAGCCTGGCAGAAGCAGCAGGTTACAGAAGGGGGGCACTGGGTTGGAGAGAATTCAAATCAGAGGAGGTTTTCATATTAAAGCCTAGATATACTCCTTTGTTTCCAAATATCTTAGCTCTTAAAAATGCCTTATTCACTTTTATTTTAGTTATAGAGTTTTTGCACTCTGATATCACCTTTATTTTACTGATCTCTCTGGCTGGACCAAAGAAATAGAGGAAAACAACAAAAGGAGAAAGACTAGAGATCTCTTCAAGAATATTAGAGATACCAAGGGAAAATTTCATGCAAAGATGAGTTCGATAAAGGACAGAAATGATATGGACCTAAAAGAAGCAGAAGATATTAAGAAGAGGTAGCAAGAATACACAGAAGAACTATACAAAAAAGATCTTCACAACCAAGATAATCATGATGGTGTGATCACTCACCTAGAACCAGACATCCTGGAATGTGAAGTCAAGTGGGCCTTGGAAAGCATCACTATGAATAAAGCTAGTGGAGGCGATGGAATTCCAGTTGAGCTGTTTCAAATCCTGAAAGATGATGCTGTGAAAGTGCTGCACTCAATACGCCAGCAAATTTGGAAAACTCAGCAGTGGCCACAAGACTGGAAAAGGTCAGTTTTCAATCCAATCCCTAAGAAAAGCAATGCCAAAGAATGCTCAAACTACCGAACAATTGCACTCATCTCACATGCTAATAAAGTAATGCTCAAAATTCTCCAAGCCAGGCTTCAGCAATACATGAACCATGAACTTCCAGATGTTCAAGCTGGTTTTAGAAAAGGCAGAGGAACCAGAGATCAAATTGCCAACATTCGCTGGATCATAAAAAAAGCAAGAGAGTTCCAGAAAAACATCTATTTCTGCTTTATTGACTATGCCAAAGCCTTGGACTGTGTGGATCACAATAAACTGTGGAAGATTCTGACAGAGATGGGAATACCAGACCACTTGACCTGCCTCTTAAGAAACCTATATGCAGGTCAGGAAGCAACAGTTAGAACTGGACATGGAAAACAGACTGGTTCCAAATAGCAAAAGGAGTGCGTCAAGGCTGTATATTGTCACCCTGCTTATTTTACTTATATGCAGAGTGCATCATGGGAAACGCTGGGCTGGGAGAAGCACAAGCTGGAATCAAGATTGCCAGGAGAAATATCAATAACCTCAGATATGCAGATGACACCACCCTTATGGCAGAAAGTGAAGAGGAACTAAACAGCCTCTTGATGAAAGTGAAAGAGGAGAGTGAAAAAGTTGGCTTAAAGCTCAACATCCAGAAAATGAAGATCATGGCATCCGGTCCCATCACTTCATGGGAAATAGATGGGGAAACAGTGGAAACAGTATCAGACTTTATTTTTGGGGCTCCAAAATCACTACAGATGGTGATTGCAGCCATAAAATTAAAAGACGCTTGCTCCTTGGCAGGAAAGTTATAACCAACCTAGATAGCATATTCAAAAGCAGAGACATTACTTTGCCAACAAAGGTCCGTCTAGTCAAGGCTATGGTTTTTCCAGTGGTCATGTATGGATGTGAGAGTTGAACTGTGAAGAAAGCTGAGTGCCTAAGAATTGATGTTTTTGAACTGTGGTATTAGAGAAGACTCTTGAGAGTCCCTTGGACTGCAAGGAGATCCAACCAGTTCATTCTAAAGGAGATCAGTCCTGGGTGTTCTTTGGAAGGAATGATGCTAAAGCTGAGATTCCAGTACTTTGGCTACCTCATTCGAAGAGTTGGCTCATTGGAAAAGACTCTGATGCTGGGAGGGATTGGGAGCAGAAGGAAAAGGGGACGACAGAGGATGAGGGCTGCATGGCATCACTGACTTGATGGACGTGAGTCTGAGTGAACTCCGGGAGATGGTGATGGACAGGGAGGCCTGGCGTGCTGCAGTTCATGGTGTCACCAAGAGTCGGACACGACTGAGCGACTGAACTGAACTGAACTGGCTGGACCAGAGTTCCCACAAAAGACTCATGCTATAAGAAAAATGCACAGCTACTCTCTCCTTGGCAGTAAAAGAGTATCTTTAGAACAATAGACCTTATCCTTTCTCCTCATCTGATTCCCCAGCATTCACAGAGCTGAGAAATTGCATTTAAACTTATTGGTAATGGTGCCTCAAAAGTTGCAGTTCGTCTTAAAAGAGCATAAATGGAGGGTAGGGTTTTCTCATTCTGATATGAAGGGCTTGGGCTCTCAGCTATGTATGGGTACATTGAAACACCACTTCAGATGATTAAGATACATCTTAGGGAAATAAACATCCTTCCTTCCTTCCCCAGTTTCCCTGCTGAGTATCTCCTATCAGGGAGCTGTGTGTTCTCAAGTTGGAATAGTGCTATCTTATGAACAGGCAGAAGAACTATAAGTTAAAGCCAATGACAAGCATAGGCACAAGTGAGAAGAAAATGAATGAACTATTCTGGACTTCCCTTTGCTTGCCTATGCAGGAGACACAGGTTTGATCCCTGGTCCGGGAAGATTCCACATGCCCTGGAGCAACTAAGCCCAGGCACTGCAACTCCTGAGCCCACAGACAGAAATAAGTGAATAAAGAATTTTTTTAATTGCCGCATATGAAAAAGAACTATTCCATGTTTGGTAACTTTAAAAACAACGATAGTACTGACATAACCATCATTAAAAAAAATAGAACTCTGTTTGACTTTATACTTATTTTACAGTATAGCTTTTGTCTTGCTTTGGAAATGTACTGCATGTGGCTAAGATGGCAGGGGTAATTCTAGGGCTTTAATATTTAGAGTGGTAAAGTTCTTAATCTTGTCTTGGTTTAGCATCAGAAGCAGGCTAGGCAAGTGCCCAACAGACTCTATTTAGATGGTCTTGGAGTACTAGAACTGTGGTAATGCTGAGGCTTCCTCAAAAGCAGACAGGCCCCCAGATACATAGTCTTCTAAACACGTTGGCATACTTAGACTTCAAATAGAAAGCCATGACTCAACCATTCCCAGTTTGCATTATGTAATTATAAAAGAGTGGCTCCCACGAGACACATATAGATGAAGTTTATGGTAAAATGCCATGAGTTGACTGGACAACATGGTAGTCTTCCCCTGGTAATATACCTTCCAACTCTGTCATGACCCATGGGCTGCCTTAAAGTGTAGGCTGATGAACAATCAATTCTTAGATCCATTCTGGTTTTAATAGGCCTTTATCTGAGAGGAGGTTCTCTCTCATGCTGTCCTATATAAATAGCATCTGAAGAAAGGCTGTTATTAAGAGGCTGGGCAATGAGCTCACCCTTCCCATCACACCAGACATTTTTTTTTTTTCCCTTTCACTTCTGGAGTACCTTATTTCAGCATTTGCAGATGCTCAGTGAGGCTAAAACCCAGCTTTCCAGAACCTGAAGAGAAGAATGTTCTTTTCTGGAAGACTTCAGAATCATCTTAATCTGTTCTTGCCATTGTTACTGTAACTTTTTGCTTTCAAATATTCTCAGTCTTACAGAAAACTTGTAAGAGTAGTACAAAAAAACCATATGGTACTCTCACCCAGAATCCACAGTTGTAAATATTTTGTAATTCTTGCTTTATCATAATATGTGTGTGCATGTTTGTCCTATAATAATTTTTCTGAATAATTTCGCAAAATATTGCAGTCATAATGCCACTTTACTGTTTAATGTTTAGCATGCATTTTTGAAGAAGAATATTATCTAATTTAGCCACATCATAATTATTAAACTAATGTAACCAATAATAGCACAATATATTATCTAATCTATAGATCCTAAATACATTCTATCAGTCTTCAGAAATAATTTCCTTTGCTGCTATTCCCAGGTCCAATCCAGGATCAACTATTGTTTGTCAGATTTTCTTTGTCTTCCATGATACTAACATTTGAGAAAAGTACAGGACAGCTTTTTTTTTTTTTTATGTCTCTCTTTTGGGGTTTGGTTGATGTTTCCTTGTGATAAGATTTAGGTGGCTCAGTTTAAGAAGGAATATTACAAAAGTGAAGTGACCTTATTAGAATTATATATGAAAGCACATGACATTTGTTTGTCCCATTAATGGTGGTAAACATAATTGTTTCCTTAAGGTCTCCATGGCAAAGTTACTGGATTTCCCCCTTATAATTAATAAATAACTTTGAAAAGATACTTTGAGACTATGTAAATGCTCTGTTTCTCAACAAATTTTACCCAGCAGTTTGATGATTTTTGCCTAATTCAATTGTTACTCTGATGGTTGCCAAATTATAATTCTCAAACTCAATTATTTATTCTATATTAGTTTTTTCTTTTTTTACTTCTTTTTCCCATTTATGTTTATTATGAAAAAACCTAGTCCTGGGTTCAAGGTATGCTTATTATTACTGAGGTGTCATAATTCTAGAATTTGGGTGGGAAAGTAAATGGAATGTGTACATATATAAATATATGCATACTATTATTGCATATTTATGTCTATATAGCCTTGAAATGGCAACCCACTCCAGTGTTCTTGCCTGGAGAATCCAAGGGAAAGGGGAGCCTGGTGGGCTGCCATCTCTGGGGTCGCACAGAGTTGGATAAACCTGAAGCGACTTAGCAGCAGCAGCAGAAGAATATAGAAAGGGAGTGTGGCTCAGTGGTAAAGAATCCACCTGCTAATACAGGAGCTGGAGGTTTACTTCCTGGGTTGGGAAGATCCCCTAGAGAAGAAAATAGCAACCCACTCCAGTATTCTTGCCTGGGAAATCCCATGGACAGAGGAGCCTGGCAGACTATAGTCCATGAGATTGCAAAACAGTCAGACATGACTTAACGACTAAACAAAAATGCTGGTCTGGAGTTTCCTTGTTTTGTTCGGCCTTTATCTGATCATTAAAGATTTGGTAGAATTTCCTTATATATTCACTTCAGTCTCATTAACTTTCTCTACTTCTTTTAGACAAATTAATAAGTTTGGGACAATAAACATTTCTAGTGTGTTATCCATTTAATTTATAAAAAATTAAAAAGGTAGTTCAGCCCCTGTGATCTGTAAGGCCCAGGGTAAGAACACAAATGGAGATCTAAATATTTCTAAATACTTCAGAGCTTTAAACCAAGCAAAACAAACTGTGAAAAAAAAAAAGCATTTTTATTTTTCTACTTTGACAAAAATATATCCATAAGGACCTATGAAGTCAAATTTGAGTTTAGAATTATTGTATGCTTCACCATTCTATTCTGGATCATAATAGAAAAGAGAAGTGATAGCAGAGCTTTTCTTATTCTTCTAACCACACTCAGCACACATATGCATATACATACACCTAAGACCACAGGATCAAGCTTTGTCTAGATTCTTCTATACCTCACTGTCTGTACAAAGAGCTATCTCTTGCCCAGTCCTTGAGCAGTTTGTTTTTAGAAATACTGGCCTGGGAAGAAGGTCCCAAAAACCTTTGGAAATGAAGGCAGGCTCTATTGAACATGATATTTTAGAGTTCAATGTAATGACAGCGTTGTAAAAAATGGATCACGAGTTTGGTGTTCTATGTCTACCTGGACCTGTGAAATCTTTGTCTCTTGGAGACTGCGATGGCTAGAGGAAGGCCAGTGTGGTCCTATAATAGAGTCCAAGGGCTATTCTTGCTAAGTCCAAAGGCAGTAATGCAGTGATATTAAATATTGAATCTGTGTGTTTTGCATACATGTGTGTATGTGTGTTCTATGAGAACACAGAGAATGCAGACATTGAGATTTTCATTTGATTACTAGTAGTAAATCTCTTTGAAGAGCATTTGACTGTACATAATATTAACCTAGTAATTACACGTTTGGGAATCTAATTTAGGAAATAATGTTAAGAAACTTAAAAGCTTTAGTTTTGAATATGAATATTATAGAATTATGTATAATGGCCTAAATGGAAAGGAGTAGAAATGTCCAAATACTGAGATTAGCTAAGTAAATTATGATGTTTTCACAAAGTATAATATTATTTAGACATTAACAACTAAACTTTTCATTTGAAAAACTGTATAATCTCATAGAATAATACTTATTTTATAATGTTAAGTAAAAATAATATACATATCAGTTCAGTTCAGTGGCAAGGTCATGTCCAACTCTTTGCAACCCCATGAATTGCAGCATGCCAGGCCTCCCTGTCCATCACCAACTCCCTGTCCATCACCAACTCAAACCCGTGTCCATCAAGTCGGTGATGCCATCCAGCCACATCATCCTCTGTCATCCCCTTTTCCTCCTGCCCCAAATCCCTCCCAGCATTAGAGCCTTTTCCAATGAGTCAGCTCTTTGCGTGAGGTGGCCAAAGTATTGGAGTTTCAGCTTTAGCATCAGTCCTTCCAATGAACACCCAGGACTGATCTCCTTTAGAATGAACTGGTTGGATCTCCTTGCAGTCCAAAGGACTCTCAAGAGTCTTCTCCAACACCACAGTTCAAAAGCATCAATTCTTTGGCACTCAGCTTTCTTCACAGTCCAACTCTCACATCCATACATGACCACTGGAAAAACCATAGCCTTGACAAGACGGACCTTTGTTGGCAAAGTAATGTCTCTGCTTTTGAATACACTATCTAAGTTGGTCATAACTTTCCTTCCAAGGAGTAAGCGTCTATTAATTTCATGGCTGCAATCACCATCTGCAGTGATTTTGGAACCCAAAATAATAAAGTCTGACACTGTTTCCACTGTTTCCCCATCTATTTCCCATGAAGTGATGAGACCAGATGCCATGATCTTCGTTTTCTGAATGTTGAGCTTTAAGCCAAGTTTTTCACTCTCCTCTTTCACTTTCATGAAGAGGCTTTTTAGTTCCTCTTCACTTTCTGCCATAAGGGTGGTGCCATCTGCACATCTGAGGTGATTGATATTTCTCCCGGCAATCTTGATTCCAGCTTGTACTTCTTCCAGCCCAGCTTTTCTCATGATGTACTCTGCATATAAGTAAAATAAGCAGGGTGACAATATACAGCCTTGACGTACTCCTTTCCCTATTTGGAACCAGTCTGTTTTCCATGTCCAGTTCTAACTGTTGCTTCCTGACTTGCATATAGATTTCTCAAGAGGCAGGTCAGGTAGTCTAGTATTCCCATCTCTTTCAGAATTTTCCACAGTTTATTGTGATCCACACAGTCCAAGGCTTTGGCACAGTCAATAAAGCAGAAATAGATGTTTTTCTGGAACTCTCTTGCTTTTTTGATGATCCAGAGTATGTTGGCAATTTGATCTCTGGTTCCTCTGCCTTTTCTAAAACCAGCTTGAACATCTGGAAGTTCATGGTTCATGTACTGCTGAAGCCTGGCTTAGAGAATTTTGAGCATTACTTTACACAGAATGTAATTGTATATATAATTTATTCAAACTGAGTTAAAAATCATCTTTTCATAGAAATAAAGGAAAGGATACAAATTCTGCAGTTTGTTTGTGTTTGGATGTTAACATCAAGGGTAAATTACTTTTCCTGGTTTGCTTGTCTGAGTTTTCAGGTTTTCTTTCCTAAGAATGTATTATAATGAATAGAAATATGATAAAAAGTTCAGACCCACTTATCTCTAAGGTCCTTTCCACCTCTAGCATGGAAATATTTTTATAGCTGAATACAAAGCTCTTGCTGTGTTCTTCACTCTTGTTCCTATCTCTGCTCCATGTATATTAATCCAGGATTTATAGCTGATGCTTGTCTTGAAATACATAAACATTAGCTAAGCTCTCAAATGGATCCTGAAATTTTGAGGCAGATTCCTGTTCTGGGAAGCCAGTTTCCTCAAAGTCAGCATTCATTAAATATGTCTGTGATAAATTTGGAGAATGAGTAGATTGGTCTGAGACTCTGATCATTAATGTAAATTTGCATTCCCCACATTGCTAGAGATTTTGTTCCAGCTCAGAAACATACTGGATGCAGTAAGGCTATCTAGAAGGAGTTTAGAAATAGCCTTGGCAGGCAAATTTTTTGTTTGCACCAGTTCTTCCAGGACTACTTCTTGCTCCTGAAGAAAAATGGAATCAATCTACCAAAAATATTTTGATATTACAAAGTAGATATATGATATATCTTTTTGGATTTTAAAACCTCTGCAGGGCTAATATTCTGCCTGTAGTTTAGGTCTATATTGGAATCTGAAATTTCTAAAACAAAGAAGGCAGCGACAAATCCTTGCCGGAAAATATTGCTTGATTCTGAGAACTGAAGGTATCACTGGACCCAGCACGGACTTTAAAATCAGACAGAACTGTATTCAAACAGGAGCTTCATTATTTATTATCTGCCCAACTTTACACTGGTTATGGATTCTACTTCCGAAAAATGCAAATAATCTTTTCTTCTCTTGTAGGCTTGTCGATAATGTTAAATGATGTAATTTTAGAAAATATATAATAGGAGTTCAATAAATTTAAATTTTAGTAATCATCTTCATTGTCTAATGATGTGGATTCCCACTATTATAACATGAAAAGTCAATATTAAAATGTTAACATATACAGAACCCAGTATTGGAAGTGTTCTGCTATTAGAATACCGATGACAAAACCATTGTTCAACTATGGATTCTTACACTGAAGCATTGGCTGAAAGCTCAAACATTAAGAAATGATAAACTAGAGAAAAGATGGTGATATGATTCGTAGCAATGGACTTGAGGGCCTCAAAATTATAACACTAGCTTTGAGGCTGAGATAAGAAGGAAAAAAGATGTTTCATAGAAAAAAAAATAGGTAATTATATATATATATATATATATATATATATATATATATAGGAAAAGGATTATGTCAAGGCTGTATATTGTCACCCTGCTTATTTAACTTATATGCAGAGTACATCATGAGAAACGCTGGGCTGGAAGAAGCACAAGCTGGAATCTAGATTGCCAGGAGAAGTATCAATCACCTCAGATATGCAGATGACACCACCTTCATGGCAGAAAGTGAAGAGGAACTAAAAAGCCTCTTGATGAAAGTGAAAGAGGAGAGTGAAAAAGTTGGCTTAAAGCTCAACATTCAGAAAATTAAGACTATGGCATCTGGTCCCATCACTTCATGGGAAATAGATGGGGAAACAGTGGAAACAGTGTCAGACTTAATTTTTGGGCTCCAAAATCACTGCAGATGGTGGTTGCAGCCATGAAATTAAAAGATGCTTACTCCTTGCAAGGAAAGTTATGATCAACCTAGATAGCATATTTAAAAACAGAGATATTACTTTGCCAACAAAGGTCTGTCTAGTCAAGGCCAAGGTTTTTGCAGTGGTCATGTATGGATGTGAGAGTTGGACTGTGAAGAAAGCTGAGTGCCAAAGAATTGATTCTTTTGAACTGCAGTGTTGGAGAAGACTCTTGAGAGTCCCTTGGACTGCAAGGAGATCCAACCAGTCCATTCTGAAGTAGATCAATCCTAGATGTTCATTGAAGGACTGATGCTGAAGCTGAAGCTCCGGTACTTTGGCCACCTCATGCGAAGAGTTGACTCATTGGAAAAGACCCTGATGCTTGGAGCGATTGAGGGCAGGAGGAGAAGGGGATGACAGAGGATGAGATGGCTGCATGGCATCACCGACTCGATGGACATGAGTTTGAGTGAACTCCGGGAGTTGGTGTTGGACAGGGAGGGCTGGCGTACTTCGATTCATGGGGTCACAAAGAGTCGGACACAACTTAGCGACTGAACTGAACTGATATATACATGAATACAGTTAGATTTACAAATGGTTTAGGACTTCCCTGGTGGTTCAGTGGTTGGGAATCCAGCTGCTAATGAAGGAACACAGGTTTGATCCCTGAGCAGGAAGACTCCTCATGCTGTGGGACAGCTAAGCCCATGCACCACGACCACTGAGCCTGTGCTCTAGAGCCCATGAGCCTCAGCTACTGAAGCCCACGTGCCTAGAGCTATGCTCTGCAACAGGAGAAGCCACCACAGTGAAAAGCCAGTGTCCTGCAGCCCGACAGTAGCCCTGCTCATCACAACTGGAAAAAGCCCAAAGAGCAACGAAGATCCAATGCAGCCTAAACTGCTGCTACTTCACTTCAGTTGTGTCCGACTCTGTGCAACCCCAGAGACGGCAGCCCACCGGGATCCCCCTTCCCTGGGATTCTCCAGGCAAGAACACTGGAGTGGGTTGCCATTTCTTCTCCAATGCATGAAAGTGAAAAGTGAAAATGAAGGCGTTCTGTTGTGTCCGACTCCTAGAGACCCCATGGACTGCAGCCTACAGGGCTCCTCTGTCCATGGGATTTTGCAGGCAAGAATACTGCAGTGGCTTGCCATTGCCTTCTTCCACAGCCAAAAGTAAATGAATAAAATAAAAATTTGCAAAAGTTCCAATACAGTTAGAAGGTATAACAATAAATAAAAGAATCATTTGATTAATAAACCATTATTGGTTAATAGGAGACAAGCCCTAGAATTTAGGTTTTGGAAGAATTTTGTCCTGACTAATCCTAAAACTTGATTTACTTATGTAAGAGAGATAGTCACCTTCTTGGTATAATTTTCATATGATAAGCTAGGTAAAACATAACTTCTTCATAGTTATATTATTGACATTGCATAAAATATGATTTTAATGTGCCCAGCCAAATGCTTGGCACCCGTAGGTGCTCAATTATATCCCCTCTAAAATGTTGATAGCAACCCTAGAATAAAATTCTCTCCATGAAGATAGATATTGAATCTTAAAACAAATGCCTCAGTATGCTAGGCAGTGAGAAAAATCTAAAACAGGAGAGATGATTTCTGACACCAGTCTTTTTTGCTGTACTGGCCTGGACACCTCTTCATAGAGTTCTGATGTACATCACACAGGACTGTAATGATGAATCATCTTCCAGGCTGTAATTTTACCCTGGGGGTGCTTTTGATGCAGACAGTATCTGGGGTATTACACACATAAGATGCAGGGCAAAAGTAGGGCTCCCATGCTCTCACCAAAGCGTATCAGACTCTTCCAGACACTCAGGTTTGGAAACTCAGGCCAGTCTATGAGACCGTGACTCCCTAGATGCTTATGTGAACATCAGCTTGTAGGAGCTTCATAAGCACCGCCTTGGGTGTCCTTAGAACATACAGTTCTAAACTGAAACAAAGCACAGCTATGACACTTATTAGGTTATTAGCTTTTGTTAATAAGGCCCTTAGTAGATCTGTGGCCTTACCTAAGTCACTTCTACAAGTCTCATTTGTAAAATTGAAACAAAATTTCCCATCATGCCTACTGTAAAGGGTCAACAAATGGGAAAATGAAGTGCAATATTCTTTATAACATATACTAAGAATTTTACTTTCAGAGGCAAAGACATTATCTTTAAAGGACACAACAACCCAAAACCTGTGGGACACTATAAAAGCAGTGCTAAGAGGAAAGTTCATAGCAATACAGGCATACCTCAAGAAACAAGAAAAAAGTCAAATAAATAACCTAACTCTACAACTAAAGCAACTAGAAAAGGAAGAATTGGAGAACCCCAGAGTTAGTAGAAGGAAAGAAATCTTAAAAATTAGGGTAGAAATAAATGCAAAAGAAACAAAAGAGACCATAGCAAAAATCAACAAAGCCAAAAGCTGGTTCTTTGAAAGAATAAATAAAATTGACAAACCATTAGCCAGACTCATCAAGAAGCAAAGAGAGAAAAATCAAATCAATAAAATTAGAAATGAAAATGGAGAGATCACAACAGACAACACAGAAATACAAAGGATCATAAGAGACTACTATCAGCAGTTGTATGCCAATAAAATGGACAACGTGGAAGAAATGGCCAAATTCTTAGAAAAGTACAATTTTCCAAAACTGAACCAGGAAGAAACAGAAAATCTTAACAGACCCATCACAAGCACGGAAATTGAAACTGTAATCAGAAATCTTCAAGCAAACAAAAGCCCAGGTCCAGACGGCTTCACAGCTTAATTCTACCAAAAATTTCGAGAAGAGCTAACACCTATCCTACTCAAACTCTTCTAGAAAATGGCAGAGGAAGGTAAACTTCCAAACTCATTCTATGAGGCCACCATCACCCTAATACCAAAACCTGACAAAGATGTCACAAAAAAAGAAAACTACAGGCCAATATCACTGATGAACATAGATGCAAAAATCCTCAACAAAATTCTAGCAATCAGAATCCAACAACACATTAAAAAGATCATACACCATGACCAAGTGGGCTTTATGCCAGGGATGCAAGGATTCTTCAATATCCACAAATCAATCAATGTAATTCACCACATTAACAAATTGAAAAATAAAAACCATATGATTATCTCAATAGATGCAGAGAAGGCCTTTGACAAAATTCAACATCCATTTATGATATAAACTCTCCAGAAAGCAGGAATAGAAGGAACATACCTCAACATAATAAAAGCTATATATGACAAACCCACAGCAAACATTATCCTCAATGGTGAAAAATTGACAGCATTTCCCCTAAAGTCAGGAACAAGACAAGGGTGTCCACTTTCACCGCTACTATTCAACATAGTTCTGGAAGTTTTGGCCACAGCAATCAGAGCAGAAAAAGAAATAAAAGGAATCCAAATTGGAAAAGAAGAAGTAAAACTCTCACTGTTTGCAGATGACATGATCCTCTACATGGAAAACCCTAAAGACTCCACCAGAAAATTACTAGAGCACATCAATGAATATAGTAAAGTTGCAGGATATAAAATCAACATACAGAAATCCCTTGCATTCCTATACACTAATAATGAGAAAGTAGAAAAAGAAATTAAGGAAACAATTCCATTCACCATTGCAACGAAAAGAATAAAATACTTAGGAATATATCTACCTAAAGAAATTAAAGACCTATATATAGAAAACTATAAAACACTGATGAAAGAAATCAAAGAGGACACTAATAGATGGAGAAATATACCATGTTCATGGATTGGAAGAATCAATATAGTGAAAATGAGTATACTACCCAAAGCAATTTACAAATTCAATGCAATCCCTGTAAAGCTACCAGCCATATTTTTCACAGAACTAGAACAAGTAATTTCAAGATTTGTATGGAAATACAAAAAACCTCGACTAGCCAAAGCAATCTTGAGAAATAAGAATGGAACTGGAGGAATCAACTTGCCTGACTTCAGGCTCTACTACAAAGCCACAGTCATCAAAACAGTATGGTACTGGCACAAAGACAGACATATAGATCAATGGAACAAAATAGAAAGCCCAGAGATAAATCCACACACATATGGACACCTTATCTTTGACAAAGGAGGCAAGAATATACAATGGAGTAAAGACAATCTCTTTAACAAGTGGTGCTGGGAAAACTGGTCAACCACTTGTAAAAGAATGAAACTAGATCACTTTCTAACACTGCACACAAAAATAAACTCAAAATGGATTAAATATCTAAATGTAAGACCAGAAACTATAAAACTCCTAGGGGAGAATGTAGGCAAAACATTCTCGGACATTAAATCACAGCAGGATCCTCTATGATCCACCTCCCAGAATTCTGGAAATAAAAGCAAAAATAAACAAATGGGATCTGATTAAAATTAAAAGCTTCTGCACAACAAAGGAAACTATAAGCAAGGTGAAAAGACAGCCTTCTGAATGGGAGAAAATAATAGCAAATGAAGCAACTGACAAACAACTAATCTCAAAAATATACAAGCAACTTATGCAGCTCAATTCCAGAAAAATAAACGACCCAATCAAAAAATGGGCCAAAGAACTAAATAGACATTTCTCCAAAGAAGACATACGGATGGCTAACAAACACATGAAAACATGCTCAACATCACTCATTATTAGAGAAATGCAAATCAAAACCATAATGAGGTATCACTTCACACCAGTCAGAATGGCTGCGATCCAAAAATCTGCAAGCAATAAATGCTGGAGAGGGTGTGGAGAAAAGGGAACCCTCCTACACTGTTGGTGGGAATGCAAACTAGTACAGCCACTATGGAGAACAGTGTGGAGATTCCTTAAAAAATTGCAAATAGAACTACCTTATGACCCAGCAATCCCACTTCTGGGCATACACACCAAGGAAACCAGAATTGAAAGAGACACATGTACCCCAATGTTCATCGCAGCACTGTTTATAATAGCCAGGACATGGAAACAACCTAGATGTCCATCAGCAGATGAATGGATAAGAAAGCTGTGGTACATATACACAATGGAGTATTACTCAGCTGTTAAAAAGAATTCATTTGAATCAGTTCTGATGAGATGGATGAAACTGGAGCCGATTATACAGAGTGAAGTAAGCCAGAAAGAAAAACACCAATACAGTATACTAACACATATATATGGAATATAGAAAGATGGCAGTGACGACCCTGTATGCAAGACAGGAAAAAAGACACAGATGTGTATAACGGACTTTTGGACTCAGAGGGAGAGGGAGAGGGTGGGATGATTTGGGAGAATGGCATTCTAACATGTATACTATCATGTAAGAATTGAATTGCCAGTCTATGTCTGATGCAGGATACAGCATGCTTGGGGCTGGTGCATGGGGATGACCCACAGAGATGTTATGGGGAGGGACGTGGGGGGGGGGTTCATGTTTGGGAACGCATGTAAGAATTAAAGATTTTAAAATTAAAAAAATAAAAAACTAAAATAAATAAATAAATAAATAAAATTAATAGAATTTTAAAAAAAAAGAAATAGGCCTTACAGACATAGCCAATAGCTAACTAGTACACGTGTGTGAAGTCACTTCAGTCGTGTTTAACTCTTTGTGACCCTATGGACCATATCTCATCAGGCTCTTCTGTCCATGGGATTTTTCCAGGCATGAATACTGGAATGGGATTCTCCAGGCATGAATACTGGGTGGGTTACCATGTCCTCCTCCTGGGGATCTTTCTGACCCAGGGATCAAACCCACATTTCTTACATCTCCTGCATTGGCAGGCAGCTTTTTTACCACTAGCACCATCTGGGAAGCCTAACAAACCATTAGGAGCAATGAATGAAGTTGCTAAAACTTGGTGGAATATAACAAAAACCATTGGCAATCATGAGCTCTTCTGTGACTCTTCCTTTCCTGGCATCTTTCTTTGGTTTTTGTGTTGTTTGAATTTATTTTCCTAATTGATATTTTATCTTAAGAGTGCCTCCAATTATACCTAGCCAGAAAAAAAAAAAAAAAAAGCAATAGATAGTGAAGATGAAAAAGAAAGGAAAGAAAGAAAAAGGAGTGATAGAGAGTTTCTCGAGTGCTCCAAGGCCCCAGCCTAGGACGGTGGTTGTCACTTTACCTATTCTTATATTTTATATCTTAGGACCCAGTGAGCACTTAATTAAACATAATGGCTCCCACAGTGAACGAACCGATATTGTCTTTTGCCCAGTAGCATATGTGCATGTTTATTGGTTATTCTAGAAAGACATTTATTATTCACTAAAAGTTTTAAGGGCAATAGGTACACTAGAAATATGGAAAAAACTCAAGAAGCTATAAAATATTACTTCTTGACAGCAAGATATTTTATAAAGCTATTGAGTCTGGTGGGCAGGGCTGTCAGTTAAACATGAAGATTAAATCCTCAACTGGAAATGGATTTTTATGCATTGCCAAGGACAGAAGCATTAAGAGGTCATGTTAAGAAAAGTTGTATCTGCAGAAAGTTGTGCAGCAAAATACTTATGAATGGCTAGCTGAAGTGGGAAGTGAAAACAGCCAAGAACAAAGGGACTACTGCAAGGTAAAAGGTCACAGCTGCTTTTATAGGAATGGTCCACAGAAGACAGCAGGCTATATTCACAAGAAGCTGTCCATATTTGAAGAAAGTGAATTCTTAGCAATTGCTATGAGATCTCTTGCCCGTGATTGTCATGTAGTTTGCATAATTCTCAGATCACTACTGACTTATTATCAGTACAGGGAAGCAAACTGACACCACAGGAGTTTAACTTTCTTTTATAAGCACACGGTGTCAATATGCTAAGACCCACCACAACAGGCCATGATTAAATTACTATTTCTCTAACACACAGATGAAGAAAATAAGATTCAGAGAAGTCATAGAACAAGCAAAAGCTGATGCCCGTTAGAATGCAAATCGAAATCAATTACACTCCAACAACAATTCCCTTCACCAGCTTATTGTATGTGTATAGGTTCCTATTCATAACAAAATGTGAGTCAGTAGATAGGAAGAGAAAGTCGTGGAACATTAGAAAAGTTATTCAACTTTTCTTAATTTTAGGGTTTTGGTTTTGTAAATGTTTTCAAAGGAATTAATGATAACATTTAAGGTATGCTAACATTAAATAATTAAGACAAAAATAAATTTTCCACATTTTTAGCATTGTTCTAATATTAGTAGATAATTATTTCCAATACCTGGAACAAATGTAGAAATTCAGTACATTTCAATCACTTACTTATCAAATATCTCCAAATACTTATGCTCAGGTATAAATGAATTGATCCTAAATAGGACAGGTATGATCCTAAGAACTGGGGAAAAAACAAAACAGGACACAATATATGGGAAGATAAAATACAATGGGGATGGTTGTAGAGGCAGAGGACATTTTCCCAACATTGCATCATCACTGTTACTACTAAATTCAGAATCTAAGAGTGAGAACATTAAAACCGTCAGATATGTTTTACTGCCTAGGGACTTCCCTGGTGGTCCAGCCGGTAGGACTTTACTTTCTAATGCAGAGGGTGTGGGTTTGATGTCTGGTCAGGGAGCTAAGATTCCATACACCTCATGGCCAAAATACTAAAACACAAAACACAGACAATACTGTAACAAATTAAAGACTCAAAAAAAAAAAAGGTCCATATTAAAAACTCTTTCAAAAAGAAATGTTTTAGTGCTTAAAGACTGTCAAAAATAAGTGAATTGTCTCTGTAAAGCACAAATAAAACAGTATTGTATTGTCCAACAAGTGTAAAAAGATCACACTGCTTTGTTTATTTCTTTAGCTGACTTTGCATTTATTTGTTAGAAATTATGCTTGGAAAGAAGGGTAAATAAGACAAATGAAATTTCTGTCCTAATTGAGCACACATTCTAATGGAAAATATAGAAAATAAATACAATTTTTATAATTTATGATCTTGTATAGTGCTATGAAGTAAATAGAATTTGGACAGTTTTGGTATTTCAGATAGAAGGCTTATGGGATGGTTTTTCAGAAATGAGACTAGATGGCTGACATGTTAAGAGGAACATAATTGATTGATGGATACATTGATTCCTGCTGTAAAGGGGCAACTCAACATCCTTAACTTCTTTTGAGAAAGTTCAACTTTTGTGCTTAAGAGAATATAAAGGATTTATTTTCTCAAGAGTCAGTTATTTTTAGCACTGAAGAGTTCAGGTGAAGTTCAAAATGCCAACCTGATACATTCTGACTGGGAAAATATGGCAAAGCATAATTTCTAAGAATTAATTATATCATTTAAGATATGTGACAGTAGGCTCCACTGGTCTAAGAATTGAAACTGATAGAATCCACAGCATAGGTGTACAATCAAGAGACCAGATTATGTTTAATGTGGTTGTTCAATAGCTAAATGGTGTCCAACTCTTTGCAACCCCACGGACTGTAGCCCAGCACCTTCTGTCTATTGGATTTCCCAGGGAAGAACACTGGAGTGGGTTGCCATTTTCTTTGCCAGGGGATCTTCCCAAACCAGGGATCAAACCTGCATCACCTGCATTGGCAGGAGGATTCTTTACCACTGAGTCACCAGGGAAGCCCCTGTTTTATAAGTATGCTTATTACAAAGAGAGGACAACTGTGATGTAATGGAAAGAGGTACAAACATTGAAAACAAACAGGAAAAAAAAAAACCTTAATAAATCACCTTGTCACATGGGGCCTCACTTTTCTTATCTGAAAAAAAGTGTGGGTGATAACTTTTGCGAGTAAATGTCTCTTTGCTTCCTCTGATGTTTTCTTCCAAGTGAAGGGAATACAATCAAGGCAGCAATTCTGGCTTCTCTGTCCCTTTGTTTGTTCCAAAAAAATTGGAACGATTACATTGGGATGGCAAATTTATGAAGAATAATCTAGATATGCCCTTTTAGCTCTTCTCTTTTCTCTTTTGGGAAGGAGCTATGAAAGGGACAGGTATTCCCATGGGGAGGAACCATTGACGAGTTGATTGACTGATGGGTGAGTCAGTCAGTGTTAAGAAGCTTGATGAGATTCTTCAAGGTCAAGAATTAACACAATAAGGCAATAATGGGCAGATCTGCTTAGAATTTTCATTTTTCAATGTCTCCTGTTGTGGAAGACAAGTTCTTGAGTTTAAATAACTTCAGTTCAGTTCAGTTCAGTCAGTCAGTTGTGTCCGACTCTTTGCAACCCCATGAATCGCAGCACGCCAGGCCTTCCTGTCCATCACCATCTCCCGGAGTTCACTCAGACTCATGTCTATGGAGTCCGTGATGCCATCCAGTCATCTCATCCTCGGTCGTCCCCTTCTCCTCCTGCCCCCAATCCCTCCCAGCATCAGAGTCTTTTCCAATGAGTCAACTCTTCTCATGAGGTGGCCAAAGTACTGGAGCTTCAGCTCTAGCATCATTCCTTCCAAAGAATTCCCAGGGTTGAGCTCCTTCAGAATGGACTGGTTGGATCTCCCTGCAGTCCAAGGGACTCTCAAGAGTCTTCTCCAACACCACAGTTCAAAAGCATCAATTCTTCGGTGCTTAGCCTTCTTCACAGTCCAACTCTCACATACATACATGACCACTGCAAAAACCATAGCCTTGACTAGACGGACCTTAGTCAGTAAAGTAATATCTCTGCTTTTGAATATGCTATCTAGGTTGGTCATAACTTTTCTCCCAAGGAGTAAGCGTCTTTTAATTTCATGGCTGAAGTCACCATCTGCAGTGATTTGGAGCCCCCCCAAATAAAGTCTGACACTGTTTCTACTGTTTCCCCATCTATTTCCCATGAAGTGATGGGACCAGATGCCATGATCCTTGTTTTCTGAATGTTGAGCTTTAAGCCAACTTTTTCACTCTCCTCTTTTACTTTCATCAAAAGGCTTTTTAGCGCCTCTTCACTTTCTGCCATAAGGGTAGTGTCATCTGCATATCTGAGGTTATTGATATTTCTCCCGGCAATCTTGATTCCAGCTTGTGTTTCTTCCAGTCCAGCGTATCTCATGATGTACTCTGCATAGAAGTTAAATAAGCAGGGTGACAATATACAGCCTTGACGTACTCCTTTTCCTATTTGGAACCAGTCTGTTGTTCCATGTCCAGTTCTAACTGTTGATTCCTGACCTGCATATGGATTTCTCAAGAGGCAGGTTAGGTGGTCTGGTATTCCCATCTCTTTCAGAATTTTCCACAGTTTATTGTGATCCACATAGTCAAAGGCTTTGGCATAGTCAATAAAGCAGAAATAAATGTTTTTCTGGAACTCTCTTGCTTTTTCCATGATTCAGTGGATGTTGGCAATTTGATCTCTGGTTCCTCTGCCTTTTCTAAAACCAGCTTGAGCATCAGGGAGTTCACGGTTCACGTATTGCTGAAGCCTGGCTTGGAGAATTTTGAGCATTACTTTACTAGCATGTGAGATGAGTGCAATTGTGAGGTAGTTTGAGCATTCTTTGGCATTGCCTTTCTTTGGGATTGGAATGAAAACTGACCTTTTCCAGTCCTGTGGCCACTGCTGAGTTTTCCACATTTGCTGGCATATTGAGTGCAGCACTTTCACAGCATCATCTTTCAGGATTTGAAATAGCTCAACTAGAATTCCATCATCTCCACTAGCTTTGTTCATAGAGACACTTTTTAAGGCCCACTTGGCTTCACATTCCAGGATGTCTGGCTCCAGATTAGTGATCACATCATCATGATTATCTAGGTTGTGAAGATCTTTTTTGTACAGTTCTTCCATGTATTCTTGCCACCTCTTCTTAATATCTTCTGCTTCTGTTAGGTCCATACCATTTCTGTCCTTTATCGAGCCCATCTTTGCATGAAATGTTCCCTTGGTATCTCTAATTTTCTTAAGGAGATCTCTAGTCTTCCCCATTCTGTTCTTTTCCTCTATTTCTTTGCATTGATCATCGAAGAAGGCTTTCTTATCTCTTCTTGCTATTCTTTGGAACTCTGCATTCAGATGCTTATATCTTTCCTTTTCTCCTTTGCTTTTTGCCTCTCTTCTTTTCACAGCTATTTGTAAGGCCTCCCCAGACAACCATTTTGCTTCTTTGCATTTCTTTTCCATGGGGGATGGTCTTGATCCCTGTCTCCTATACAATGTCACAAACCTCATTCCATAGTTCATCAAGCACTCTATCTATCAGATCTAGACCCTTAAATCTATTTCTCACTTCCACTGTTTAATCATAAGGGATTTGATTTAGGTCATACCTGTATAGTCTAGCGGTTTTCCCTACTTTCTTCAATTTGAGTCTGAATTTGGTAATAAGGAGTTCATGATCTGAGCCATAGTCAGCTCCTGGTCTTGTTTTTGCTGACTGTAGAGAGCTTCTCCATCTTTGGCTGCAAAGAATATAATCAATCTGATTTTGGTGTTGGCCATCTGGTGATGTCCATGAATAACTTAACAATAATAATTCGTGAATTACAGTTTTGTTCTGAGAATCAAATATGATGATGAATATGAAACTGTTGCACAGATTCAAAGCTGTATATAAATGTGTGCATTTTTATTCTGGCAAAATACTTTATTCTTAAAATTCAACTGTCAAAAATAGGAATAACAGTGGAAACATGGGATTGAGGCTCAGGAATGTTGACCGAATCCTGGGGCACTTCCAGGATGCCTCAGCTTCAGGTAAAGTGTCCTGTGTTCTGCGGTCTGTGAAGGGCTCATTCCTGGGTCTCAGGTAATGGTCTTTGCTATGAGTTGGATTGTACCCCCCTATAAATGCTATATTGAAATCCTAAAACCTAGGCCCTGAATGTGATCTGATTTGGAACTATGGTTTTTGCAGATGAAATCAAATTATAATGAAGTCATGCTGTAGTAGCATGGATCCTTAATACAAAATAAGCCATGCCCTTACAAGAAAGGAGAGCAGACACAGAGACAGGTACACAGAGGAAGGAAAAAGCCACGTGATAGTGGAGGCAGCAATCAGAGTCACACACCTGCTAGCCAAGGGTGGCTCCAAACCTCTGAGGTGAGAAGAGGCCAGTAGGGATTCACCCCTATAGAGCTCAGAAAAAGCATGACCCTCTCAATACCTTGATCTCAGACTTGTTTGCTTCAGGACTGTGAGAAAATAAATTGCTGCTGTTTTAAGCCACCCAATTTTTATATTTGGTCATGGAAACCCTAGAAAACTAATGCCATTTTTTTTAATGTTCATATTTTAATCAGATATATTTTATTGCTGAAAAATGTTAACCATCATCTCAGCCTCGAGTGAGTCATAATCTTTTTCAATAGTAATATCCAAGACCACTGATCACAGATCATCACAAAAAATAAAATAATAATGGGAAAGTTTGAAATATTGTGATAGTTATGAAACTATGACACAGAGACACAAAGTGAGCAAATGCTGTTGGAAAAATGAATAGACTTGCTTGGTACAGGGTTGCCGCAAACCTTAAATTTGTAAAATATGCACTTATCTGCAAAAAGCAATAAAATGAAGTACAATAAACCACAGTATACCTTACAAATTCTGACTCTTAAATTTAGGAGAAAGTAAAAAAGAAAAATTCTAAAAATCAGGTCATCATTTAATGTAAAACTGTCTTGATTTCTGGTTACCAAATTAGTCCTGTGTATTTGAGTCCAAATTTGAGAGTCCAATGTCTGGAAAAAACATAGAATGTATAATAGTAGCTAAGGAATCTAGCATCTCTTCCAGTAGATATTCTTTAACTTGTCAATTTATTAATAGTATTCAAGGTTAAATCTCTAATACCTACACCTCTCAGTCATGAATCTTTGCCCCTTTTATTCTGTTCAGTCTCTTGATCATATAATATCCTGTGTTTTTTGTCTCCAACCTCAAATTGTCCCCTGCTCCTCTTTGCCCATCCAAATTCAACCTTCAAGGTTCAAGTTACAAACTATTTTCTTCATGAAAACTCTGTCAGTTTTTGTCATTAAGATCAAATACTTTATATGATCTGATTGTTCCTAAATCACCTTGTATTCTATCTGGTGCTTTGATATTTATGGGTGTGTGTGTGTGTGTGTGTGTAAGTGGAAGGTGAGGAGTGAAGAGAAGATGGTAACCTTGTTCTTTCAATGCAGTTCTTAGCTCCTTTATGGTAGGCATTCATTACATGAATTTGCAATCTTAATATTTTTATTAGCACAACGTGAAGAATATAGTAGTTGGGCAACAAAACCTGACTTGATAATATAGGAATCTAATGATATTATAAATGGAAACAAAATGCAGCTAAAGTGTAGATATACAGAATATGAGCTAATGATAGGATTCCATTTGTACTAAAGAATGCATGCAAATCTTGATTGGTCCCACATACCAGTGGATAATAGAGAGAAATTATTATTTGTTGAACCACTGTACTGTGATTCAGATACTTCATCAAGCAATGTACATATGTAATTGTTTCTAATATTCAGAGGAATTCTCTAAGTTCAGAGTCATTATTCCCAATTAAAAAAAATCAGGAAATTGATTGAGGGTCAGAGGGCTTCTTGGAGAAATAGTACTGTTGTTCCCCTATTGTAGGCAGGTGATATGTTCTAAGACCCTGCATGGATGCCTGAAACCACAGATAGTATGAAACCTCATGTAAACTAAGTTTTTCTTCTATGTGTATATACCTACAATAAAGTTTAATTTATGAATTAGGCACAATGGGATCTTAACAACAATAACTATTAATAAAAGTTATGTTAGTATGGTCCTTCTCATCTTCAAAATATCTTACTGTGCAAATTTAATGCCTTTTCCATCTTAACTAAGCATTTTATCATACTTCATGGTCTTAACTTCCGTTCTTTGAAGCACAACAGCAAAGCTAATATAAATCTCTTTTTCATCCTTCACAATTTCACCGATAGAAAATTTGTTCTTACCATTGACAATTTTTTGGATACAATTTTTTTCTTTCCTTATTAAATGAGGAATTTTCACCTTTTTATTTAAAGGAAACACTTTAAGGCTTCTTTTGGACATATCTGTACAAATAGCATCCCGATTCTTGCACTTTGGGGCCACTATTAAGTAAAATAAAGGCTATTTGAACACAAGTACTGCAATACTCTGACACAAGATCTCATAACCAAGATGGCGACTGAGTGACTAACAGGTGAGACACACTACGCAAAGGAATGATTCACGTCCTAGGAGGGTGGAGTGGGGCAGCATGAGATTTCATCATGCAATGTAAAACCTCTTAATTGTTGCTGAAATTTTCCATTTCATATTTTCAGACGATGGTTGACTATGGGTAACAAACTATCAATAACCTCAGATGACACATGAGGTCACGCAGACGACATAAGCAGATGACACCAGCCTTATGGCAGAAAGTGAAGAGAAACTAAAGAGCCTCTTGATGAAAGTGAAAGAGGAGAGTGAAAAAATTGGCTTAAAACTCAACATTCAAAAAACGAAGATCATGACATCTGGTCCCATAACTTCATGGCAAGTAGATGGGGAAACAATAGAAACAGTGACAGGCTTTGTTTTCTTGAGCTCCAAAATCACTGCAGATAATGACTGCAGCTATAAAATTAAATGACGCTTGCTCCTTGGAAGAAAAGCTACGACCAACATGGACAGCATATTAAAAAACAGGGACATTACTTTGCTGACAAAAGTCTGTATCATCAAAGCTATGGTTTTTCCAGTAGTCATGTATGGATGTAAGAGTTGGGCTATAAAGAAAACTGAATGCTGAAGAATTGATGCTTTCGAGTTGTGGTGTTGGAGAAGACTCTTGAGAGTCCCTTGGACTGCAAGGAGGTCAAACGAGTCAATAATAAAGGAAATTAGCCCTGAATATTCTGAAACTCCAACACTTTGGCCACCTGATGCGAAGAACTGACTCATTGGAAAAGACCCTGATGCTGGAAAAAATTGAAGGCAAGAGGAGAAGGGGATGACAAAGGATGATATTGTTGGATGGCATCACCGATTTGATGGACATGAGTTTAAGCAAGCTCCGCGAGTTGGTGATGGACAGGGAAGCCTGATGTGCTGCAGTCCATGAGTCACAGAGTTGGGCATGACTGAGTGAGTGAACTAAACTAAACTGAAACTATGAAAAATAAAACGGTGGCTATGGGAGACCACTGTATATAGCAAAACGTCCTTGCATAATACTATGATCCCTCGTGTCTTTCATTACATTTTAAAATATTTTGAGAAGCAGAGTCAGAAAGAACAACTTTGGATTCTATTGGATTCTATTCTATATACTGGCTTCACTGGCAGCTCAGACGGTAAAGAATCTGCCTGTAGTGCAGATGGCCTGCAACGCAGGACTGCAGGGTTTGATCCCTTGGGGGGGATGTTCCTCTGGAGAAGGAAATGGCAACCCATCTAGTACTTTTACCTGGAAAATTCTATGAAAGGAGCTTGGCAGGCTACAGTCCAAAGGGTCGTATCGAGTCGGACATGACTGAGAGATTAAATCACCACTATAGGAATTCAAGGGTCACATTAAAATAAATAATTGACTTGCAGCCACTATGTGTCTATGATAAGACAATCCTGGGTTTGGTAGCATGTGGGGCAGTGTCCTTCCAAGAGAAAAAAGCCAAGCAGTAGGTTTGCTTCGTGGAAACCATTAGAAAAGAGCTTCTTTTAAAAAAATAACCACCTGCAAGTTTTCAGAGACATTTTTTAAATGTGCTTCAATCTCTAAGGCTGTGGTGAAAAAAGCGTTTAATGATCAGCCTTCAGATTGGTCTTTGCGATCTTGGAAAACTCAGGGTAACTACTTTAAAATGTTATACTTCCTCCCACTTTTCAGAAAATAAGAATGAGTCTAAGTGATATAGACTGAGCAAGACAGCAGAAGAATTGTCAGTGTTCCTCTTCAGACTTGATAATGACCTAGGGTCAGGGGCAACTCCAGGACATGAGCACAGTTAGGTAGGTGACAGAATTTTTTCAATATGTGTTATTTTTCAGTCTAGTATAGTATAATGATTAGGATGTACATATAAATATATAGAAAAGAATATATGGATATTTTATTTTTAAGTATAGTGGCTAAGAACAGAGTGTTAGAGACAATTTGATGTTTCCAAATCCTGGCTCCACATTTTAAAAGCTGTGTGACTTAGGTCAAATCACTATACTTCTCTGGGCTTCAGTTTCCTCAAGCATACTATGAAGATATTTACAGTGTTAACTTTATAGACTGTTGTGAAGATTAAATAAATTCACATTTGTAAAGTGTTTAGAACAGTGGCAAGTGCTATAGGTATGTTTTTTAGATAAAATAAATTAATCCCTGACAACAGTATTGATGGAATCATAGAACTATAAATTGCTTTCTTAGGAATCCTTGAATTCAAATACACTTAAAAAAAAAAAAAAACTGTCCTATTCAGGTCAAACACTGAAATATGAACAGAGTGAGGGCTAGAACTTCCAACTCTTCATGGTTATTCTAGAATTATTCCCAATCTACATTGCACCTTCAATATTTGTCAGCCATGGAAAGATGCCATTAGCTCTTCTCTTTCCTTCCCCTCAGGCTGGGAGTTTTCCACTCTTGGCACCCAATTTGGGAATTTACCAGCTGTCTCCTAGGACTTCAAAGCCTTCCTAGTCCATGAAGCTAAAAACGTGGAGGAGAGTATCCTTCAGAGCTTTTGAGTTAAGGAATTATTTCCTCGAGGCCGTGTTCAAAAGGCCAATTGCTTATTATACTGGGGCACTACATAATTTATATGAAAAGGAGTAACGGAAAATGAGACCAGGACAAGTAGATCATCATGAGATGAGTTTTTGGAAAATGTTATGGGTAGCAAATGACAGAACTGGAGGACGGGAGTGTGAATAGAGTTCACTAAGAGAGAAAGAATTAGGAGCCAAACCATAGAGCAAAAGAAAGAGTAACACTGAATTTGGTGATTTCCTATCATTTGAATATAGTTTTTTCTTTCTTCAGGAATAGAATTAATTAGAGAAAGAAGGATAAGGATAGATGTGCAAGAAAGATGAAGATGGAAACCAGTGCTAATTGGTAGGCACTGTGTGCAGGTACTGTTTGGCATTTCCTTCGTAGTAACCCTGTGAGGTAGACATTTGTAACCTCATTCCCAACAGGGAAACTGAGGCTAAAGCAGGTTTAAAAACTTGCTCATTCAGCTCACCAGAGGCAGAGCCAGCTTTTCTCTAAGGTGTCCAAAATTCTTCTGCCACAATGCTTGACTCTTTCTCTACTGTCATACCTCTTTACTTTTCTTGCTTTTTTTCTGAGGCCAATTAAGCTCACTACTGAGCACTTTTATCTTACCACAGTCCTGCCAAAACCCCATCACCCTGTATTAGAAGGTACTTGACTGCATGTCAAAGAGAAAAGAGTAATTGCTCTTCTTTTGTTAACTATTTTTAGCACAAATTAACTGACTAGCAGATTTATCTTAAGTGATGCTGGCACTATTCATGGAGCCTGCACTACTACTGAAAATACAAATGCTAATTGTGCTGACAGCACTCAGCACAGCTTTTGACTTACTCATTCTAATTGAAAGGTGGACTACCCGGGCCTTGTTTCATGTATATCTGCATGAACTAGATGATTGTCTTAAATCCTCTTAAATACTATTCGCTCTATTTAACGTTTGCTTCTCTGAATAACTTGGTTGCTTAAAAATTCATTTCACCCATGTTTATTGAAAAGAGAGAAAGAAGTCACCAAGGATAATATTAGAAGGGATTCTGGAGGCTCACTTACACTGAAAAAAAAATTCTATGGAACCCAGTTCAGAATTACACAAAAAAAGATCATGAATGAAAGAAAATGTTATTCTTTCTACTTGGCACTCTCCAAATGATTTAACCCCAATCTGAAGGTAATGGTGGGTTTATGGTTGAAGGTGAGGACATTCACGTTTCCAATTAAAATTGTTATGACCCAAATGAGCATTATTTTTAGAACATGACTGCCTGAGTAGGTTCATAGATCTTAACATAAATAAAATGTTTTATTTTGCATGTTTGTAAATGACATTGTATTTCACTTTTGTTTATTTTTAAAATCATCTTCTCCAGTCCTTCTATAAGTGCTGTCTCTTCTCTGAGGCACAAAAAGTTAACATTTATTAGCTGACAGTAACTAGGGCTAAATATGTACACAGTACAGAGAAGGATTCAAGGGAAAAACAGCAACAGCAACAACAACAAAACATTTAAAAAGTTGTTTCACATTAGCTAGCACATCCGTTCAGCTTCTGTCACTTGTTAGTAAATGAATGACTTTCAGCAAGTAATTTATATTTTTAAGCAACAGCTTCTTGAACTCATAAGGAGATAAATAAAAAAAGAGGAGACTAATAGCAGTCTTACTTGCTCCTACTCATTAGAAGGTCTGTCAGGGAGTAAATGAAAAATAACGTTGGTAGTTGTTCCATAGGGTGGCAGCCACATGAAAAATACTTATTTTCAATACTAAAAAGAAGTATTCCAAGCCTTAGTAAAAAGAGCATCTCCTCATTTCTCATCTCACTTTATCATTTTTCATAAAATAGTTGACTAGAGGCACAATTAAATATTTTTCTTGTATTTATTTGCAGATAATGAAGCCCCCTCCAGGTAGGAGAGATTAATGATCAATGGTCATATTCTGCCCACAAGCATGTAGATTTCAGAGCAGTTGGATCTGAAGGTTGTTGATGCTGACTCCTACTTACTTCACACCAATCCACCAGAAGAATGTCCACAAGGTGATCATGCCCTCTTTGGATAATTACTATAAAACTTCTCACTATTTTCTCCAAATTGGGACACATGGTTTTGAGGACATTAGCCTGCTATAACCCCCTTTGCCTGGCAAAGTGATAAAGCTATTTTTTTGCTACTTCATTCAAAATTCTGTCGCTCAGATTCGATTTGGTGCTGGTGTACAGAGAAGCTGAGCTTTTGGCATCAAAGATAATAATAGCTATTTCACCTAGATTTCTTGCGTCAGATCTTGCCTCTTTTATTTCAATCACCCCTCAACCTCTAAACAAAGTGGTGTCGCTAAATTTTAAGACAAACCAAAATTTAAATTTTAATTTTATATTTCCTCTGTTTCTCAGTCTTTTTATTTCAGATCTCAAGAAATGCACTTAATCTCACTATCTAAAGAAAAAGAAATCCAAATTCCTTAAAGATTTTATGAAGCCCTTTAACATCTGCCTGTCTTCTACATGCATTATTTCCAAATATAAATGAATGCAGTTCTGCACAAAATTCAATTTTTTAAAGAAAAATGAGTTAAAATAATTTAGCATGGAAAGGTAAACATCTTCAAATATCCAATAATATTTAAAAAATAAAGAATACAAAGGAGGATGTGCTTTTTTGATACTCCATGAACTAGATGATAGCCTTACATTCAAAACCATGTGATACCTGCTCAGAAATAGGTTAATAGGTCATTGCAACAGAATCAGAATCAATGAACAGAATAAAGTAGATATGAAAACTTAACATTGGACACAGATGGTCATTTAACTCACTGGAAGATTTATTTAATATATTTTTCTAGAATAAATAAATTCTCACTAGAAAAAGATCAAAATTCTTGATTTTCTTCCTCACATCATAAAATAAAACTGTATATATTTATTATTAGAAGTGAACATATATATTAATATTTTAAATATTTTAAGCCAAAGTAGAACTTCATTATCTACAGAATATAGGCTTTTTGTATAACTTTCAGGTTGAAGACCATTTTGAGTATAACAGTACCTCTAGATCTTGGACATATGTAGATATTTATGCCTTTAGTATGAAAAAGACATCTTATAAAAGCTGTAAGATAGTAGATCGGGGAAATGGTTTATAATAAAAATATGACAAAAATTTTTTATACTTATTATTAGAAAACCTCCCTCCAATAATTCAAAAAAGAGACAACCTTATAATAAAGTTATCATTGGACACAAATAGGCAATTCACATAAGAGTAAATCAAAATGTCCAAAAGATGTATGTCAAGGTGTTCAGTCTCATTTGTGGTGAAATTTAAAGTTATACAATAATTAACTACATTTTTATAGGGTGGTGATAATTATAAAGGGTACTACCACCCACCACTGGCAATGATGTTCATAGATGTGTTCCCAACTCCTTAATGCTGCGAATCTGAATTGATACAATATTTTGTCGAAGTAGTCTGTTTATGGCTGGTCATGTTAATATTACAGAAGACAAATGTATAATAAAACAGCTTCATTTATGAGATGCTCTTCAATAGTGCATAGATAGAAGCAATGAGATATTTTATATGTTTATAAATCATGTGTATATTATATACATGTATATTTGCATACATATACATATGTATATTCAACAAATTATACACATGCATGCTTGTAGTTTAAAAATGTGGAGAAAATCTGGAGAATGTATATTATATATTTGTAGAAGAAAGTAGTTGAATGTAATTTTTAAATATCCATTCTATGGAATATGAGACAAATATTAAAATGAATAAACTAAGCTTTTGTACAAGATGGTTAATTTACTGTATGTGTGTTTTCCTGTTCTTATACAGTCTCAACTAAATAATAATAAAGGGATAAAACAGATATAAGCCAAACTAGAAAAGAAGCTACTGAAAGATGAAATACTTTAACAAATTTTGACAAGACAGAAAGTGGATGCAAGACAGGAATCTGACACAGGAGATCAGAGAAGCTGTAGCAAAAAGTAGAGGCACAAGGATCTTTATAACCAAGGAGAAAGAAAAGTTGCCACGAGAAATACTAGAAAAGTATAGGATTTAGGGACCGTAGGTACAATGATGGGTAGGATTGATGCTAAAAATAGATAGGTTACTTTAAAAGCTATATATAGAATAGACAACCATGCTGTCTTTGCACAAAGAATACAGATGTTGACTGTCCTATTTTGAGGCAGGAGAGAGAAAAAGGAAAGAATTGCGAGAAAAAAAGTTTTTTGAGAAAGCAACTGAAAAACTCAATATAAAATGCACTCTGTATCAATGAAAATGTATATTTGTTCATGCTTTAGGCATTTACTTGTGTTTTTACTTTTTCTTAGTATTATAGCTAGATATTATCCTATTTCAGTTCTCAAAAGTGTGAAGTATGGGTTGATGTATTCAGGCTTCAGTCTAGATGCTTGAGCCTGATATTCAGTCACTGATTCATTCATTCATCAAAAAGTTATTAAGCACCCACTATCCTGAGCTATGAAGAACTTTATACAAATAAAATTTAAAAACTTAGGTGAAATGGATATTTTCCCAGAGAAACCTTCATTAACCTAAGTGAATCAAGGGACAATAAGAAACCTGAATTATTAAAGAAATATATCAACAGTGAAAAATCTAACAAAATACCTCAAACAGATGGTTACAGGTGAGATTCCCAAACCAATAATGAATAGAAAAGTCTAACACATACTTCATAAAAAGAAAATATTCATCAACTCATTTAATAAGTATTAATAGAGTAGATATTAATAACCTCAGATATACAGATGACACCACCCTTATGGCAGAAAGTGAAGAGAAACTAAAGGCCTCTTGATGAAGGTGAAAGAGGAGAGTGGAAAAGTTGGCTTAAAGCTCAGCATTCAGAAACCGAAGATCATGGCATCTGGTGCCATCATTTCATGGGAAATAGACGGGGAAATAGTGGAAACAGTGTCAGACTTCATTTTGGGGGCTCCAAAATCACTGCAGATGGTGACTGCAGCCATGAAATTAAAAGATGTTTACTCCTTGGAAGAAAAGTTATGACCAACCTAGACAGCATATTCAAAAGCAGAGACATTACTTTGCCAACAAAGGTCCATCTAGTCAAGGCTGTGGTTTTTGCAGTGGTCAAGAATGGATGTTGCAACTCCATATAGGCAAGGTCCAATAAAGGAGAGGGAGAAAGCAATATATATACATATATATATATATATATATATATATATATATATATATATGTATGCTACTGAAAATGCAGTAAACAATACCACACAATGAATTATGTAGACAACAATCAGTTCAGTTCAGTCACTCAGTCCTGTCTGACTCTTTGCGACCCCATGAATCACAGCACACCAGGCCTCCCTGTCCATCACCAACTCCCAGAGTTCACTTAAACTCATGTCCATTGAGTCGGTGATGCCATCCAGCCATCTCATCCTCTGTCGTTCCCTTCTCCTCCTGCCCCCAATCCCTCCCAGCATCAGAGCCTTTGCATGAGGTGGCCAGAGTATTGGAGTTTCAGCTTCAGCATCAGTCCTTCCAATGAACACCCAGGACTGATCTCCTTTAGGATGGACTGGTTGGATCTCCTTGCAGTCCAAGGGACTCTCAAGAGTCTTCTCCAACACCACAGTTCAAAGTGTTAATTCTTTGGCACTCAGCTTTCTTCACAGTCCAATTCTCACATCCATTCTTGACCACTGCAAAAACCATAGCCTTGACTAGATGGACCTTTGTTGGCAAAGTAATGTCTCTACTTTTGAATATGCTATCTAGGTTGGTCATAACTTTTCTTCCAAGGAATAAGCATCTTTTAATTTCATGGCTGCAGTCACCATCTGCAGTGATTTTGGAGCCCAAAAATAAAGTCTGACACTGTTTCCACTGTTTCCCCATCTATTTCCCATAAAGTGATGGGACCAGATGCCATGATCCTCGTTTTCTGAATGTTGAGCTTGAAGCCAACTTTTTCACTCTCCTCTTTCACCTTCATCAAGAGGCTTTTTAGTTCCTGTTCACTTTCTGCCATAAGGGTGGTGTCATCTGCATATCTGAGGTGATTGATATTTCTCCCAGCAAACTTGACTCCAGCTTGTGCTTCTTCCAGCCCCGTGTTTCTCATGATGTACTCTGCATAGAAGTTAAATAAACAGAGTGAAAATATACAGCCTTGACGTACTCCTTTTCCTATTTGATACCAATCTGTTGTTCCATGTCCAGTTCTTACTGTTGCTTGCTGATCTGCATTAGGTTTCTCAAGAGGCAGGTCAGGTTGTCTGGTATTCCCATCTTTTTCAGAATTTTCCACAGTTTATTGTGATCCACACAGTCAAAGGCTTTGGCATAGTCAATAAAGCAGAAATAGATGTTTTTTTTGGAACTCTCTTGCTTTTTTGATGATCCAGTGGATGTTGGTAATTTAATCTCTGGTTCCTCTGCCTTTTCTAAAACCAGCTTGAACATCTGGAATTTCATGGTTCAGTACTGCTGAAGCCTGGGTTGTAGAATTTTGAGCATTAATTTACTAGTGTATAAGATGAGTGCAACAGTGCGGTAGTTTGAGCATTCTTTGGCATTGCCTTTCTTTGGGATTGGAATGAACACTGACCTTTTCCAGTCCTGTGGCCACTGCTGAGTTTTCCAAATTTGCTGGCATATTGAGTGCAGCACTTTCAAAGCATCATCTTTCAGGATTTGAAATAGCTCATCTGGAATGCCATCACCTCTACTAGCTTTGTTCATTCCTAAGGGCCACTTGACTTCACATTCCAGCATGTCTGGCTCTAGGTGAGTGATCACACCATAGTGATTATCTTGGTCGTGAAGATCTTTTTTGTACAGTTCTTCCGTGTATTCTTGCCACCTCTTCTTAATATCTTCTGCTTCTGTTAGGTCCATACCATTTCTGTCCTTTATTGATCCCATCTTTGCATGAAATGTTCCCTTGGTATCTCTAATTTTCTTGAAGAGATCTCTAGTTTTTCCCATTCTGTTGTTTTCCTCTATTTCTTTGAGGCTGCGTGGGCGCAGGATGGCCGAGAGGAGCTACTCCATGTCCAAGGTCAGGAGGGGCAGCCGTGAGGAGATACCCCTAGTCCAAGGTAAGGAGGAGCGGCTGTGTTTTGCTGGAGCAGCGGTGAAGAGATTCCCCACATCCAAGGTAAGAGAAATCCAAGTAAGATGGTAAGTGTTGGGAGAGGGCATCAGAAAGCAGACACACTGAAACCATAATCACAGGAAACTAGCCAATCTGATCACACGGACCATAGCCTTGTCTAACTCAATGAAACTAAGCCATGCCATGTGGGGCCAGCCAAGATGGGAGGGTCATGGTGGAGAGGTCTGACAGAATGTGGTCTTCTGGAGAAGGGAATGGCAAACCACTTCAGTATTATTGTCTTGAAAACCCTATGAACAGAAAAGGCAAAATGATAGGATACTGAAAGGGGAACTCCCTGGGTCGGTAGGTGCCCAATATGCTACTGGAGATCAGTGGAGAAATAACTCCAGAAAGAATGAAGGGATGGAGACAAAGCAAAAACAATACCCAGTTGTGGGTGTGACTGGTGATAGAAGCAAGGTCCGATGCTATAAAGAGCAATATTGCATAGGAACCTGGAATGTCAGGTCCATGAATCAAGGCAAATTGGAAGTGGTCAAACAGGAGATGGCAAGAGTGAACATTGACATTTTAGGAATCAGCAAACTAAAAAGGACTGGAATGGGTGAATTTAACTCAGATGACCATTATATCTACTACTCTGGGCAGGAATCCCTTAGAAGAAATGGAGTAGCCATCATGGTCAACAAGAGTCCGAAATGCAGTACTTGGATGCAATCTCAAAAATGACAGAATGATCTCTGTTCATTTCCAAGGCAAACCATTCAAATCCAAGCCTATGGCCCAACCAGTAACGCTGAAGAAGCTGAAGTTAATGGTTCTATGAAGACCTACAAGACCTTTTAGAACTAATACCCCAAAAAGGTGTTCTTTTCATTATAGGGGACTGGAATGCAAAAGTAGGAAGTCAAGAAACACCTGGAGTAACAGGCAAATTTGGTCTTGGAGTACAGAATGAAGCAGGACAAAGGCTGATAGGGTTTTGCCAAGAGAACGCACTGGTCATAACACTCTCTTCCAACAATACAAGAGAAGACTCTATACATAGACATCAATAGATGGTCAACACTGAAATCAGATTGATTATATTCTTTGCAGCCAAAGATAGAGAAGCTCTATACAGTCAGCAAAAACAAGACGGGAGCTGACTGTGGCTCAGATCATGAACTCCTTATTGCCAAATTCAGAAATTGAATTTGAATTGAAGAAATTGTATTTAAATTGACGAAAGTAGGGGAAACCAGTAGACCATTCAGGTATGACCTAAATCAAATCCCTTATGATTATACAGTGGAAGTGAGAAATAGATTTTAGGGACTAGATCTGATAGACAGAGTGCCTGATGAACAATGGATGGAGGTTTGTGACATTGTACAGGAAACAGGGATCAAGACCATTCCCATGGAAAAGAAATGCAAAAAAGAAAATGGCTGTCTGAGGAGGCCTTACAAATAGCTGTGAAAAGAAGTGAAAAGCCAAGGAGAAAAGGAAAGATATAAGTATCTGAATGCAGAGTTCCAAAGAATAACAAGGAGAGTAGATAACAATGGCCAAGGGAAATTCAGGTGAGGAAAAATTCCTGTAGGCTGGCTGAGACAATTTGGTCTTCAAGGAAGAATTTAGTAGTTGAACGAAGTTTGCACAGATGATATGGAAAATGAATTAGAAGATCAACCTAATTACTCAAGTTGCTATTCATGGTGTTCACTTTTTTCTTTGTTAAAACATTTTTTATAAGAACATAAACATAAGATTTATCCCTATAAGTGCCTGACCCAGTACTGTTATTTATAGGCACAATGTTGTACAGCCAATCTCCAAAACTGAGATTTCATACCTGTTGAATAGAAACTCGTTATTTCTTCCACTATCCAGTCCCTGGGAACCTCTATTCTACTCCCTGTTTCTATGAGTTAACTATTTTTTGATACCTCATATGAGTGGAATCAGGCCTCTCTGATGGCTCATGGTAAAAATCCACCTGCCAATGCAGGAGACCTGAGTTCAATCCCAGGGCAGAGAATATCCCCTGGAGAAGGAAATGGCAACCCACTCTAATGTTCTTGCCTGGGAAATCACATGGACTGAGGAGCCTGGTGGCTGTAGTTCATGAGGTTGCAAAAGAGTCAGACTCAAACTAACAACTGAAAGGACAACATGAGTGGAATCACGTAGTCATTCGTCTTTCTGTGACTGGCTTATTTCATTTAGCCTTATGTCCTCAAGGTTCACATGTGTCAAATATGACACGATTGCCTTCATTTTTGAAGGTGAATAATATTTTATTGTTTGTATATATCATATTGTTTTTATTCATGCGTTGATGGACAAGGTTGTTTATATATCTTGGTTATTGTAAATAATATTGCAATGAACACAAGAACGCAAATTGCTCTTTGCAATCTTGATTTCAGTTCTTTTAGAGAAGTGCCCAAAAGTGGGACTGTTGGATCACAGTGCTTCCATTTTAATTTTTTTGAGGAACCTCTATATTGATTTCCATGGTACCTATATTGTTTTACTGGAAAAGGAAATGGCAACCCACTCCAGTATTCTTGGCTAGAGAATTCCACGGGCAATGGAGACTAGTGGGCTACAGTCCATGGAGTCACAGAATCAGATAAGACTAAGTGACTAACACACACACACACACACACACACATATTATTTTACATTTTTACCAACAATGTGCAAGGGTTCTAATGTCTACATGTCATCTACAACACTGGCTATGTTTTGTGTTTTGTTTGTTTTATAACAGCCATCCTAATAGATGTGAGATGATATCTCATTGTTTTGATCTGCATTTCCTTGATGATGAGTGATATTGATCTTCTTTCTATACACTTATTAGCTTTGCATGTTTTCTTTGGAGAAATGTCTATTCAAGTCTTTTCCTCATTTTTAACTGAGCCTTTTGTTATTAAATTGCAGGAGTTCCTATATATTTTGGATGTTTGTTGTTATTTAGTCACTCAGTAGTGTCTGACTCTTCTGTGACCCCATGGACTGTAACCTGCCAGGCTCCTCAGTCCATGGATTTCCTAGACAAGAATACTGGAGTGGGTTGCTATTTCCTTCTCCAGGGGATGAGAGATCGAACCTGAATTTCCTGCATTCTGTGTCTCCTATATTGCATGCAGATTCTTTACCACCGAGCCACCGGAGAAGCCCTATATTTTTATTTTGTTGTAAGTAAGATGGTAGGTGTTGCAAGAGGGCATCAGAGGGCAGACACACTGAAACCATACTCACAGAAAACTAGTCAATCTAATCACACTAGGACCACAGCCTTGTCTAACTGAATGAAACTAAGCCATGCCTGTGGGGCAACCCAAGATGGGTGGGTCATGGTAGAGGTCTGACAGAATGTGGTCCACTGGAGAAGGGAATGGCAAGCTACTTCAGTATTCTTGCCTTAAGAACCCCATGAACAGTATGAAAAGGCAAAATGATAGGATACCAAAAGAGGAACTCCCCAGGTCATTAGGTGCCCAATACGCTACTGGAGATCAGTGGAGAAATAACTCCAGAAAGAATGAAGGGATGGAGACAAAGCAAAAACAATACCCAGTTGTGGGTGTGACTGGTGATAGAAGCAAGATCCGATGCTGTAAAGAGCAATATTGCATAGGAACCTGGAATGTCAGGTCCATGAATCAAGACAAATTGGAAGTGGTCAAACAAGAGATGGCAAGGGTGAACATCGACATTCTAGGAATCAAGAACTAAAAAGGACTGGAATGGGTGAATTTAACTCAGATGACCATTATATCTACTACTGCGGGCAGGAATCCCTCAGAAGAAATGGAGTAGCCATCATGGTCACCAAAAGAGTCTGAAATGCAGTACTTGGATGCAATCTCAAAAACGACAGAATGATCTCTGTTCATCTCCAAGGCAAACCATTCACTGTCACAGTTATCCAAGTCTATGCCCCAACCAGTAACCCTGAAGAAACTTAAGTTGAACGATTTTATGAAGACCTACAGACCTTTTAAAACTAACACCCAAAAAAGATGTCCTTTTCATTATAGGGGACTGGAATGCAAAAGTAGGAAGTCAAGAAACACCTGGAGTAACAGGCAAATTTGGCCTTGGAATGCAGAATGAAGCAGGACAAAGACTAATAGAGTTTTGCCAAGAAAATGCACTGGTCATAGCAAACACCCTCTCCCAACAACACAAGAGAAGACTCTACACATGGACATCACCAGATGGTCAACACCAAAATCAGATTGATTATATTCTTTGCAGCCAAAGATGGAGAAGCTCTATACAGTCAACAAAAACAAGACCAGGAGCTGACTTTGGCTCAGATCATGAACTCCTTATTACCAAATTCAGACTCAAACTGAAGAAAGTAGGGAAAACCACTAGACTATACAGGTATGACCTAAATCAAATCCCTTATGATTATACAGTGGAAGTGGGAAATAGATTTAAGGGCCTAGATCTGATAGAGTGTCTGATGAACTATGGAATGAGGTTCATGACATTGTACAGGAAACAGGGATCAAGACCATCCCCATGGAAAAGAAATGCAAAAAGCAAAATGGCTGTCTGGGGAGGCCTTACAAATAGCTGTGAAAACAAGAGAAGCAAAAGTAAAGGAGAAAAGGAAAGATATAAGCATCTGAATGCAGAGTTCCAAAGAATAGCAAGAAGAGATAAGAAAGCCTTCTTCAGAGATCAGTGCAAAGAAATAGAGGAAAACAACAGATTGGGAAAGACTAGAGATCTCTTTAAGAAAATTAGAGATACCAAGGGAACATTTCATGCAAAGATAGGCTTGATAAAGGACAGAAATGGTCTGGACCTAACAGAAGCAGAAGATATTAAGAAGAGGTGGCAAGAATACACGGAAGAACTGTGCAAAAAAGATCTTCATGACCCAGATAATCACGATGATGTGATCACTAATCTGGAGCCAGACATCTTGGAATGTGAAGTCAAATGGGCCTTAGAAAGCATCACTACAAACAAAGCTAGTGGAGGTGATGGAACTCCAATTGAGTTGTTTCAAATCCTGAAAGATGATGCTGTGAAAGTGCTGCACTCAATATGCCAGCAAATTTGGAAAACTCAGCAGTGGCCACAGGACTGGAAAAGGTCAGGTTTCATTCCAATCCCAAAGAAAGGCAATGCCAAAGAATGCTCAAACTACCTCACAATTGCACTCATCTCACATGCTAGTAAAGTAATGCTTAAAATTCTCCAAGCCAGGCTTCAGTAATATGTGAACCGTGAACTCCCTGATGCTCAAGCTGGTTTTAGAAAAGGCAGAGGAACCAGAGATCAAATTGCCAACATCCACTGGATCATGGAAAAAGCAAGAGAGTTCCAGAAAAACATCTATTTCTGCTTTATTGATTATGCCAAAGCCTTTGACGGTGTGGATAACAATTAACTGTAGAAAATTCTGAAAGAGATGGGAATACCAGACCATCTAACCTGCCTCTTGAGAAATTTGTATGCAAGTCAGGAAGCAACAGTAAGAACTGGACATGGAACAACAGACTGGTTCCAAAGGAAAAGGAGTACATCAAGGCTGTATATTGTCACCCTGCTTGTTTAACTTCTATGCAGAGTACATCATGAGAAACGCTGGACTGGAAGAAACACAAGCTGGAATCAAGATTGCCGAGAGAAATATCAATAACCTCAGATATGCAGATGACACCACCCTTATGGCAGAAAGTGAAGAGGAGCTAAAAAGCCTCTTGATGAAAGTGAAAGAGGAGAGTGAAAAAGTTGGCTTAAAGCTCAACATTCAGAAAACGAAGATCATGGCATCCGGTCCCATCACTTCATGGCAAATAGATGGGGAAACAGTGGAAACAGTGTCAGACTTTATTTTTGGGGGCTCCCAAATCACTGCAGATGGTGACTGGAGCCATGAAATTAAAAGACGCTTACTCCTTGGAAGAAGTTATGATCAACCTAGATAGCATATTCAAAAGCAGAAACATTACTTTGCCGACTAAGGTCCATCTAGTCAAGGCTATGGTTTTTCCTGTGATCATGTATGGATGTGAGAGTTGGACTGTAAAAAGGCTGAACGCCGAAGAATTGATGCTTTTGAAGTGTGGTGTTGGAGAAGACTCTTGAGAGTCCCTTGGACTGCAAGGAGATCCAACCAGTCCATTCTGAAGGAGATCAACCCTGGGATTTCTTTGGAAGGAATGATGCTAAAGCTGAAGCTCCAGTACTTTGGCCACCTCATGGGAAGTGTTGACTGATTGGAAGAGACTCTGATGCTGGGAGGGATTGGGGGCAGGAGGAGAAGCGGACGACAGAGCATGAGATGGCTGGATGGCATCACGGACTTAATGGACGTGAGTTTGAGTGAACTCCAGGAGTTGGTGATGGACAGGGAGGCCTAGTGTGCTGCGATTCATGGGGTCGCAAAGAGTCAGACACGACTGAGTGACTGAACTGAACTGAACTTAGTCACTAAGACGTGTCCAAGTCTTTGTGACCTCCTCGACTGCAGAACGCCAGGCTCCTCTGTCCTTCACTATCTCTCAAAGTTTGTTGAAATTCATATTCATTGTCAGTGATGCTATCTATCTATCTCACCCTCTGCCTCTTCCTTCTCTTTTTGCCTTCCATCTTTCCCAGCATCAGGGCCTTTTTCAATGAGGCAGCTCTTCACATCAGGTGGCCAAAGTGTTGGAGTTACAGCTTCAGCATCAGTCCTTCCAATGAATACTCAGGACTGATTTCATTTAGGATTGACTGGTTTGATCTCCCAGCAGACCAAGGGACTCTTAAGAGTCTTCCCCAACACCACAATTGGAAGCATCAATTCTTTGGCTGTCAGACTTCTTTATGGTCCAACTCTCCCATTCATACATGACTGCTGGAGAAACCATAGCTTTGACTATACAGACGTTTGTTGGCAAAATTATATCTCTGCTTTTTAATATACTGTCTAGGTTTGTCACAACTTTCTTTCCAAGGAAAGCATACTAACATTTTGTAAGATATATGACTTGCAAGTATTTTCTCCTATGCAGTATGACCTTCCAAAAGGCCACTTTTTAATTTTGTTGATTGTTTCCTAGGTAGAAAGAAGCTTTTCAGTTTGATGCAGTCCCACTTATCTATTTTTATTTTTGTTTTCTGTGCTTTCAGTGTCATATCCAAGAAATCATTGCTAAAACCAATATTGTGAAAATTTCCCCATGTTTTCTTTTAGAAGTTTTCTAGTTTCAGGTTATGCTGCTGTTGCTGCTGCTGCTGCTAAGTTGCTTCAGTCGTGTCCGACTCTGTGCGACCCCATAGACAGCAGCCCACCAGGCTCCACCATCCCCGGGATTCTCCAGGCAAGAACACTGGAGTGGGTTGCCATTTCCTTCTCCAATGCATGAAAGTGGAAAGTGAAAAGTGAAAGCAAAGTCGCTCAGTCGTGTCTGGCTCTTCGCAACCCCATGGACTGCCAGGCTCCTCTGTCCATGGGATTTTCCAGGCAAGAGTACCGGAGTGGGGTGCCATTGCCTTCTCCACAGGTTATGTTATCCATTGCTAAATAAACACATTCAAACATTTTATCATAGAAAGCACTGTGTATATCCAGTTATCCTTAGTGGTTTATTATTCAATTTTAAGATCTTAAAAATTTTTAAGAAGGATGAGGGTTACAAAATGCTTACAGAAATATTACAGAAATAAAAGTACAACTGAAGGTTAAGTCAGAGATAAATATTAAGCTCAAAGAAATTTTCCAAGAAACTTAAAGCTGAGAAATTAACATGTCATAGAGACAAAACTCACAGCCATAAAATTAGTTTTTTTTGGAAAAATGTAATTTTTCATTAGGCATTTATAATTTTATAATGCCTATAATTTTATAGGGATTTTCTTGATATCTTATTTTCTGTTTAAGTGTGAATGTGCACAAATACTTATGTTGCTTTATTTTTCTAAATGTAAATCTATGTTTCCAAATCTAGCTTCGTGTCTGTGCTTACAAAACTTGACAAGTCATTCATACTAGTCATTCTTGGTGAACACTTCTTTCTTTCCAGGATTGTTTAAGCATCTTGGGGCTTATTTTGTCAGAACATCTACAGGTAGACTTCTTGTCCTCAGTCAGTCATTCTTACTGCTGATGTGCCTGTGATTGCATGGACCATTCTAATATCTGATACCCAACTCCCTACCTGACCATCTTGAGAACTGAGAACTTTACTCCCCAACTCCAACCTGCCTGTAAAGAATCTGCCTGCAATGCAGCAGACTTGGGTTTGATCCCTGGGTTGGGAAGATCCCTTGGAAAAGGAAATGGCAACTCCCTCCAGTATTCTTGCCTGGAGAATTTCACGGACAGAGGAGCCTGGAAGGCTACAGTCCATGGGATCCCAAAGAGTGGGACACACTTGAGTTTTCACTTTTACAATTCCAAGCACCAGCCTTCATCCACCTTCTTTCTGATTGGTTGAACTGAAATTCTTTCTTTGAAACTGAAATACAAAATATTTTGCGCCCCTCTCCATTGTACACACGCTTGCTCAGGCTTTAGAAATATACCATTGTCTTTCCCTTCACAGAATGCTCAGTCATGTCTGACTCTTTGTGGACCCATGTGCTGTAGCCCACCAGGCTCCTCTGCAGTATTTTTCCAGGCAAAATACTGGAGTTGGTTGTCATTTTCTATTCTAAGGGATCCCCAGACCCAGGGTTGGAACTCATGTCTCGTGTGTCTCCTGCGTTGGCAGGTAGATTCTTTATACTAGCGCCACCTGGGAAGCCCTTCTCAGAATTTGGGAATTTAAAAGTTTATTTTTCCCTGGTAACAACACAAGAAATTGAAAAAAAAAATTTTTTTTTCCTTAAATTTCAGCTTCTGACACATTTTAACGATCTATGTTTCCAATTAACTATTTGAACATCATCTTACAAAAATGAAAATGTAGGATGACTCAAGATTTAAAAAATCTTACTGAGCTCCTTTAGTCTCCCTCTTATTTATTGGTTTGTTAAATTATAATTGTCAAATAAGTACAAAATATCTGTGAGGCTCCTTACAGAGATCAGTTTTATTTTTATTTTAGGCAAACTTGGACATAGTCAGAAAGGATTCTGGATTTAGGCTGAAAGAGGCAAGTGGAAAGCTGTATCAAGAAATGTCAGTATATCAGGGTGGCCTTTTTATTCAAATTACTTGGAAAAGGCATCCCTGGAAATCATCAGCCCCTTGAAGATTCCATGCTGCTGCTGCTGCTGCTGCTAAGTCGCTTGAGTTGTGTCCGATTCTGTGAGACCCCATAGACGGCAGCCCACCAGGCTCCTCTGTCCATGGAATTCTCTAGGCAAGGATACAGGAGTGGGTTGCCATGTCCTATAAATTGATTATTCTCCCTAACACCACCTCAAAAAAAAATGGTGAGAGAATGGCTAACCTGAAGGAAACCTCTGTTTTCTTGGAAAAGAAGATGCAAAAGAAAAAAAAAAAAAAGTTCCCCACAACAACAAAAAGGGACCTTATCAGGAGCACATAACTTGAATGTCTGCCTTTGCTGCCACTCTGGAATCTTAGCCAGTCAGAGGACTGGAGACATTCTCATCAAAGCTTAAGCCAGAGCAACAACCACTAATAGATGGTGCCAGACTCCACGCAGGACAGAGAGGAGCTTGAATGGCATGGCTGGACCTGTAGCACTCTTATTTGGTTAGCTTGGGGGGCTTCCCTGTTCATTTCACTAACCTCATAGTAACACAGCGACGTATTTTACCAGGCTGAATTATTTATATTGGAATCTGATATGAATCAAGACAGATAACATTTTTCTGTAATCCTACATAATTTCTATTTTAAACTCACAATTTGCCAGAACAGGAAAATTAATGTCAATCAAATGGGAATATTCCTTTTGTATGGGATTGTGTCTAAGGGGCCCTCCTAGGTCAGATGTAAAGCATGGGGAGGTGACGGTTCATCAGTATCCTTTGAATGTCATCATCCCACACAACCATCTATCACTGATCTCAAGGTCACTTTTGTCTTTGTGGCCTCTGTGAGTCTGGAAAATCTCTGCTATGTCCACAACACAGACCAAGGTTTGGATATTTCTATAGCCTATCTAAAAACTCATTTCTGTGGCCCTTGATGAGCTGCATAGCTATTTCCTGGATTCTGCCTGGGGCAAAGGCATAAACTTTATTCTCTGGAACAAGCCTCCTTCCATCCCTCTTACCTCGATATGGGAGAATCTGTTTTTGGTTGCCAAAGAAATCCTGTTTTTCAGAGATACAATCTGGTTCCCAAGAGAATTCTTGCTCAGGACCAATTTTTATAAAGGTTCAAGGTTCTAGTTCTCTCTTTAAGATGGATCTATCTCAAAATCAGTCACTAAATGCACAGTGACTTACTTTCCAATTGTGTTATAAGAATTTGTCTGAATCATTCAACACTGCAGATAGGCACATGTATAGACGCTGTAGTCCCAGGCAGTAGTCACAATTTTCTCTTGACCATATTTCATAGGCTAGTGGGCGCTGCACCTGCCCCAGTTTCATGCAATTAACTTGACTCTGCTCTCCTGCCATGCACATGGAGCTCTGGCTCCCATTGCTCTGCAGGAGGCAAAGCCTAGCTTCATCCAGACTTGGAGCACAGCAGGCCCTGGCTCCAGGCCCTAACTACTGACTTACTACTCTGAACTTCTGTTCCCTTTCTGGTTCACGGAGATAATTTCGTTTCGAGTTTAGCGTGCTTAAAAACTTTCTTTGATTCATGTTGATGTATGGCAAAACCGATACAATATTGTAAAGTAATTAACCTCCAATTAAAATAAATAAATATATATTTTTTAAAAAATTGCTTTTCCTTACTGTGTTTAGAGATAATGGAGAAGTTCAAGCGTAATCTCATAATGTCATCCTTACCCTTCCACCCAAATCTTAAGTTTCTGTTTATCCAGTTCTCAGAGTCAATTCAGATATTGTGCACAGGAAAGTGGAGTCGCTCTGTGTCCGACTCTTTGCGACCCCATAGACTATACAGTCCATGAAATTCTCCAGACCAGAATACTGGAGTGGGTAACCTTTCCCTTCTCCAGGGGATCTTCCCAACCCAGGGATGAAAGCCAGGTTTCCCACATTGTAGGTGGATTCTTTACCAGTTGAGCCACAAGGGAAGCCCAAGAATACTGGAATGGGTAGCCTATCCTTTCTCCAGGGGATCTTCCTGACCCAGGACTCAGGAATCAAACTGGGGTCTCCTGCATTGTGGGCGTTTTCTATACCAGCTGAGCTACCAGGGAAATCCTGTGCACATGAAGACTCAAGACGACCCAACTCAGGACTCCGTCTTGTCCACAGCTAACCTGATCCAAGAAGGAAAATCAAATTGTGTCCTACAACATGCTGCATATGAGATACAAAGACAGAATTAAACACTGAAGGATGTTTTTTTCATAATACAGTCCTTGTTCAAAACCAAAATCCCAGGAAGGACTGGGGTTAAATTATCTTAAAGAGCATTTCCATGCATGGACTTGCCTTGGAGATTTCGCTGTTGTGTCTAGTTGCACTTTTAATACATACTCATATTCAGAGCACTGATTGGACAGCCAATGAGTCAGTGATTATAGAACACTTTTTCCAGCTTGAAAATTCACAGTGTGAATAATAAAGAGAAGCACTGAACCCTTCACAGCATGACTGCCAATTAAAAATGGGAGTATTTGTCCTTGCCAATGCCATAGTATGGCTATGAAATGGCTAAATAGTACTGTATACATATCTATGTTTTGAGGTTGTCCTTAGCACACTCAGAGACAAGTTAAATTTTCACCTTAATCGCATTCATTTAAAAAGAGAGTTAAAAAAAAGCTATGCATTAAATTCAATAATCTAGGAAAAACTTGTTAGTAGAATAAATTCAAGAATCTAGGAAAATAACTGCTAATAGAATAAATGACATAGTAAGCAAATATTATTTAACCAAAAAAGCTGTTCTGTTGAAAATGTTTAAGACAGATTTTAAATATTTCATTTTATTAAAGTTAATTCTAAAAAATGATAATATCTTTATGCTTTCTTTGTCTTTACAAGATGATTTTAAGGACAAATTTATGATGAAAAATCTTGAAAATATACATAAAATGAACTTTCTTTCTAAAGAAAATCTAATTATCGAAGTGATATCAGAAAAAAATTTACAACTTAAATCAAATGCTATAATCTTTAATCAAAATCATCAATTCTCAATGTCCCAATATTCACCTGGTGAAGCTAATTGTGATTTTGGCCAAATCACCAATGAATAGATAATCCTCATATAATGTCATCTTTCCAGATTATAAAAAAAAAAATTAACAAACTTTATTTTGGTTTTAATTTTTGGATATAAGATTGTCTATTTGCTGATTAATTATTGGAGTCATTATTAGAGTTCATTGTTTCACTGGAAAGCTAAATTAATAAACAAAGTTCAATGAAATAGAGTCAGAAGCAATAACAATAAAAAAGCGTAGAGTTAGAAGACAAATATCCATTATATCAGAAAAATCTTTAAGAAACTGACTAGGAATCTAACAAGAGGAAAGCAAATAATTATGGAAAAATAATCATAAAATATTAGTGAACAATATGTTTGAAAATCAAAATAATTTGATAGGAAAATTATTATTATAGAGAGGAATATTCATGACACTAAGGCTGTCAGTTTTTCTAAAATTAAAGTAGACGTAACTCACAAATTTTTATGGGATATAAAAACCTAATATTATACTTTATCTGAATGTGTAACATCCAGAAATACCCAGAATGTCTGGTAAATGGTCTGCTCTAACAATTATGTATTTTTTTCATAAAGTTATAATAAGTAAAGCAGGATAATATTGATTCAGAAAGTGATAAATATTTTGAGAACTGAGAGCTGAGGTAGAGACTCAAGTTAATGAAGACAGTTTTTTCATTAAATAGCTTTATATTTTTATATATGTGTATTTTACATACAAAATTGCATGTTTAAAGCAATAACTTGATGTGACATTTTTATAAACCTGTTATAACCATAAACTTCTGTTATAACCCCCCAAAATTTCTTCTTCCTTTTTAATCCACTCTCAAGGTGCCCCCCGTCTACATCAAATCATCTCCTTTCGTCATTGTTGATTAGTTTGCATTTTATACATAAATGGAGCAATATAGCATGAATTCTCTTTTTGTCTCTTTCTCTCAGGGTAAGAGATTCATCAACATTGTTAGGTATATCAGTAGTCAATCATCTTTATTACTGAGCAATATTCCATTGTATGGATGTACCATAACTTTTCTGTGTATGCATTGATGGATATTTGGGTAACACCCAGGTTTTAACTACTACAATAAAAATCTTTATATGGATATAGGCTTTCATTTCTCTAGGATGCAAACTTAGGAGTGGAATGTCTAGGTCACATAGTAAGTGAATGTTTAAATTTTTAAGAAGCAACCAAATCATTTTCCAAATTAGAATAAGTTAGAGTGGATTTTTCTTCACACCCTCTTGAAGTAGGTTGGCATTGTCAACCTATTTTATTATGGTTATTATAGTGGGTGTGCAGTGTACCTCATTTTGGCTTTAATTTACATCTCCCTAATGACTAAGAATCTTGATCATCTCTTCCTGGGATTTTTTATCATTCATGCATATTTTTCTGTGGAAATTATCAGTTCAAAAATTTGTCCACTTTTGTTTTGTTTTATTTCAGTTTTAAGAAGTCATCCTTTATTCTGGATAGAAGTCCTTTATCAGCTATGTGACTTATAACTGTCTTTTCATAGATGTTTTTCAAAAAGCAGATGAACGTTTCTAACATGTAAAATAAAAACTGAGGCATACAGATATAAAATGACTTGAAAGAACAGAAATCAATGCAAGGAGCATAATTTTATACAAATCTTATAAAGTATTTATATTCACATAGAGACAAAAGAAGATACTGCACTTGCAGGAAAAAATGAATAGGATCAGTTCAGTTCAGTACAGTTCAGTCGCTCAGTCGTGTCCGACTCTTTGCAACCCCGTGAATCGCAGCACGCCAGGCCTCCCTGTCCATCACCAACTCCCGGAGTTCATTCAGACTCACGTCCATCAAGTCGGTGATGCCATCCAGCCATCTCATCCTCTGTCGTCCCCTTCTCCTCCCGCCCCTAATCCCTCCCGACTTCAGAGTCTCTTCCAATGAGTTAACTCTTCCAATGAGTCAACTCTTCCCATGAGGTGGCCAAAGTACTGGAGCTTCAGCTTTAGCATCATTCCTTCCAAAGAAATCCCAGGGTTGATCTCCTTCAGAATGGATTGGTTGGATCTCCTTGCAGTCCAAGGGACTCTCAAGAGTCTTCTCCAACACCACACTTCAAAAGCATCAATTCTTCAGCCCTCAGCCTTCTTCACAGTCCAACTCTCACATCCATACATGATCACAGGAAAAACCATAGCCTTGACTAGATGGACCTTAGTCAGCAAAGTAATGTCTCTGCTTTTGAATACACTATCTAGGTTGGTCATAACTTTTCTTCCAAGGGGTAAGCGTCTTTTAATTTCATGGCTGCAGTCACCATCTGCAGTAATTTTGGAGCCCCCAAAAATAAAGTCTGACACTGTTTCCAGTGTTTCCCCATTTATTTCCCATGAAGTGATGGGACTGGATGCCATGATCTTCGTTTTCTGAATGTAGAGCTTTAAGCCAACATTTTCGCTCTTCTCTTTCACTTTCATCAAGAGGCTTTTTAGCTCCTCTTCACTTTCTGCCATAAGGGTGGTGTCATCTGCATATCTGAGGATATTAGAGAAAAAAAAGAATATTCCAAAACCAAAAACGAACTCTTGGAGTTTAAAAACATGACAGCTGAAAATAAAATACTTTTTAAATAGTAGAAGAATTGGAAAATAAATTAGAGAAAACATCCCAGAATCAACAGAGAAATGGAAAATAGTAGTGAAAAAGAAAATTAGAGCATCAATAGAGAAGGCCCATGGTCTTATAACAGGAATTCCAGAAATACAAAACAGAAAGAAAAAAAAAGAGGATAAAAAATAAAATAATTTAAGGAAAATTCTCAGAACTGAAAGATTAAAAGGACACATCAAGTGCCCATCTCAATGGATGTAAACAGGTCCATACCAAGGCCTATCACTGTGAAATCTCAAAACACTGATACAAAGAGGAAATTCTATAAGAGAGACTTTAAAATTCTGAAGTAAAATTATTTCCAACTCAGAATTCTATAACCAGGCAAAAAACAGTAAAGGACAGAAAAAAATGCATTTTCAGAAATACAAAAGCTCAAAAAATGTATCCTTTATACACTTATCACAATAAGTTTTTAAAGGTTTTGTTCTAAGAGAAAGATAAACCAATAAAGACAGGTTTACATGAGAAAAGATAACTGGAGATCCAACAAGGTAGAGCTTGATGAGACATCCAAGCATGCCAGCGGCACCATCTGAGCAGAGAGACTGGAGATGGACAGGCGCACACAAAGGGCCATCATCCCCCCCACTTTTTAAGACTTCCTTTTGGGGGAACAGTTTTAGGTTTATAACAAAATTTAGAGGAAAGTACCAAGGTTCCCCACATAATCCCTGCCCTCATACATGCATAGCCTCTCTCATTATCAATGTCAATTACCAGAAAGGTACCTTTGTTCCCAAAGATGAGGCTACATCCATATATCATTATCTCCGAAAGTCCACAGTTTACTTTAGGCTTCACTCTTGATGTTACACATTCTATGGGCGTGGACAAAAGTATTATGGTATCTATCTATGTTTTCACTTCCAGAAAAATCCTCTGTGTTCCACTTATTCATCACAGCTTCCTCTCCCATCCTTCAGAAAACCCTGATCTTTTTACTGTCTCTACAGTTTTGCTTTTGCCAGAATGTAATATACTTGGAATCATATGGCATGTAGCCTTATCAGATTGTCTTCTTTCCCTGATTAACATACACTTGTTTCCCCCATGTCTTTCATGGCTTGATAGCTCATTTCGTTATATCATTGAATAATATTTCGTTGTCTGGATGTACCACAGTTTACTTATCCGTTCACTGAAAGACATCATGGTAGGTTCCAAATCTGGACAATTATTAATAAAGCTGCTATCAGACATCCATGTGTTGCATTTTGTATGGTCTCTTATAATGTTTTCCCAACTTAGCGGTAGATTATTAAAGATCTCACCCAGATCCTTATCTATACTCTGCTTGCCTTCACCACGTACAGACAGGGTTCCTGCTTTCTGCTGCCCTTCTGCCTGAATCAGTCACGGACACTCCTTTCAACCAATAAAACTGTTTGATATTTATCTTCCTACTGATTTTTGAAGGTAGGCAAAGCAAAGACTAGAAGTCAAAAATACTGACTAGTCTACCCCTTCTTCTCATATTCCCTCTCAGTGTCCAGTACCTGGCCCACACCACTGACCTGATTCTAAATATTTGTTATTGTTTAGTTGCCAAGTTGTATCTGACGCTCTTGCAACCCCGTGGACTATAGCCCACCAGGCTCTTCTGTCCAGGGGATTACCCAGGCAAGAACACCAGAGTGGGTTTCCATTTCTTTCTCCAGGGGATCTTCCTGATCCTGGGATTGAACCCATGTCTCCTGCATTACAGGTGGATTCTTTATCAATGAGTCATTTGGGAAGCCACATAGAATTTGAATTCTCTAGCATATATCCTTTGTGATCTCTGCAGGACTTACTTTTGTAAGCAGTGTTTCTGGCCAAATGAATTAATAGATGGTCACCAATTCTGATGTGACCTTTGAAAATACAAATGCTGTTTCAAGACAAAAGTACATACCCTAGTCAATAAGCCACTGAAATTTTAATTCTGCCTTTTAAATTACCCTCTTTTAATAAAGGCTCCTCCCTTTAAATAGATTGTCACTGTTAAAACTGAACATACCAGGAAAAGAAATAATTGACTTAGGGACAAGGCAGGTAACTAATGTGTTACACTGCGAGAGAAATAGTAGAGAATCATGGGAAATGTTGTGAACTTGAGAATGTATTCTCTGCCTATCAAATTCACTCATTTTTTAAATCTTACAGAGTCAAACTGGTTTCCCTGGTGCTCAGATGGTAAAGCATCTGTCTGCAATGCAGGAGATTTGGATCTGATCTCTGGGTCAGAAAGATCCCTTGGAGAAGGAAAAGGCTACCCACTCCAGTATGCTTGCCTAGATAATTCCATGAACAGAGTCAAATCAAAGAAGTCTTTGCTTAAAGAGTAACCATTTTGGAATCCGTTTCAGTTGAATCATTAATCTATCTTTGAATAGCACCCTATGAGGGAAAAAGATTAGTAAAGGGAGTTTTGATGAAGGACAGTCTAGAAAGAAAAGTAGATTCTTCTCCAGAGTGTGGAGCTCAGTATTGCCTGGTGTCCATCAAGGCCATTATAGCATCTTTACTTTCAGAGGCAGTCAATTTCTCTGAGACTGTCTAATGGGCAGGGCTGGGATCATTATCCTGAATAAGAAAGGAGTTTCTACCTACCTCATGGCTATTTCTGTACTACTTTTTATAAATAGATCATTTTCAAAGTAGTATCTGTTGTACATTTTTACTATCTTGTTAATTATCTCATATAGAGTTATGCATAAGGCAATAGCAAAGAATTGTCTACTGAAATAAGTAGAATTCACCATTTCATCTCAGGAAAAAAATCCAACTTTATCTCTGGTCTCGAATACTGGCATTGTGCACAGCAAGCTGGGAGGAGAAGCCCAGAAACCTAAATGTTAGCAGTACTCTTTCTGAAATTCTGTTAAGTGCAATGTGAAGCTATTGTAAACTTGAAGTTTCTATAACTATTATTATTTTGCTCTTTCAAGCATTTTAATATTTAAGATAGCAAAATTTCATCATTTTTCTTCTATATTATATATATAATATATAAAACTTTTTTCTATATGTTATATATGTAACCTTTGGAGGATATTAAGAAACCTTTGCAAACTGTGAAGGTCACTGGCTGCATGGACAATATTATACTATTATAATATATCATACCCTTTTTTTTTTTTCATTGTAAAGAAATCTTGTCAACATTTTAGGATATTTGAGTAGCTTTTAGAAGTAGGAAATCTGTGTGAAGAAAGTGTCTTCTCGCTACAGTTGAAGCTAACCCTTAGAATGTCTTTCCTGGCACATAGCTAAAAGTAAACAGAGATAGCACTTGAACCCAAAGTTCCAACTCAAAATCAGTTACTTTTCTTTTTTTTTTTTTTGCTATACCCTGCTTCCATTTACTGTACATTTGTCAAAGAGCAAGTTTCCTGTCTGTCACTGAACTGGTAAATGCCATTTAATTATTTATGTATTCAAGGAGATCAGTCCTGGGTGTTCATTGGAGGGACTGATGTTGAAACTGAAACTCCAATACTTTGGCCACCTGATGTGAAGACCTGACTCACTGGAAAAGACCCTGATGCTGAGAAAGATTGAGGGCAGGAGGAGAAGGGGACAATAGAGGATGAGATGGTTGGATGGCATCACCGACTCGATAGACATGGGTCTGGGTGGACTCCGGGAGTTGGTGATGGAAAGGGAGGCCTGGCATGCTCTGGTTCATGGGGTCGCAAAGAGTTGGACACGACTGAGCGACTGAACTGAACTGAACTGACTCATTCAGAAATACTTTTGTGGAGTTTCTCTTGTAGATAAGATGTTAAATAAGACCATGCAAGCACAAAACACCTGCAATCAAAAGTTACTTGAAGAATCATTTCATTACAATTTCAATAAATTATTTGAAATAGAAATGTATATCGCATGAGTATATGAAAAAAGGAAGTTAACTCTGTTTAGGATAAAACACCTCAAGGAAAACTTAAGCTAAAACTCTAGCGATAAATGATACTTTTAGAAAATTGATTGTCTGGAGCCACTGTCCATCTGTTGTAATCTTACTCTCCAATGTGATAGTAGTAGAGGGTGTTTCCTCTGGGAGATTTTAGACCATGAGGGTGGGGTTTTCATGAATGGGATTAGTGACTTTATGAAAAGACCCCAGGAAACTCTGTCACCTCTTCTGTCATGTGGGGACACAGCAAGAAAATGGCTGTGAACCAGGAAACTGGCCTACACCAGAAACTGAATTGGCTAGCACGTCAATTGTGGACTTACCAATCTCTAGAACACTGAGAAATAAACTTCTGTTGTTTATTAGCCACTGAGTCTATTGTATTCTGCTATAGTAGCCCCAAAGGGACCCGGATAGGGATGGACGGAATCTTCCCATGAAGAGCAAATAAGCATACAAAATCCTCATATCTTAGAGGAGATGTTTGTACATTAGGAAAAAAATGGAGTCAAATATGGATGGACTATAGTGAGTGAGGTGATAGGACCTCCCAAATGGTCTAGTGGTTAAGACTTTGTCTTCCAATGTAAGGGGTGCAGGGTCCATCCTTAGTCAGGGAGATATGATCACACATGTTTTGTGGCCAAAAAAGTCAAAAAACAAAATAGAAAGCAACATTGTAACACATTCAATAAAGACCATACAAATGATCCACATTCAAAAAAAATTAGTGAGAAAATAATTTTTCCCATTCTTATAGATGGAGAAAAGCTCAGCTCCACATTCAACTTCCAAAGAGCCATCTTTTATCTACTGCCCCATGATACTGATCTGCTTTTCTGTAATCAGGAGCAGTGATTATTGGAACAGCTATTTCTCCTCAAAGCAGAGAAGCACTTCAAATTTCATATATAATTCACAATACCATTGCAACCATCCCTGTACGGATGTCTATTGCGGTGCCTAGAGAAGGAGAAATGGGAAGAGATAAATAACCTAGCTGCAGAATTTTGGAACACTGTGTAAAGATTTAATTTCCTCTGGATTTCCACAGAGAAAAAATTCAAAAAGGAGTGAAAATGAAGCTACCAGCCCAAAAGAAGTAGAAAAAATACACACACATTAAATTAGAATGTTTTTAAACTATCCATTTTATAACCTGTCCAGGCACTAAAATCCCAGCAATTTTATTTATTTATTTATTTTTTTAATTTATATATTTATTCTTTATTTTTTTATTTTTTATTTTTTTTAAAATTTTAAAATCTTTAATTCTTACATGCGTTCCCAAACACTTGCAAAGGTGCCAACTACTGAAATGGAAATTTTTTCCCTTTTTTTTCTCTTGCAGTAAAACCAGGGGCCATAGTTTTTATGCCTCTTTCACCTTTTTAGTTTATTCTGTATTAGGGGCCCAGACTTTTGCTATCCTAAGTTACTTTTTATCAACACTACCTGTTCTCTGAAATCTAAAGTCTATGATTTTCTATGTCTGTATTCATTTTCTTCACTGTTAAGAATTTTAGGAACAGATGATAACTTTCTTCCAAAGATCACATTTCTCATTACCTTTCTAACCAGTCATCTTTCTTCCTTTTAGTTTAGGACTAATGTCAATGAAATGATTATACGTATTAATATGCATTCATATACTTTTAAGCTTTACTCAGTGCCCTACTTCTGCATAAGACTATTTATAACCTAATTTTGCAAAATTATTGGTGATGCAAATGTCAGCTTAGCAAAAGATTAGCTGGCTGAGAGAGTGGTATATGCTGGCACCTATTAACAGCAACATCCTCATCCCTATTGGTATCAAATACATAATAAACATATTCTAAAATTGAAAAAAAAACTCTGAAATAATTTGAGTATTGCATATGTCTGTCTGGCACATTCAAAACTGACTCAAAGCTAGAGAGAACTGATGTTGCCAGACTTCAGCATATACCATTCATCTTCACTAAACAATATTAGAAGCCAAGCTAAGGGCTACGATATTAACATCTATCTACTTTCAACAAGTGCAGGAAAACACAATTATGCCCACACCTTTTCTCCTTATGGTAACATATGTTCTTCTGAATGTTTTAGCTTAGTATTTATGACTGAACTGGACTTTACAATGTCAGGAATAATTCTGAACATACTTATTTATAACTACTTCCTAATCTCTGTCAAAATAATTGACATTAATTGAACCTTTACTATCTGCTAGACAAGTCTTTTCTAAAGTGTGGTACTCTTATTTCATTGTGTACTATTTGATTTTAAGTAGCCCATATCTATACATACAGAAAAATATGATTTACTTTAAGTAAGCCATGTGTTGAATATTCCTTGTGTATCTTCAATACTTATTTTCTCTTTTTATCTTTGTTCATTACTTTTCATTTTATTTTTTTGCCTCTCAATTGTTGTAAGGTAGTGTGATATCACTTCCACTGATCCTTACCTCTGTATATTCACATGCTTCTTTGGAGTGTGGGCTACATCTGGGGGATCACTCTCAATAAATGGAATATACCCAAACGAACAGGATGCCATTCTGGGGTTAGGTCACAAAAAGGCTGTGACTTCTACATTCCTTACTTTCTTTCACACCCTCATTTGTTTAGTTCGAGAGGCCCACCTAGCAAGGAATCCATGTCCAGCCGACAGCCAGAAAGGAAGGCTTGAAACCTGAAATAAAGACATGAATAAGCTTGAAAGTTGATTCTCTTTTGCTGAGGCTTGAGATGACTTCACTAAGTCTGACATGTTGATTTCACTTTGAGACCCTGACCTAGAGGCATCTAGTTAAACTATGCACAATTTCCAACTTACAGGCACTGTGAAACAAACTTTTTTTTGTTTGAAACTGCTACAATTGGAGATGATTTACTATGTATCGTTAAGTTATACAAGCATTATTTTTGTCTTTATTCAATCTTATGTTTCTTCTACATTAGTATTCATTTCTGAAATTGTTTTCTTTTATTTATAGTTCATTCCCCATGTTGAGTATCTCATATCAGAATTTTTGTAACTATGGCTTATATTGTGACTACTTGTCTATCGTTTTCTTAATGTCTTTTAGTAATTTTGGAGTAGGTTACAGTTTTAATCTGGTTTGTAGTGATGACTGTATTTTACATTGTCTGCAAAGGCATTTTACTTCTTATTCTCTTTTTCAGTAAACTTACATAGAATTTGACCTTGATACTCACTGAATGCTCATCCTTATGAGAAATTAGCTCTCCTGAAATTTTTGAAAACATATTTAAGATGGCTTTTCTAACTTTACATAGATCCATCTTCTTTTATTTTCATGCAGAGTAAAAGAATATAACAGCTTTGCTTTCTGAACTTTCCTGTCTCTATTCTTTATTCATCTGCAACTTCTCTTTCCTCCATTTCTGTTCTCCTCCATCCTGCTCATATTTTCAACTTTTAACAGTTTCTTCTCAGTGTGAGGTCATGTCCTACAAGGGAGCCTTGCTTGGAGTTTTGACAGTTCGCAGACCTTAGACTGATTCATTCTCTTCAAGCCTTGCTGAGGATCCTATCTGCTCACTCACTATCAGAGTGAGCAAAATTTCTTCAGTTTCAGCTATCATTCTCAAAACAATCCACCACTCTTCCAGTAAACTCTGTTTGGTGATTTTAGGGGTTGTCTTGTTTTCAGGTTTATTATAGTCCCTATTGCACTGCTTTGCTTTCTGATACCAGAGAAAATTTGTAACTATTGGTGGTTTTCCCTTACCATCAATTTTGAGGTTTTTGAGGATAACTTGTACCTAGATTTATTGTAAATGTTCATGGATTTTTTATTTTGCTGTCTAGACCCTTTTTATGTTTCTGTGTGGGATTCTAAGAAGTCCAAAAATTTCACCCCACCACTGCTACCATCAATCTGTATAGGCTGTGTGTTCAAGCCCTATCTGCTACCTCTTTTCAGGATCAAGGGCATAAATTGCAAGAAGGAGGTGAGTTATAGAGTAAAGTGGAAGGAAAGTAGGTTTGTTACAGCGGGAAAATACATCTTATTTTTTAATTCTATAAAATATGCTTTCTAACAATTGATAACAATTAGCTGTGAAATGCCTCTTTTCTCAAATCCTCAGTTTATATTCCCCGTGGCTTTCTTGATGCTCAGTGAATGGGCTCTATCTTCCAAATGAGTCTGTGAGAATAGGCTGTTAATTTGTTTAGCCACACAGGTTTCAATAATGCTATGAAAGGGAAAATATATATATCAGCATTTTTTTTAATTGCAGAGAATGAATCGGTTATGTCCTTGATAGAAATACCCAGGTCCCCACATTACACTTCCACTAATAATAAATGGAACATGGCTAAAATATAGAAATTACCATTTCAGAAATAAAAATATAATGAAGAGCAAAGTCAGGATCCCTAATTTTATTTTTCTCTGATACATTTATTCCTTGGTATGAGATTATTTGAAAGACTTAGCAATGTCATCCAAGGAATATTTGGCTGTGATGCTACATTTTTTTAATAAGAATGTGGCAGTGAAACGGATATAGCATTCAATTACCAAAGTCAAAATGCATGACTGAGTGCCCTTCTGGGCTGTAGGTCACGCCCCTGGAAGAGACCTGCTATCTTCTGACTTCCTTTTCTCCCTATATTTGTGAGTCACTGGTAAGAATATGAAACATACCTTATGAATACTCTATGAGCTGGCAGGAATGAGGAGAGAATTTGCTGCAACAGAAATAGAATGGACTTGCTCCAAGGGCAGGTCTGCTGTTTTGGTTGTATATAAAAAATAAGATTATGAGCAGCGCAATGGTAAGAGTTCAAATGAAAATAATAGTCTAGATTGGCAGCATTTTCACTCAAAATGTTCCTTGACCATCAGTCACAGTCATGCTACAAACAAATTTTATTGCTAAAACCAATAGGCTTAAAAGCAAGTCAGAGATGTTTTAGTATGTTATTCCATGTGTATATTACATGAGTGTGTCCATGTTTGTGTACACGTACACTAAGGCATATATATATCTACATCCTTGAAAAATGCTAAAGAGAGGAAATGACATAAAGAAACTATGTAGCATTATTTGATATTCAGCTTCTGGGAAATTTGCTTTGATATCTTAAAAGGAAATGAAAGATATTAAACCTACTTTTCATTTGGGTAAATGTTAGTCTGCAAATTTTGAGGAATAGCTGACATCCATAACGATATTGGGGGATTTTAATTTTGTTTTTCTTTTTAACAGAATTCAGAAAGAGAAGAAGAGAACCATAGTATTATATAATTAAACAACTTCTGCTAGTAACAACATTAATAGTCAAATATATTCGTATTTTTGCTATAAATTTAAGCAAAAAAAAGAAGTCTAAGTATTATCCAATGTCAACATTAATGAACATTACAATCAATGTACTTGCAAAAGCAATAGAAAATAGCTATAAAAATAGAGAATGTTTACTCATTAACTATGCTGAGGAATAGAAACACAGTGATAAAATACAAATAGACATTGCTACATATTGACAACAATTTTAAAAATTCCTGTTTGATCCTCAAATATATAAAATTACCTGAAGTTTCTATTTTCAATAGACATTTTGATTTATAAAGACCTCCATTTCAAACATGCATATGAATGCACATAAGCGCTGTGGTATAAATAGTAAGCATACAATATTTATGAAATGATCTAATTTATAGGACACATACTCTTAAAGGCATCCTTATTATCCAATAAAACATTTTCAAGTCCTTACAGTGACAAACTCACATGAAGAAGCAAATATTATATATATGTTATTCACAGTAGCCAAGACATGGAAGCAACCTAATGTCCATCAGTGGATGGATGGGTAAGGAAAATGTGCTACATACATAATGGAAAATCACTCAGCCTTAAAAAAGAAAGCTATACTGTTGTTTGTAAAAACATGGATGAAGCTGGAGGACATTATGTTCATTAAATGAAATAAGCCAGACACAGAAGGACAAATCGATATGGTACTGCTTATATGACGAATCTGAATTAGTCAAACACATAGAAACAAAGAGTAGAATGGTGGTTGCCAGGGGCTGAAGTGAAGGAGAAAAGAAATATCATTTAAAGGGTACAAGAACTCAGCTCTTCAACATAAATACATCCTAGAGGTCTACTGTATAATACAGAGTCTATAGTTAACAACATTATATTGCATACTTAAAATTTACTAGAAGAGTAGATCTTATGTTAAGCTTTCTTATCACAAACAACATGTTAAAGAACAGGGAAGGAAACTTCTGAATAGGAGGAATATGTTTATGGTATAAGTTGTAGTCATGGAGGGCACAGCAACACACTCCAGTATTCCTGCATGGAAAATCCCCTGGACAGAGTAGCTTGGTAGGCTACAGCCCACAGGGTCACAAAGAGTCAGACATGACTAAAGCAACTTGGCACATATGCATGTGTGCACTTATCTCCAAACTTGGTAAGCTGTATACATTAAATATGTACAGATTTTTGAATGTTAACCATTTTTCAATAAAGAAGTTTAAATATTATAAATAAAAATATACATCACTGACTAGCCACTTTTAAAATTAGCTTCTATTTACACATCCCTCCACATATAATAATAGATTCTATCTCTATATCCCATATTATGGCATAATATCTGTAGGTAGGTCTCTTCTGTGTTTACCAATCTATTTAAAATATAATTCAAATTAATAACAAAGTAAAATATCAAATCTTGCAAAGATGCAGTATTTTATGAAGTCTCAAAATGGGATTTGGGATGTGATTACTGTTTCTTGAATTCTAGATTAATGAAAATTTCAGGTTAGGTAGCACTCTATTATATAACACCTGAGAAAATAAATCCACATAAATAATAACAGAGTAGGTGCTTCAAAAGAGTAATAAATTTAATGTTAAAAGAAAATTGATAAACACTTATATAAAACCATGCCATCAAAGTTTATCAAAAAATAAACATCTCATTTTCCTTTTCTAAAAACTGGCTCACAGTTTTATTTAGTAACTAAATTTTATTAATTAAGAAAAAAATTAGAGAAGAATGCCCACTCACGCTATTCCTATGCAATATAGTAAATCCTAGCTAGAGCAATTAGGCAAGAAAAAGAAAAATAAAGGGATCAGATTTGGAAAGAACAAAGTAAAGCTGTCTCTATTTGCAAGTAGCATTATTTTATGTACAGAAAATCTTAAATACTCCATAAAAAAAGTGTTAAACACTTAAGCACAGCAAGAGAAATAACAAGCAAACAAACAAAAAACCTTGCAGAGTGGGAAAAAATGTTGCATAAGATATATATATATATATATATGTATATATATATATAAACTCAAGAACAACAAATCAAATAATCCAATTTAGAAATGGGCAAAGGACCTGAAAACACATTTTTCAACAAAGATATATGAATGGCCAACAGGTACACCAGAAGGTGCTAAACATCACTAATCATTATGGAAAGTGAAAGTGAAGTCGCTCAGTCGTGTCCAACTCTTTTCGACCCCATGGACTGTAGCCTATCAGGCTCCTCCATCCATAGGATTTTCCAGGCAAGAGTGCTGGAGTGGATTGCCATTTCCTTCTCCAGGGGATCTTCCCGACCCAGGAATCGAAGCCAGGTCTCCCGCATTGCAGACACACACTCTACCGTCTGAGCCAATCATTATGGAAATACGCAACGAAACTACAATGAGCTATCACTTTAGGTCTGTTAGAATGGCTCTCATAAAAAAGACAAGATATAATAAATGCTGGTGAGGTTGTGGAGAAAGGGAAAAACTTTTGTCCTTATAGAGGTATTGCAATTGTTACAGGCACTATGGAAAACGGTGTGGATATTTATTAAAAAGATAAATAAATAAAACTACCATATGATTCAAGGATTCTCTGGTGGCTCAGTCAATCCACCTGCGATAAAGGAGACCCAGGTTCTATCCCTGGGCTGGGAAGATCTCCTGGGGAAGGAAATGGCAACCCACTTCAGGATTCTTGTCTGGAAAACCCTGTGGACAGAGGAGCCTGGCAGTTTACAGTTCTGCTGCTGCTGCTAAGTCGCTTCAGTCGTGTCCGACTCTGTGCAGCCCCATAGATGGCAGCCCGCCAGGCTCCCCCGCCCCTGGGATTCTCCAGGCAAGAACACTGGAGTGGGTTGCCATTTCCTTCTCCAATGCATGAAAGTGAAAAGTGAAAGTGGAGTCGCTCAGTCCTGTCCGACTCTTAGAGACCCCATGGACTGCAGCCCACCATGCTCCTCCATCCATGGGATTTTCCAGGCAAGAGTACTGGAGTGGGGTGCCATTGCCTTCTCCAAGTTTACAGTTCTTAGGGTTGCAAAGAGTCGGCCATGACTTAGTGAATAAAACTACCACCACCATATGGTCCATCAGTTCCACTTTTGGGTATTTATCCAAAGGAAACCAGGTCATGATGCCTAAGAGTTTTCTGCACCCATGTGTTCATAACAGCATTATTTATATTAGCTAAGACATGGAAACAACAAACCTGTTGAGTCTATCAACAGATGCCATTTGTGACAACATGGATGGACCTTGAGGACATTATGCTAAATGAAATAAGTCAAAGAAAGATAAATACTGTAATTAATTTCTATTTGAAATCTAAAAAAAGAAAAAAACTATTTAAAAAGAGTTAAGATTTGTGGTTATCAGAGGAGGTGGGTGAGGGGAAGGGAAATTGGATGAAGGTGGTCAAAGGTATACACTTCCAGTTACAAATCAGTGCTAAGGATGTAACATGCCAATGGTGATTGCTGTATGGTATATTTACAGAATGTTAAGACTGTAAATCTTAAGTTTTCATCATGAGAAAACAAACTTTTTTTTTATTCTTTTCCTTTTTCTGTACTTGTACGAGATGATAGATATTAACTAACTTATTGTCATAATCAGTTCATAATACATGTGAGTCAAATTATGCTGAACACCTTAATCTTATAGAGTACAGCATGTTAATTATAAAAGTGGGGGTAGAGGAAAATCAAAGATACTTATCTAGTGATATTTACTCTCATTTGTTAAAATCACTTTTCTTTTAAGTTTATTAAGATAAATTGGTTTCTGTTTTAATGGAATTATTGTAGGAAGTCTTGCTTACCAACTGTCCTCAGATATTTTCACAGTGCCCTTTGGGAGGCCACTGAACTATATCTTAAGTTTCCATTTCATTATTATATAAAAGAAGGGACTGGACCAAACAATATATAATTTCCCTTCTGAGTGTAGATTTTTAATTAAATAATCCAGACAATTATTTTATTATAATTCTCCTCACATGTGTCCTAACATTCCCACAGCTGCCCCTTCAGATCGTGCTAGGGCTCCATATTTTATATTTAGTAGGAACTATAAAGGTATCTACTGAACCAATTTAAGTGACAATGTCAAGAAATAAGCATATACTAATGCAATTACAAGTAATTCTTTCTACTTTAATGATCATTAAAATTTTTTTGATCACTGTTGTACAAAAACATAAGAATTGCTTGAAGCTATAGAAAAGTTCAGGGAAGCAGTTTTTCATAATGGTTGAGAACTTAGGCTTTGAAACTAGACAGTCCTCAGATCAAAGTCCAATTAGATGCCAATTAAATGCATGTTTGGGGGCAAGTTAAGCCTATCTAAGCCCTATATTCTTTCACTGAAAAACTAGAATATAATAGTATTCAGCATTTGTTGAGAAGGATTAAATAAGAGATTGTTTGTGATGAATGCAAAGTGAGTGCCTAGTCCATAGAAATCTCTCTATAAGTGTTAAATATGGGAGTTTCATGATAAAGCTATGATTATGGCTTACTTTTTTTTTTCAGTTCACATGTAATATATTTTGCAAGTGGATTTTTTCTTGCATATGTATGCTGAACCAAGTTGAGTGTTATTGAAAGCTATAGCTTCCTGAAGTTTGATTAAAGTTCTTCTCTGTCAATCTTCAGATAAAAAAAAAAAAACAGTATACCAAGTTATCAATTTACCCACATGAATAATATTAATAAAAATATGTATCACTGAAACTAGGGTGATATTTGAAACACTTTTCAATACTACAAATTCCTGGCAATTAAAGTGAAAGTCATTTGTAAGCAGATATATGGTTATATGAAGGCCTATCAACTGAATATGAATCATCCTTAAATATTACACATATGTATATTCTTGCCTCTCCTTATCACTCTCCACTCACTATTCATGTTAGTCACCATTTGTATTGCAAATCCATTTTTCTTAAAGGTTGGAAGTTGTATATGATTAATAGACCCCTCACCTTAAGCTTAGAGATAAGACAAACAGATAGCCCACCCACTAAAGCCTGTTAGTTAACTCTAGTGAATCATTCAAGGTCTCTACAGAAAATAGCACCCTCATATTTATAAGAAAATTACAAGGGATTGTACAGAACCATGAAACTAGTCACTTCACCTCTAAGGCAGAAGAAGGAGAGGAAAAGAGGTCCCCAGCACTGGAAGGGGAGAGTCCTATAGGGAGGGCCATGAAAGGAACAAGGACATTCCTTGAAAACACACAGCTGTCTCAGGGCCAGCCTGCCAGGAAGGCAGCTGGGGGACAGAAAAGTCTACCTTGTACCCTTCTGATGTCTTGCCATGACATCCTATTGGTCAAACACTATCAATAGCCAGAAAGCACAAAGCCTCCTTCATGACCTCCATAAAATTCAGACCCTTAAAATATGGAATCAAGGTGGCTGGAGCTTAGATCTGAAAGAACAGAAAATAAAAAAATCCAATAAAACTAGGTTTCTCTCTCATTCTCCTAGCAAATATTTAATTCTGAGACAAAACCAATCTACAAATCAGTCTAACCTAGGCTGTACTGTGATTTAAACCCTTACAAAAGAGCAAACATACCAAAGATGAAATAAATATGTGATACCATCTGTCATTAGACCCTGCTATCTGAATTTTTCCCCTTATAAAAATTAAATGCTTACTATTTTTTAATATTTGGGCTTCCTTTGTGGCTCAGCTGGTAAAGAATCTGCCTGTAATGCAGGAGATCTGGATTCAATTCCTGTGTTGGAAAGATCCCCTGGAGAAGCAAAAGGCTGCCCACTCCAGTATTCTGGCCTGGAGAATTCCAGGGACTATATAGTCCATGGGGTCGCAAAGAGCTGGACACAACTGAACGACTTTCACTTCACTTCATTTTTGATATTTAAACTGCAATTACTTTTTATGGGCTTCCGTGGTGGCTCAGACAGTAAAGAATTCGCCTGCTATGCGGAAGACCTGGGTTCGATACCTGGGTTGAGAAGATCCCCTGGAGGAGGGCATGGCAACGCACTCCAGAATTCTTGCCTAGGAGAATCTCAATGGACAGAGGAACCTAGCGGGCTATATTTCATGGGGTCACAAAGAGTCTGACACAACTGAACAACTAAGCACATTACATTTTATATCAATCCAGCCTTGGGACTGGCACAGAAAGAGTTAAAACTTAGATCCTCCAACTTACTACAAAGATGTATTTTCCTTCATTCAAAGAGAGAGAGTTACTGCACACTTTGAATTGGGAAGGCCCATCCAATGTGCACATGAGTAATTGGCTCTAATGCTACCAGCTGAGTGCTCTTACAAATTTTAATCAAATATTTTTAATTCTAAACGAGAGCAATTGCTTTGCTACCATTTTTTTTTTTTTTTTTTTAATACCAGTCGCTGACTCCATACTTTTCTCTGTGGGGAAACAGCAACAAGTTGCAGAGACGGGACACTAGAAAATAGAGTTCTAAGATACAAATAGTGGGGTTAATGGGACAGTAGAAATTTCCAATACCTTGTGAGCACAGTAACCATCTCCCCAGAACAGTGGTAGCCAAATGCTTTGTTAGAGGCCAGGCATATCTGGGCTCAGACAAGACTGTTTATCAGGGAATGAGATGAAGGAAATACATCTGGAATCTCCCAAACAAAAAGATTCTACTCTCCGTGAGTCCATGGGGTTCAAGAGTGATGCTATTAAAGTTGGTGTGAGAATGAACAGGAAATTCTAGGAATTAGAAAAGGCAATGGAGTGTTACAGCACCATTCTGCTTGGGGTGAATAAAAGTGTATTTTATAATGACAACCAGAGAATTCTCCACAGGGTGTAAAAATCTCACAGTAAACTTAAATGAAACAAGCATCTCTGGACTTCATGAATCCACTCAAATAAATAGTGCAAGACTGAGTGATCAGACTAAAACAGTAAGGAACAACAAGATTAATGATGTGCTGTAAAAAAGATTATTCTGTACCATCTACCCCAGGAAACTGGTATTGTATGCATTTTGTTTCCTCATTGAATAAACTGCCTGGTTATAGAAAATTCACGTTAGAAAGTTTGGGAATCAAGACTTGGATTGCATAATATCCTTTCAAGGATACTATTAATATATATGCAATTACATTTTCACTACCAAAATTAAACAAGCTGTTTTGGGTTTGTTATGCCTCAAGCCCTGAACTCTTCTAGAGAAACTCAGAGATGTATCACTGATACAGTAACATCACTCAGAATAAAGAAGCCATCAGGAAGGGATGGCTGTATTGAGAACCTTCTTATGTTACAGGTAATCAAGGATTACCCCTAGAAAGGCATAACCACCTCTTGGATCCTCCCAAGTGTTCAAAGCTTCCATTTTCCTTCTGTCTCTTCAACTTTTTGAAAAATTATCAACAGAACGGAAACTATGAGGGAAAGCTGTTGACTAATTCTGTCCCCTTGATCTTGTGACAACTATAAAATAGCCAAAGACTCTGTGAAAGAAAAACAACCATCTGCTTCCAACAACCTGAACTTTTCCAAAATTTGCAGCAAGGAGACTCAGCACTGAAATTTTAACTCTTGAGAAGAGACTGTTTCTAAACCGTTTACATTACCAGTTTCTGACACAGAAATCTCAGGTAATCTAGGTATGTTTACTTTTACTTTGTGTCCAAATCCTCCTTCAAGTCACAGAGGCCACAAAGAAAACAACAATCATGCCAGGAAGCAATCAGGAGGGTTTAGATATGCACTTCAATGAGAGCCCAAGCAAAAGCCTAACTATTCAGTGCCAAGTTCAAAGGAAAAATAGAAAACTCAGAAATACTGATGTTGCATAGAGTGTGGATATAGGGAGCAAACTGAAACCTTCACTTGTTTGAGTGAAAGGGATCTTTTTAAAAGGCATCGGCTGAAATCTATCTAAATTTTCGAGTCCTATGCAATAAGACAAAAACTAAAAGCTTGCTAAACCACAATTTCACCTTTTTAAACAAAGTCAATGGTAGATTTTCCTGAAGAAGAAAGGAACATGACTTACCTTGAAAAATGCTTTGGTGAGTATCTAATACATTTGGTTCTCAGTCATCACTTGTATCAGAATCAACTTATCAGCTTAGAAGATGTAAAGAAATGGTACTCTGGCCTCATTCCTGGAGACTGCACTAAAGGGGATCTCACTGGTATGATTTCTTGTGCTCCTAGGGTAATTTGGTTGCACAGTGAAGGTTGATAACCACTGATCTAGTTGAACCTGGATCACCCATTTCATAAATAAGAGAAGGACTAGAGAAGTCATATATTCCATGCAAAATCACTGCTAGTAGAAAGAACACTGTACTTGTGGTCAGGAGATATTAGTTTGAGTCACGGCTTTCTTGCTAAATGATAATGCAAAACTGTGCAAATCACATCAACTTTTACTTTCAGGATATTCATAAGGAAAATGAAAATAAAATGCCTGCTTGATTTATAGGGTTTTTAGAGGATCAACATAAAACCATGTGACATATACTAGGTAAAATTAATTTGCAAAATGTAAAGTACTACACATACATTAGGAATGTTTATTTGTAGTAGAGGCAAGATTAGACAGCAGTATTTTCTATCTCCTAGCTTTTCTACTTTTGAAACTATTCTCTCTTTATATCAATGACTATATCACAGCACTATTTATCATATATCATATAAATCAGCACACAGTATTAGCTAGCTTACGCCCATACAATGGTAACTGATTTTCGTAATCATGACCCAGGTGCTCTAAGACTTCACTACTCAAAGTATGGTTGATTCAAGAACCAGCAGCATCTGCATCAAGAGGCAAGTTTCTCGAAGTGTGAATCACATGCTTTACCTCAGATTACTGAATCTGAATCTTCAGTTTAACAAGATCCCCAGGTGATTGGTCGGACATTAAAATTCGAAAAGTACTGTTCTACAAGATCTCAAAATGTCTCTGGCATGGTAAAACTAGGTTCTGTGCCATTTGAGCAATTATTTTTCCATTTTAATGCTTCATAGACTAAAAATGCACATGATCTGTATGTGTGTATAGAAATGTAATCCTTTCTGAAACTATTGGATTAAATAAATATCTCCTTTCTCTGTTTGGGCTGAATAACACCGTTCATTGCCTTAATTTGATAAAACTCTCTTTAGATTTCTCCTCATAATAATCAGTTCTTAGCAACAGTTTAGATTCTTTTGAGCTAATCACTGTTAGGTCTTATGAAAGCTTAGGAATTCAACATTCTCATTTTAAATGAGATTTTTTGAACAGCAGTTATAAGATGCTGTATGATCAAAGCCCCCCCCACCCCACCCCCCCCACCCATTGACTATTACATGTCTTTCTCATCCATTCTCCAAAGCCAGCAGCTCATTTTACCCAGCCCAAGTTGAAACTAATTTGTGATTCCTAGGGGTGACCAAAGTATGCAGCTTAATATTTGAATTACATTTTCTTAGTTAGGGAAGACATAGCCCTGCTGATTTTAATTTAATAAGAATAAATTAATAAGAATTTGGGGGAAGTTAAATGATGATAATATATTCTCATTATTCAGACATTTTTTAAAAGAAAAGGAGTAAACAATTTTGCTTTTTTTTCCTCAAAGATGCTATGCTCCAATTAATTGCCCTGTCTTAAGTCATTCCCAAGGCTCTGCTCAAATTAAGAGTGTTTGAATGGAAATTAAATAAGAAAATCTTAGCAAATGGCAGCAACATCAGTCACTCAGCCATCACACAGACCCTGCATACTGAGTGAATGGAAATTTTCCTGCAACCCCAGATTCCCCTCCACATCTAATTGGGTGTAAATTGCTGCCTATTTATAGTCAATCTGTGAATAAATGTCAGTCCAAAAGTGTCATGGCTGGAGGTATATTGCAAGAGGCTTATGATGAATTTGTCTCCACAAGAGGTAATGATTTTTGAAAAGTGTGGCCACAAAACGAGAGTAGGTCAACAAGATGTGGCAGGAAGGCTGTTTCCCAGGAAGCCCTTTGAAACCTTCTGTGAAATGAGCGAGCAGTAAGGAAATTCAAAGGGATCTACAAGGCTTGGACAGCGAAAGGGGACTAGGTGCCCTTACTTCATGTCAGTTTCACTTTGGAAAGTATTATAAGGACAGAGAGAAAAATGAGGTTCAGACATAAGGTTCAAGCTTATTGAGGAGGATGAATTTGCTTGAATAAGCTCCCATCCCCCACCTCACCCCAAAGAAAACTACTGATTTTCAGCTGATAAACATAGGCCACTAATCAAGATTTCTGGCATAGTTCTCTGGAATAAAACTTAGAGTGAATGAATTAAATTGTATGAAATGTACAGCTTCAGGGCTACAGGTGACATAAAAAGTTATGTAGAACGCCAGGCTTGTCTCACATTAATTCATGTCAGTTTATATCATGTCATATGTCCTCTGCAATTTAATACTACATAGAGCTTGATCATTTTTTCCCACTATTCAGCAGGTGTATTTCATGCTAGGGCGACAAGACAAGCTCGTTGGTATCTCCACCCATATTGATTGTCACCTTGGGTCTGTTTTCTTTTTTGGGGGGGGAGTCTGTTTTCAACATCTCTCACTAGAAGCATTTCTCCTTGTCCCTCGTCAGCCTCACTCCAGTCGTAAGGACTCACCTCTGTGAAGAATTTATAGACACTCGGTACAGATACATTCTCTATAGCTGTGTTCCTCTTCAGTTTGTAGACCAACAGATGATATATTAAGTGTAGTACCTGAGGATGATGCTGACCTTGATGCTGGGAAAGACTGAAGACAGGAGGAGAAGGGGACGTCAGAGGATGAGATGGTTGGATGGCATCACCGACTCAATGGACATGAGTTTGAATTTATAGACACCCTGTACAGATACATTCTTTACAGCTTCGTTCCTCTTCAGTTTGTAGACCAACAGATGATTTATTAAGTGTACCACTTAATACACTTAATACACTGGGGATGATAGAATGGACATTTACAATCAGCAATGAAGACTAACACTAAAATGCTCAGAAGTTTCCCTGAAGATTGAGAAGTTTCTAGAAGTTTCTACCTTTCAGAAAATGCTCTAGATTATGGAGCACTTGAAAGGTGCTAGGTCAAGATCACTCTAGATTTCATGGGTCACAAAACATTGAAATAGTCTAGCTTCTGGCGGAGAGTAACAGAAAAACAATCAGACAAGCAGGTTTCCAACCCTGGTTCTTCCCCTTATTTACAAAACATCTTCAAATCCTTCAATATTCTTACCCGTAAAATGTCTACCTCAGTGTGTTATTTCAATGATAAAATGGGATGAGCTAAGAAAGTTTCAATAAGGGTCCTTTGTTTTCTTATTTTTAAAGTAGCTCATAGTGTTTTCAGTAAGATCAAAGGCGATAAATTGTGTGGAAATACACAGCACAATATAAAGATAGGCTGGAAATTGTAGTAAAGGTCAAATATAAATACCCTCATGCTACTTGTGATCGATCACTGAGACCCAGTGGGAGTTGATTTGAGTTTTTAAGTTGGTTTTGAGTATATCGTGTCATTGAAAAATGGAGTGTTGCGCAAATGAAAGCACGTGTCCAGATTTGTTTTAGAATTTCTTTTCTGCCAATTCATGTATCTTTTGTATCTCACACATTTTGGAATTGTGTGAGCTGTTACTCTTGGAGAATGAAATTGTTTTAATCTGGAATTCTTTAATCAAACGGCTCATCTATCTCACCTGTAGCCAACATCTTCTGAAACACACAGATTTAACAATACCTTAACCCCTTTGTGGCATTTGTATGCTCGAATTCACAGCACATGCCAGCACAGAAGAGCATGTGTATCTTCTGATACTCTGATAGTCTGCCTGAATGTATCAATAGAGCTATATTGGCGACCAAAATAATTACTGAAATACTATTATACATTTGGCAAAGAGCTAGCTATTGCCCTGAGCCTTTAAGGGTCCTTCTACGGTCACAAACTTCCCCCTAGAATCCCCCACAGATCCCCCACAAGTCCAGCAGCCAAACACATTTGTGCTTCCAGGATCCTACTGTGCTGAAGTCTGCCACTTTCCTTGATCAGTACCCGTATTGTGCCCGGGATTAAATAGTTTGTCTCTTCCACGTCTGTGTCTACGCTCTTGTCCTTATTCCTCCACAGCGGAGCACAGAAAGCCACCACCAGTCTGTTCCTACAGTTTTGACTCCTCCACCAGTCCACAGACCCTTGACAACCATGGTCCTGAGACCCTGAGCATAAAGCTCCTCTTTCCAGCCCTCAGCTTTATTTCTTCTGCATCCCTTTGGCTTCTCTTCTCCTCACATAGAAGTTCTGGACCTTTATCCCACTTTTGTTGTTTATTGTTTAGTCACTAAGTTGTGTTTACTCTTTTGCAACCCCGGGGCCTGTAGCCTGCCAGGTTCTTCTGTCCATGGAATTTCCCAAGCAACAATACTGGAGTAGGTTACCATTTCCCACTCCAGAGGATCTTCCTTACTCAGGGATCAAACCCATGTCTCCTACATTGGCAGGCACATTCTTTCCCACTGATCCACTGTGTTATCCACCTGTACATCAAAGTCTTCTATGCTTTCTTTGAATCTGACTACTCTAATTGCAATCTACCATAAGCATCACCATGTCCATTCGTTTCTTTCTATTTAGAAAGATTTTCTTGATGTGGACCATTTTTAAAGTCTTTGTAGAATTTGTCACAATATTTTTTCTCTTTTAGTATTAATATTTAATGTTATAATATTTAACATTAATAATTAATGTTTGAGGTTACAATATTATTTTGCTCTTTCAGTCCTGGGGCATGTGGGATCTTAGCTGTCTGACCAGGGATTAAACCCATGACCCCCGGCACTAGAAGGTGAAGCTCTAACCACTAGACTACCAAGGAAGTCCCACCATCTCCATTTCTATGAAGAAGATTAGGGATGAGAGGTTGTTCTTTCTTCATGCTGTGGCAGGAGACTTGTCTGGAATTATACCTTCCAAGAAATGCTACAGCCTTTTTAAAGGAAAGACAAGCAAGAATTTCTCCTTGACTCTAATTTCTGTAACTCTTGAAAAATAGCCTGATTCTTTTGATTTCCATTTTTGTACTGGTTTCTATATAACTGTAACCAAAAAATGTAATCTAAATTGCATATAATTTTAAGAGAATTATCCAACATTGCATATGAAAATATTCACATTTCAATATTTTTTACATTTCCATTTTAATGGAAAATATTTCAAAAATTTCATAGGTTTTCCCTCTTAAACCATTTATACATTCTTCCAGAGTATGAAAAATGCTACAGAACCTTAATGTCTAGTCTAGGTGTGTCTCTAAATTGGTTCATTAAGCATCTTGGAGGAAGGATGATCTTTCTCCATCCCCAGCAATTAGACAGCCACTGTAGATAAATTCCTACATTGGGCCTTTAGCTAAAGCAATGTCCGTAAGTTTCAGCCAGAGACTTCAAGCTTAAGACAAGCAGAGGGACTTCATGCACCCTGAAGCAGAAATAAGGGACATTGAACTACAGAAGTACTGGGCTCTTAAGCCCTTTAGTGAGGAACTGCCTTCCTCTGATTGGTTCTATTTTCATCCTTATTACGACTTTACAAGCAAAATAACTTATCTTTATTTGTTGATTCTAAATATGGTTAGTGAACATGCTCACGCAATGACCCCTACCCATCTGGCACTGGTTTTCTGGATGTACAGATTAGGCATTCTTCATGTGTTGATGAAGATAAAAATACTTTGGCCAAAACTGAGACAGAGGAATTCAAATAACCACTTAGTCCTCCTGGTTCTGTCCACTTGGCTAACTCTCCTGCCTGGACTACCTCAGTCTCACCTATGTCATTAAGGGATACCAAAGGAAATCATACCTATTGATTTGGGTAGTGGTCAAAAAATGTTGCATTTTGAGATATAATAGCTCCATCCTGGTTTTATGGCTTATACAGTGAAATGAAATGCTTTTCTGTGCATTTAGGCAGACAAAGGATGAAATGGATACACATTAGAAAACTGTTTGAATTTGCCTTCTTTCCACCTCTAAACCTTGCCTGAAAACTGATTGGTAAGCTTATGCTTAAATGTCATCCCCTAAGTGTTAGTCACTCAGTTGTGTCTGATTCTTTGTCACCTCATGTAATCTGTCAGGTTCCTCTGTCTGTGGAATTCTTCAGGCAAGAATACTGGAGTGGATTGACATTCCCTTCTCCAGGAGATCTCCCTGACCCAGGGATTGAACCCAGGTCTCCTGCATTGCAAGCAGATTCTTTACCATCTGAGTTATCAGGGAAGCCCTTGGTCCTTAAAAAACTAGGAATAAAACTAACATATGACACAGCAATCCCACTACTGGGCATATACCCTGAGAACAATATAATTCAAAGAGGCACATGTACCCCAATGTTCATTGCAGCACTAGTTACAGTAGCTAAAACATGGAAGCATCCTAGATGTCCATCAATAGATGAATGGATAAAGAAGTTGTGTTACAGGTATACAGTGGAATATTACTTAGCCATGTAAAGGAACAAATGTGAATCAGTTGACTGAATTGGATAAATCTATGGCCTGTTATATAGAGTGAAGTAAAGTCAGAAAGAGAAAAACAAATATCATACATAAAGACATGAAGTGGTACTTGTGAATCTATTTGCTGGACAGGAATAGAGGCACAGATGTAGAGAAGGGATTTGTGGAAAAAGAGGGAAAAATAGGCTGGGATGAACTGAGAAATTAGCATTGAGAAATACACTGTCATGTGTAAAGTAGATAGCTAGAGGAAGCTGCTATATAACACAGGGAGCCCATCCTGACACTCTGTGATAGCCTAGAGGGGTGGGACGCCGTGGAGAGGGGAGAGAGGCTTAAGAGGGAGGAAAGTGAAAGTGAAAGTGAAGTTGCTCAGTCCTGTTCAACTCTTTGTGACACCATGGACTGTAGCCTACCAGGCTCCTCCCTCCATGGGATTCTCCAGGCAACAGTACTGGAGTGGGATGCCATTTCCTTCTCCAGGGGATCTTCCCGACCCAGGGATCGAACCCAGGTCTCTCGCATTTCAGGCAGACACTTTAACCTCTGAGCCACCAGGGAAGCCCTAAGATAGAGGGGAGATATATATATATATATATACATATATATATATGCATATACTTACGGCTGATTTGCATTGTTGTACAGTAGAACACAACATTATAAAGCAATTATCCTCCAAGTAAAAATAAGAAAAAATAAACTATTTTGCTATAGGAAAAAATAATTTATTATGAAAAATGATAAAAATCATTGGCATATAAAAAATGATTGACAAAATGAATTAAAATATTTGGATATTTGTCTTTGGGAAAAAAATTAAGTTCTTATTATTTAAAAGATATGTGTTCCCAACACCCTGTCCTGAAAGATTCTGATTTTCTTAGGAATCAGAGCCCAGTAATCTAAAGTTTTAACAAATATCCAGCATAATGTTGATATAAACTGGGCACTGGGGCTGAGTCCTCAAGGGATTCCGGGCCAGTTTGGACCAGATGCTGCTGACTTCTTCACTGTTCAGCAGATGCAAATTCCTTAAATATATATCAGTTATTGAATCAAAAAGAGATACTAAAGAAATACAACAAAAAATCATGAATAAACCAAAGTGTATGTGACCATTTGATATTATAAAGGTGGCATCTCAAATTAAGGGAGGAAAAAGAACTTTAAAAAAAATTGTGTTAGGACAAATAGTCACTTGAGAAAAAAGATAAATCTACATTTGTCTCTCATACTGTATACCACACACAAGGTAAAGGCAAACTGATCAAAAATCTAAATATAAAACTATATTGTATAAGAAGAAAAATCTATGCGTTCCTTTATAATCTTTAAGTGAGGGAATCTTAAATATGATTTAATCTAGAAATAATTGTAAGAAACAGTAATATATTCAACTACATATTTTGTAACTTTGCTTCAGTTCAGTTCAGTCAATCAGTCGTGTCTGACTCTTTGCAACCCCATGAATCGCAGCATGCCAGGCCTCCCTGTCCATCACCATCTCCCAGAGTTCACTCAGACTCATGTCCATCGAGTCTGTGATGCCATCCAGCCATCTCATCCTGGGTCATCCCCTTCTCCTCCTGCCCTCAATCTCTCCCAGCATCAGAGTCTTTTCCAATGAGTCAACTCTTCTCATGAGGTGTCCAAAGTACTGGAGTCTCAGCTTTAGCATCATTCCTTCCAAAGAAATCCCAGGATTGATCTCCTTCAGAATGGACTGGTTGGATCTCCTTGCAGTCCTAGGGGCCCTCAACTTTGCTTAGGGAAATCAATATTATAGAAAAAAGAAAAAAAACAGAGGAGCTGACATCCTTGTACTTAAAGAACTCCTAAAAATAAAAAAGAAGAAAAGTTCAATTTGAACATGAACATGAACGTGAAGTCGCTCAGTCGTGTCCAACTCTTTGCAACCCCATGGACTGTAGCCTACCAGGCTCCTCTGTCCATGGGATTTTCCAGGCAATAGTACTGGAGTGGATTGCCATTTCCTTCTCTAAGAGATCTTGCCACCCAGGGATCGAACTTGAGTTAAATAAATACAAAATATAGACATTCTCTATTTGGAAGCAAAGCTATGACAAACTTTGTGTATTAAAAAGCAGGGACATCCTTTGCCGACAAAAATCCATGTAGTCAAAGCTATGTTTTTTCCAGTAGTCATGTACAGATAATTGAGTTGGACCATAAAGAAGGGTGAATGATGAAGAACTGATGCCTTCGAATTGTGGTGCTGGAGAAGACTCTTGAGAGTCCCTTGCACTCAAGGAGATCAAACCAATCAATCTTAAAGGAAATCAACTTTTTGAATATTCATTGGAAGAACTGATGCTGAAGCTGAAGCTCCAATACTTTGGTCACCTGATGTGAAGAGCCAACTCATTGGAAAAAAACTGTAATGCTGGGAAAGATTGAGGGCAGGAGGAGAAGGGGTGGCAGAGGATGAGATGGTTGGATGGTATCACTAATTCAATGGACATGAACTTGAGCAAACTCTGGCAGATAGTGAAGGACAGGGAAGCCTGTCTGCTACAGTCCGTGGGGTCACAAAGAGCTGGATAAGACTTAGCAACTAAACAGCAGTTAAAAAAGTGGGGAGAGGCAAAGTATTTTTTTTTGCAGGAATTACAAGCAAGAAGACATTGAAAACAGTGAAAGTGTTAGTTGCTCAGTCATAAAGCCGGGCTCTTCTGTCCATGGGGTAGGGAACAGACTGATGGTGGACTGGCCTATATGTCCCTTCTCTACTGTGATCACTAAATGCTCAAGGCATAAACACAGGACTATTACTACCATGCCCCACACTTTCCAGGACACACATGTTCACACCTACTCAAAACACAGAGATAAGTTAAGCGTCAGAAAGAACTAGACTAATATCTGATTGTGGGGTGTATTAGCTGTGGAGCCATGAGCAAAATATAGACCCTCCCCAAAACTCAACATCCTCGTATGCTGCATAGGTTAGTGATAAATTCTTCTCAAGATTCACTGATAGAACTAAATGAGGCAGTATGCATAGGCAGCTAACTCTAGATGCCCACAAATTGTTTCTTTCCTTCCTGCATCTTTCCTTTCAGGCCAGTCTCTAAGGCTTAACTGTCTGCACATGGAGTTGTTTCAGATGAGGTGACAGAGTCAGGGATGCACAACCTGGTGAGAAATTGTTTTCTGCCAAGAGGTAGGAGTTCTCATTTGCCAAATCTTTACTGTTCTCAACAATGTTCACAGTCCAGCTTTAAGCTTTTAAAACAGGATCTTCCATATTTGGTTAGGAAGGTTGACTTCTCTTGAGTTCCTCAAAATTAGAATTATTTTCCTCTCTAGTCTCATCAAGAATTGAGGGAGGTGGGAGGGAGGTTCATGTTTGGGAACTCTTGTACACCTGTGGTGGATTCATGTCAATGTGTGGCAAAACCAATACAGTATTGTAAAGTAAAATAAAGTAAAAATAAAAATAAAATTAAACTAAAAAAAAAAGAAAAGAATTGAGGATAGAGCTCCCTGAACAAGATGGCCTTAAGTTTCCACCCAGTTTGACTAAAGTTTAGTTTTCTTCCTGATATAGGTCCCTGACTTCCCCTTTCTTAGAGCATCTATTTCAGAAAATCTGTGATTGTAAATCCTTTCTCTGCCCGTTTGAGATATAAATCTTCACCCAACCCCTTGCCAGATTTACACCCAGAAATGTCTTGAGTCTCAAGGACCTGGGCACCCCTTTGAAATGTAATCATCATGAAAGATAGTACCCTTGTTTTCCAGTGTCTGTGGGAGGATAAGAGCTTAATTTTGATAAGTACTAAGTAGCAAACACAGAGGCCTCATCATATTGACCAACCTCCTCACCAAAATCCTTCTTTACTTTCACAAGCTCACCCACATGCCTAAAACCTCTCCTACCTTCTGTTTCAGAGTTGAATTCAGTCTGTTTCTTCTATTGCAATAATCTTGAATAAAGTCTTTTTTGCTTGACCTGAGAACTTACTTAGGCCCATGACTGAGACTTAAAAATCCAAGATTCCAAGGAAAAAATTGCCTTGTTTCATTACTATTTTCAATGCTACTTTAGCCAGACTAGATAGTTATTCATATAATGAAGACCTACTTAAACAACTGTCCCCAGGAGTAGAAATGAGCTCAAGAAGAATACAGCTTGCTAAAAGAGCTTCCTTTCCAAGGACATTATTGATTAGCATTTTCAGTTATTCAACTGCGTCATGTGGGGAGAATTAATTGGCAGCCTTCCACATATAATGACACTCCTCCCATCTCCATGGAGGTTCGGTAAAATCAACTTCCTACATTTTCCATCTTTACCTGAAGTGTCTGTCTCGTCACTTCAACAGGTAAGCAGGTTCCCCTGAGGGACCACTAGTTGTGGGGCTCTTGCTTCATGTATTTCTTTGATACTAAAGCTGAGAAAAAAGACCTCAGATGCCAGAAGCATTTATAGACAGAAGGCTGTCCCTAGTTTTCATTTGCATCTCTTTGTTCTCATCATCAAAGGCACTTGTGTAACCATCACCAAAAGAGATCCCTCTACTTGCTCATTATATGCTTCTTCCTGGGGTAGCAGCAAAGCTGACATTCCCTTGCTAAATCTTGCAAAACTCTGATTAAGGCACTGCCCTGGGCAAGTCGCTCATCCAGCCTCAGGTGAAACATGAGTCTCCACTTCTTACAGTTTTCTTTGTGAGCCTTGCATAAAGGGGCCTGGGAGAGTCTGCTTTGTGCAGACTCTAGCAAGGAAGGGGATATGGAATAATAATCTCTGGTTAATCAAGACTAGTGGGGGCTTTGATCACACCCACTTTCCCCAAAGAAAAAAGCACCTTAGCTATGTTTGTTTGAAAACTGAAAAAAAAGGAGGGCTGTTTATTATTAAAACAGGTAATTGATAATTTCAAATCTAGCATTATACTCTTTTGAACTGGTAGAATTAGAAATCTATGACAACTTCAGAGGGCAAAATGAAAGCTGGAAATCGGGAATCAACTAAAGGAAGAAAATTGTTTTTAAAGATCTTTTGATGTAAACAATTTTTTAAAAGACTTCATTGAATTTGTTAAAATACTGCTTCTGTTTTATATTTTGGTTTTCTGGTTCCAAAGCATGTGGGATCTTAGCTCAAACAGGGATTGAACTAGCCTGCTAAGCCATCTAAGGCCTTCAGTCTGCTGGCCTGAACTAACCTTCTAAGCCTCTGCCTTAGAAGGCTAACTTTTAACTACTGTTTCACCAGAGAAGACCCAAGAAAGAGAATTTAATAGTTAAAATGCACAGAACAAGCCACTTGGAAGAGGCAGTGAAGTTGTTTGGTAAAATTGTTACAAAGAGAACTCATGTGTGAATCATATTCCTACCATTTCTGAAATGACTGGATTCTTTATGTCAAATTTCCAACAAAAATAAATTAAAGGCATAAAGGAGGTGTAACAGGATTCTACATAGATTCTACTGGACTTTTTCAAGTATTCTTTTTGTAAATTTCAAAGTACGTATGAAGCAATGAAATTATTAGAGACTGCCTTTCTTTTTACTTCTTCCCATAAGTTAGACCAAATTACACTTCTGCTAGAGAATTGTGAGGTTTTCCCTACACTCTGGCAAACACACAGTGTGTAATCAAACTTTTTGACCTTTTCCAATCTGAGAGGTAAATATGAAGGCTAGGAGAGTTTTAGTTTACATTCTTTTTTTGATGTATGAGGTTGAACAGGCTTTTATATGTTTAAGAGCCATTTGTATTTCTTTTTCTGTGAACTGCTTATTCATTTCCTTTGCTCATTAGTTATTGAACTTGTAGACTATTTCTTATAGATTTATAGAGCTCACGGCCATTTCTCTGTGATATGATTAACAAATGCTTTCCAGAGTTTCGCATTTTCCTATATTGTGGTTTTCTAGTAAATTTTTCAAGAACATTTAGCAGAGTTTATTTTATCCCCTTCACTTTTGGACTTTGTATAATACTAAGAAATTACTATTTAAATATTTTTAAAATTATTCACCATTTATTTGATTAATATTTTTAGCAGTTTATATTTCAATTTTAAATGTGGAGTTAATTAAGGCATAAACTATGAATCCAATTCTATTGTTTTACAGGTGACTATTCTAACATTTATTGAATCAGTCCCTCATCAAGATGCAATGTCACACTAAGCATATACTTAAAATTTCATATCTATTTGGTATTATTTGTTTCTGGAATTTCTGTGAAACCACATTGACTCGTCTATATGTATAACAGTACTACCCTATTTTAATTATTCTAGTTTTCTAATGTTTAATATCTATTAGGACCATCCTTTCTTTCAAGGATTTAAACAATGTCATGGACACCTATTTTTTTCATATGAAATTTATCCAATTAAGAAAATAATGGATAAAATTTGCATATTAAATTTATAGAATGAATAAAGGAATGAGTATGATTATGGGAGTCCTTCCAAGAATACAATATTTCATTTCATTTTCTTTGTATTTTGGGTACCGTGGTAGTATTTTAAGCTTTTCATGTAGATTTTGCATAGTATTTGTCAAATGTATTCTTTCATGTTCTTTCTTATTTCATGTTTTTTCTGTCTTGAAAATAGGGTGTTTTCAATGTGGGAAGGAGATTTTAATTTTTAAAGGAGGACAGAGCTGATATGCTTATACTTAAAGGTACATATAAGGAGTGGCTGAAATCAGTAGTGGAGAAGAACATCAAAATCAAATTAATAAGGGTTTTGGGTGCTATGAATTTTGAATCTTATAATTTAAATGACAATTAATGCCTAGTAATTTTTTTTAAAGGTCATGTACTATTTTTGGAAGATGAGAGTTCTGGAACCAGCATGGAGAATGGACTAAAATCAGGTCAGCTAGGTACTAGGTATCTAACTCAGGAGAACGCTGTGCTCTCCCTCATTCAGTAAGAATGAAGATAGAAAGCCAGCATTTACTTAAAACCTAATATATGTCCAGACATTGTGTAGTACTTGCAGATTTCCCCCCAAAGTAGAGACTCATATTGTACTCCTACCTCTGGCTCTTTAAAACAGGGCAGCATAATAATTTACTATCAATAACTGGTCTACTAAAAGAGACTTAAATAAAAACTGATTCATTCTTTGTAATTTATCAACATTCTTCCCATGATTGCCCCCTCCTTCCAAGACAGTTGGTCCCTGCCTTCTTGCTATTCATCTTGTTTCCCTACATCAGATCCTCGTCTCTGTGACCCTCTATCATGAATTCATGTCTTTGGCAGCTTCCAGTTAAACCTCATCCTCACTTATCATAACATCTGGGCCTCTATTCTTGCTTACTAATTTTGGCTTGGCCTTGTATATGGACCAGAATTTCTCATAGTTTAGTTTAAGTAATAATTGGACTTCCCTGGTGGCTCAGATGGTAAAGAATCTGCCTGCAATGTGGGAGACCTGGGTTTAATCCCTGGGTTGGGAAGATCCCCTGGAGAAAGGAATGGCTACCACTCTAGT